>NC_090373.1:196173958-196520717 GCF_036365525.1 Heterodontus francisci | reverse complement strand
ATATATATTTAATGGCACATTTCTAAAGAGTGTGCAGGAACAGAGGAACCTGGGGTACATGTGTATTGATCTTTGAAGGTGGCAGGACATAGAGAGAGTCGTTAACAAAACAAATGGCATCTTGGGCTTCACAGAGGCATACAGTAGAAAAGCAGGGAAGTTATGCTGAACCTTTATAAAGCTCTGGTTAGGCCCCAGCTGGAGTATTGTGTTCAGTTCTTGTCACACTTCAGGAAGGATGTGAGGGTCCTTCAGAGGGTGCAGAGGAGATTTACCAGAATGGTTCCAGGGATGGGGGGATTTTAGTTACAAGGTTAGGTTGGAAAAGCTGGGGTTGTTCTGACTGGTGCAAAGGCGATTGAAGGGAGATTTGATAGAGGTGTACATGATTATGACAGGCCTAGATAAGTTAGACAAGGAAAAACTGTTCCAATTAACTAATGGTATAAGGATTAGGGGACACGCTGAAGGTTCTGGGCAAGAGATGCAGGGGGAATATGAGGAAGAACTTTTTTTACGCAGTGGTGTTAATGACGAGGAACTTGCTGCCCACAAGCGTAGTGGAAGTAGAGACAATGAATCAAAAGGAAATAAACTTGCAGGGCTAGGGGGAAATCGAGCAGGGGAGTGGGACTGACTTGATTCCTCCACGGACAGCCAGCATGGACTCAATGGGCCAAGTAGCCTCCTTCTATGCTATATATTACTCTGTGCTAGGTTGCTGCAGCAGACTCAGTGCTCCAGAAAGGGGGAAATCGGACAGGTTTTGCGCACTCAGTCAAGACCCGCGTGAATAACGGTCACCTGGACAAGATAGAATTGCAGCAATTGCGTCCATGGACGATGAGGCCAAGCAATGAGTCAACATTTCCAGGAAGCAAAGGGAAAAAATATGCAACTAAAAAATAATCTACGTAATGTGTTTCCTTTCCCTCCAGTTTCCACAATTTTTAATCACGAGCCCTATTAAGAGTCCCATCTTTCTTTTGCCAGTCAAAGGAAAAGATGCTGCAGAGAATCGCTCAAGAGAACATTTTCAGGAATACTTCAAGACTGTTTCCTGCAAAAGAAGTTGCACACCCATTTCCTGTTTTGAGGAAAATACTTTACAGGCCAGCCAACACAGACTTTAAATATGTGCTATGAAGAAAGGCACTAGCCACAACAAAAAACTGCTACACTTTTGACATGAACACTTTGAACCCAATTTACCCAAGAGCATGGCAATTTTTTTTGTAAAGGCATAGTTCCCTTTCTCGCTGAAATGGAAATCCTAGGAACGGATAAAATACAATATTTTATGACTATCAAGTTTTCTTTCACAGGTGGGAGGTGCGGTGCAGTGGGGTGGGAAGTTAAATTCACAAATCATCTATGGTAACTTTTCTGATCCTGACGACTTATCTCTTATGGCTTTCTTGCTCAAGATCTCCACGGATGACATGTCCACACACTGTTGTAGTACCACGTTTTAAAACTCTAATGCACTGTGCTGCAAATGGTAGGGTAGCAGTTTATGCCCACAGTTACCAAACAACAAGTTCAATAAACAGTGCAAAGAAAAATGGGGATTAGGGACTCGATACTGTACCGAACACCTATTCCTGCTGGGGGACTTTAATGCCAGGGTTGGGGCCGACCATGACTCATGGCCCTCCTGCCTTGGGCGCTATGGCGTTGGAAGGATGAATGAGAACGGGCAGAGACTGCTCGAGTTGTGTACCTATCATAACCTCTGCATCACCAACTCGTTCTTTCACACTAAACCCTGTCACCAGGTTTCATGGAGGCACCCAAGATCACGTCGTTGGCACCAGCTAGACCTCATTGTCACAAGGCGAGCCGCCTTAAACAGTGTTCAAATCACACGCAGCTTCCACAGTGCGGACTGCGACACCGACCACTCCCTGGTGTGCAGCAAGGTTAGACTCAGACCAAAGAAGTTGCATCATTCCAAGCAGAAGGGCCACCTGCGCATCAACACGAGCAGAATTTCTCACCCACAGCTGTTACAAAAATTTCTAAATTCACTTGTAACAGCCCTTCAAAACACTCCCACAGGGGATGCTGAGACCAAGTGGGCCCACATCAGAGACGCCATCTATGAGTCAGCTTTGACCACCTACGGCAAAAGTGCGAAGAGAAATGCAGACTGGTTTCAATCTCATAATGAAGAGCTGGAACCTGTCATAGCCGCTAAGCGCATTGCACTTTTGAACTACAAGAAAGCCCCCAGCGATTTAACATCCGCAGCACTTAAAGCAGCCAGAAGTACTGCACAAAGAACGGCTAGGCGTTGCGCAAACGACTACTGGCAACACCTATGCAGTCATATTCAGCTGGCCTCAGACACCGGAAACATCAGAGGAATGTATGATGGCATGAAGAGAGCTCTTGGGCCAACCATCAAGAAGATCACCCCCCTCAAATCTAAATCGGGGGACATAATCACTGACCAACGCAAACAGATGGACCGCTGGGTTGAGCACTACCTAGAACTGTACTCCAGGGAGAATGCTGTCACTGAGACTGCCCTCAATGCAGCCCAGCCTCTACCAGTCATGGATGAGCTGGACATACAGCCAACCAAATCGGAACTCAGTGATGCCATTGATTCCCTAGCCAACGGAAAAGCCCCTGGGAAGGACAGCATTACCCCTGAAATAATCAAGAGTGCCAAGCCTGCTATACTCTCAGCACTACATGAACTGCTATGCCTGTGCTGGGACGAGGGAGCAGTACCCCAGGACATGCGCGATGCCAACATCATCACCCTCTATAAAAACAAAGGTGACCGCGGTGACTGCAACAACTACCGTGGAATCTCCCTGCTCAGCATAGTGGGGAAAGTCTTTGCTCGAGTCGCTCTGAACAGGCTCCAGAAGCTGGCCGAGCGCGTCTACCCTGAGGCACAGTGTGGCTTTCGTGCAGAGAGATCGACTATTGACATGCTGTTCTCCCTTCGTCAGATACAGGAGAAATGCCGTGAACAACAGATGCCCCTCTACATTGCTTTCATTGATCTCACCAAAGCCTTTGACCTCGTCAGCAGACGTGGTCTCTTCAGACTACTAGAAAAGATCGGATGTCCACCAAAGCTACTAAGTATCATCACCTCATTCCATGACAATATGAAAGGCACAATTCAACATGGTGGCTCCTCATCAGAGCCCTTTCCTATCCTGAGTGGTGTGAAACAGGGCTGTGTTCTCGCACCCACACTTTTTGGGATTTTCTTCTCCCTGCTGCTTTCACATGCGTTCAAATCCTCTGAAGAAGGAATTTTCCTCCACACAAGATCAGGGGGCAGGTTGTTCAACCTTGCCCGTCTAAGAGCGAAGTCCAAAGTACGGAAAGTCCTCATCAGAGAACTCATCTTTGCTGACGATGCTGCTTTAACATCTCACACTGAAGAATGCCTGCAGAGTCTCATCGACAGGTTTGCGTCTGCCTGCAATGAATTTGGCCTAACCATCAGCCTCAAGAAAACGAACATCATGGGGCAGGATGTCAGAAATGCTCCATCCATCAATATTGGCGACCACGCTCTGGAAGTGGTTCAAGAGTTCACCTACCTAGGCTCAACTATCACCAGTAACCTGTCTCTAGATGCAGAAATCAACAAGCGCATGGGTAAGGCTTCCACTGCTATGTCCAGACTGGCCAAGAGAGTGTGGGAAAATGGCGCACTGACACGGAACACAAAAGTCCGAGTGTATCAGGCCTGTGTCCTCAGTACCTTGCTCTACGGCAGCGAGGCCTGGACAACGTATGCCAGCCAAGAGCGACGTCTCAATTCATTCCATCTTCGCTGCCTTCGGAGAATAATTGGCATCAGGTGGCAGGACTATATCTCCAACACAGAAGTCCTTGAAGCGGCCAACACCCCCAGCTTATACACACTACTGAGTCAGCGGCGCTTGAGATGGCTTGGCCATGTGAGCCGCATGGAAGATGGCAGGATCCCCAAAGACACATTGTACAGCGAGCTCGCCACTGGTATCAGACCCACCGGCCGTCCATGTCTCCGTTATAAAGACGTCTGCAAACGCGACATGAAATCGTGTGACATTGATCACAAGTCGTGGGAGTCAGTTGCCAGCATTCGCCAGAGCTGGCGGGCAGCCATAAAGACAGGGCTAAATTGTGGCGAGTCGAAGAGACTTAGTAGTTGGCAGGAAAAAAGACAGAGGCGCAAGGGGAGAGCCAACTGTGCAACAGCCCCAACAAACAAATTTCTCTGCAGCACCTGTGGAAGAGCCTGTCACTCCAGAATTGGCCTTTATAGCCACTCCAGGCGCTGCTTCACAAACCACTGACCACCTCCAGGCGCGTATCCATTGTCTCTCGAGATAAGGAGGCCCAAAAGGAAAGGACTGTACCACAGGGAACTGAAGAAAAGTGAGGCCAAGTAACCCCAGGCTGCCCCAATCAGAAGGCAGGTCAACTCGAGGGGATAAAGAGAAATGTATCATCCTGATAGCATGCATCTAATACAGGTAAGTGTCTTTTTGCCAATGACCTGATGCAAGGTGAATAAAAACACACCTGACATAGAATATATATGAAAGTATGTAATTTTTCCACATTTTGTCAAACTCCAATAATGAAACATAATCAGCTAAAGCTTTTAATTTTAAAGCATTTAGAAAATGCAAACTTTAATGCAAACAAATATATCCAAATGTTCTCGTTCAAAACAGAACAAGCATCAACATATCCTGCTGTCTCCACCCATAACAAAAGAGGGTGTGGATGCAGAATGAACTGAACAAGGCACTCTAAAACCCAATTTTCAGTATTTTTCTTTAAAGTTCTCACTTAATTTTAGATTGCAAGAAATGAATTAAAAAAGTTTGGTCAACACTAGCTCAAACGGTTAATGTAACAGGATTAATAGTAACTCACATTTGGTACTCGTCGATAGCTTCCACTAACTGTCCCCAGGAATCGAAGTCTGTACCCTTTTTGAAACTTGCATGCCATTTCTGTATTGTTTTATTAATATCTGTCATTTTTTAAAGTGTTTTTAAAAAATATTTATTATCGTTCCAAATGATATCAACTTAACATTTGGACTCGGCTTGCAAACTATTCCTCGCATAACATTCTGACTCAAGTCACAGCCTCCAACCAGTACCAAACCCAGCTACTGACCAAGCCCATCTAGGCTCTGTGTGGAGCCCAAGCCAAAGGAGGAGGAGGAAAAAGGACCTAAACCTAACCTGATAGTGGATAGTGATATAATCTGATCGTGGATAATCCCGCCTCTTTCCCCGCCTTCCTCGCTTTGTTCGCTTCTGATTGGGTTCACAGCCCGCCCGGTTGGTGTGTCCTCAATCTGATTGGCTCAATTGGCGATCACTCATTCTTTCCCCGCCACCAACTGTCGCCGTTCTGAACTATACATTTAAAGCTCGGTTGAGCTGGCGCGTGACGCGTCGTTTGAGGTGAGGTAACCGTAAACAACTGAAGCTCAGCCTGGGAGGTCGCGTGCCCGCGCTCGGTGGGCCCTCAAACCAATAAGAATGCCGAATTCTGAAATGACGTCTTCCGTATTTGAAAGAGGGCGTGGGACAAAGTCTGGTACTGACACATTGTGATTACGCATTTCTTTTTCTTTTTGGAAAATGAAGAAAACGTTGAGCGGCGCCGGAGGATTCATTAAAAAAACAAAATAGCTTAAAGTAGTAAAAGCTCACCGGACATTTGGCCGTTGACCGATGGGATGTGACGTTCGAGTGGCGTCATCGTGTTTGTGACTTCCGGATGTGTCGGGCGGACGGGGAACGGCACTTCTGGCTGGTTCATTAAAGTGGCTTCTTGTTTTCTTTATTAAACGAGTCGGTAAACGACAATGACGCACTGGTTTCATCGAAACCCGCTAAAGGCAACGGCCCCAGTCTCTTTCAATCTCTACGGAGTTGCCACTAACATCGCCGCGGGGAAGATCTGCAAGTAAGGGTTAAAAAAATCAAGCTTAGGCCCTTTAAATCTACAATACTTTTCTATTGACTTCCCCAAAAAGTATGCCCTGCCTTTCGTTGACGTACCTCACCACCCCCCTCCCCCCCTCTTTTCCTGAGGAGACAAACTAGGTCTAATTCAGTTAAAAAACACTCAATAAACGAAAAAAAAATCAGAACTTCTTTCGTTAATTAATTCCTTGTTTACTGACTAATTTGACACCAGGCCCACAATAATTTTCGAACATTGAATCCAGTATTTACCGAAGTACTGATTCCTGTGATTCAGATTTTAAAAAATCATTTTATTGCATGAATTTAGAAACGAGAATATTGGTAAAGAAAGGGCTACTGCTGGTTGAAATGGACTGAATCTCGGCCGCAGCTCTCTGTCAAGCTATATTTGTAATTCTTACAGGTTAATATTGAGGGAGTCACAAATATTCCAATTTTAGAAAGTTCAATTTCTTTAAAAATCACCGATATCATCGTTTTTATTTTCAAATGTAAACACAAATGGGAAAAATTACATTATTGATTTTTTTATTGCTTTGAATTTGTTTACCTCAAGAATGTAAAATAATTCTGGAATAGGGAAAGGCATTTAGGGCAAGAAGCCTTTTGGTGCTTGTGGCACTTGGTGGTTTTGTTTTTTTTGGGGGGAGGGCTCCCAACTAGAATCGCTCTAATAGGCCTACTTTTGCATTATTAACTGATTTGTTCAAAGAAAGTATAAGATGCAAATAATTTCATCCAAATCAAATGGCAATTAAATGTTTGATGCCCAGAATATAGGTGCAATTGTGTGCTGATTACATTACTAGGTGGTAATATGGTGGTTATGTTAATCAACTGGTAATCCAGAGAACATGAGTTCAAGCTGTACCATGGCAGCTTGAGAATTTGGATTCAGTTGAAAAAAAATCTGGAAATTAATCAACTGTTGGATTATTGTGAAAACCTGTTCATTAATGATGTTTAAGAAAAGAAATGAGCCCATATTCATTCTGACTTCTATGTGACTCCAGTCCCACACCAATGTGGTTGACTCTTAAATGCTCTTTGTCCTTTGGTTTTATCAAAAAGGCTCGCCACCACCTTCTCAAGGGGAACTAGAGATGGTCATTAAATGCAAGCCTTGCCAGTAATGCTCACATCTCAAGAATGGTCAAGCTATCTCTGGATAGTATTCTAGCTAATGTTATGATCCTGTAGTTTTTTTCTGGGATAGATTTAGTGTGCCTTAAGGCTGGAAAAGCAGCAGTACTGCTTTAAGGCAACAAGCTCCAGAAACGGAGTCAAAGAATGCATTCTCGTTGCCCCGGGGTGTAGCCACTCAGGGACTGTGATTCAAAGAGTGCATTCTGGTTGCTATAGGATACAAGCATTCAGGACCAAAGACACAAGATACATTGTTGCCGATTGACGTTTGAAAATAATCTACTAGCTTTTGAGACAGAATTAACAGAGACATGGACAGACAGCTGGACCAGCATATAATAAAGGAAAAGAGAGCTCTGTCTTGGTTTATTTATACCCTATTTATTATACTCTCAGAATTCTGATGTCAAGCCAGGTTAATTTCTTCAAAGAAAATAACCAAATTCCTTGAACTACTGAACTGTAATTTTTTTAATTCATCGCTTGAAAAGAAGAGCATCAATTCAATTGCTGAACCTTTTTTTCCCCCCATTGGATGGCTGTGAGCACTTCAAGCAATCTTGGATTGTTCCATATTGGAAGATTTCACGTCGGCAGGGGCATAAATATGCAAGGGCTCTAATTTTTTTCCATTTTAAATGTTTATATCTTAGCAGTGTTTAAGAATTTAGTTTTTCTAATTAAACAGTTAATTTGTTGATATAAAGACACCTGGTTTTGTTAGCCTCATTCAATGATTAATAGATGGTACAATTTGGCTGGGCCTTTAATTTGGAAAGTTTAAAAATTATATATTAGGCAGTTTGCGGAGGGATGGGACTGAATCAACAGTGTTCCTCCCACCACAATCAGAATCATATATTTTGATTGGAGGTTGTCTCGTCCGGGATTGAATCATATTAATTGGGGGCTCGTTCGAGGTTGAATCATACTTAATTCAGCGGCTCGCGTCTGGGATCAGAATCAGCCTAATTTGGAGGGCTCGCATTTGGAATCGTATTAACTACTCGTCTCTGGGATAACATATTTAAATTGGGGTCCTGCGTTTGGCATCATATTAATTGCTCTTGAGTCTGGGATCATAACAATTGGAAACTCTATTGTTAGGATCTAAATCGAATGCCAATTACAAAGAAATAAAAGAACCAGGTCTCTTGTGTAATAAGATGCAGTCTATACCATTGTAATGGCAGTAGTGATTGTAGCAGAGTTTTTGGGAAAGCAGAATGTTTCCCTGAGTGACTTGATAACTTTAAGAACAAATTAAAAGAATTGGCAGTGAAATTGGGGTTAGAATTGAAATCAAGTACCAAAAAAGCAGCGATAATTGACGTAATAGCCCAACATCTGGAATTAGAGGAAGAAAGGGAATACGAGAGACAAGAAGGTCATACATCAGAGGGTAATGCAGTGGAATTGGCTGGGATTCAGTTAGAAATGAAAAAACTGGAGCTTCAACAGGAAAAAGAAAAGGCAATAGCAATAAGAAAACTTGAATTGGAGGAAAAGGAAGAAAGAGCATTTCGGAGAGAAAGTGAAAGAGAGGGAATTTAAGTTAAAAGAGATGGAACTAAGACAAAAGGGTAGTCTTGTATCTAGGGAAAATTCGACTCGGGAAGAATCTGAATTTAGATCAGGACCCAGCAAAAAGTTGTTTAAATTTATACAGGCTGTTCCTAAGTTCGAGGAACGGGACGTAGAGGCATTTTTCATATCTTTTGAAAAAATAGCCAAAAAGAGATGAAATGGCTGAAAGAAAGCTGGACATTGCTCATGCAGGGCAGGCTGGTAGGCAGAGCTCATGGAGCTTATGCCATGCTTCCTGAAGAGGCTTCTGCAGATTATGAGATGGCAAAAAAGGCTATTCTCACTGCGTATGTACTAGTCCCTGAAGCTTACCATCAGAAGTTTAGGAACTTACGGAGATTGGCTGGCAGACATATTTAGAATTTGAGAGGGTGAAGCAAATGAATTTTGACCATTGGATACAGGCATTAAAGATAGAAACACATGAGAACCTTTGAGAATTGATTCTCTTAGAAGAGTTTAAAAACTCAATTTCTTCAGTAGTGACAACTCACATAGATAACCTGAAAGTTTTGAAAGCTAGGCAAGCAGCAGAGATTGCTGATGATTTTGAATTTGTGAATAAGCCAACTATTTTGTCCGTCACCCCCATAAACCCGAGAAGGAGAGAAAGTGGGAGAGTGAAAGGAAGGCAGTTAGCCGGGGACAAGAAGGAACAGCTGGGAATGCCTCGGGATCACCACCTCAGGTCAGAAGGTGAGGGTAGAAGTGAGGTTCGCAAGCCAAAGTGTTGTTATTGCAGCAAAACAGGTCATCTTCGTTCAGAGTGTTGGAAATTGCGAGGTAAAACCATAGGACTTGTTGGGGTACGCAAAATTAGTGCAGAGGCAAAGTCTCTGAATGAGAGTATAGCAGACCAGGCTATAGTTTTAACAACAGCAGTGAATGTGAAACCAGATACTAAAACTAAGAGGAGTGTAGAGGTTAAGAATAAAATACCTGAGAGATATAATGAATTTTTGTCAAAGGGGAGAGTAACTCCGTATCCTGTAAGTGAGGCAGGAAAACCTATCATTATACTGAGGGACACAGGTGCAACCCAAACACTCTTGCTGAGGAAAGATATAAGGTTTCCACCAGAGAGCGCCTTGAACGCTAAAGTTTTAGTTAATGGAATTGGCAGGGAGTATATACCTGTACCTTTGTATAAAGTATGTCTAGAGAGTGACTTAATATCTGGGATAGTAACTAGGTGTTGTCCAGTAAAGGGAATTGATCTGTTCCTAGGAAATGATTTGGCAGGATCAAAAGTATCAGTTTCTCTTATCTTCTTTGTCCTCCTTCTTCTTCTTCTTTGGCCTCCTTGTCTCAAGAGACAATGGGTAAGTGCCTGGAGATGGTCAGTAGTTTGTGAAGCAGTGCCTGGAGTGGCTATAAAGGCCAATTCTAGAGTGACAGACTCTTCCACGGGTGCTGCAGATAAAATTGGTTGTCGGGGCTGTTACACAGTTGGCTCTCCCCTTGCGCTTCTGTCTTTTTTTCCTGCCCACAGCTAAGTCTCTTTGACTCACCACTGTTTAGCCCCACCTTTATGGCTGTCCGCCAGCTCTGGCAAACACTGGCAACTGACTCCCACGACTTGTGATCAACGTCACAGGACATCATGCTGTGTTTGCAGACATCTTTAAAGGGGAGACATGGAAGGCCGGTGGGTCTGATACCAGTGATGAACTCATTGTACAATGTGTCCTTGGGGATCTTGCCATCTTCCATGCGGCTCACATGGCCAAGCCATCTCAAGCGCCGCTGGCTCAGTAGGGTGTATATGCTGGGGATGTTGGCCGCCTCAAGGACTTCTGTGTTTGAGATACGGTCCTGCCACCTGATGCCAAGGATTCTCCGGAGGCAGCGAAGATGGAATGAATTGAGACGTCGCTCTTGGCTGACATACGTTGTCCAGGCCTCGCTGCCGTAGACCAAGGTACTGAGGAGTCAGGCTTGATGCACTCGGACTTTTGTGTTCCGTGTCAGTGTGCCATTTTCCCACACTCTCTTGGCCAGTCTGGACATAGCAGCGGATGCCTTTCCCATGCGTTTGTTGAATTCTGCATCTAGAGATAACTTACTGGAGATAGTTGAGCCTAGGTAGGTGAATTCTTGAACCACTTCCAGAGCGTGGTCGCCGATTTTGATGGAGCATTTCTGACGTCCTGTCCCATGATGTTCGTTTTCTTGAGGCTGATGATTAGGCCAAATTCGTTGCAGGCAGCGGCAATCCTGTCAATGAGTCTCTGCAGACACTCTTCTGTGTGGGATGTTAATGCAGCATCATCAGCAAAGAGGGGTTCCCTGATGAGGACCTTCCGTACTTTGGTCTTCGCTCTCAGATGGGCAAGATTGAACAACCTGCCATCTGATCTTGTGTGGAGGAAAATTCCTTCTTCTGATGACTTGAATGCATGTGAGAGCAGCAGGGAGAAGAAGATCCCAAACAGTGTAGGTGCGAGAACATAACCCTGTTTCACGCGACTCAGGATAGGAAAGGGGTCTGATGAGGCACCGCTATGCTAAATTTGCCTTTCATATTGTTATGGAATGAGGTGATGATACTTAGTAGCTTTGGTGGACATCCGATCTTTGCTAGTAGTCTGAAGAGACCACGTCTGCTGACTAGGTCAAAGGCTTTGGTGAGATCAATGAAAGCAACGTAGAGGGGCATCTGTTAGCGGCGTTTCTCCTGTAGCTGGCGAAGAGAGAACAGCATGTCAATGGTGGATCTCTGATAGATTAGATTAGATTAGATTAGAGATACAGCACTGAAACAGGCCCTTCGGCCCACCGAGTCTGTGCCGAACATCAACCACCCATTTATACTAATCCTACACTAATCCCATATTCCTACCAAACATCCCCACCTGTCCCTATATTTCCCTACCACCTACCTATACTAGTGACAATTTATAATGGCCAATTTACCTATCAACCTGCAAGTCTTTTGGCTTGTGGGAGGAAACCGGAGCACCCGGAGAAAACCCACGCAGACACAGGGAGAACTTGCAAACTCCACACAGGCAGTACCCGGAATTGAACCCGGGTCCCTGGAGCTGTGAGGCTGCGGTGCTAACCACTGCGCCACTGTGCCGCCCTGCCACACTGCCTCAGAGTAGACACGCTCAGCCAGCTTCTGGAGCCTGTTTAAAACTACTCGAGCGAAGACTTTCCCCACTATGCTGAGCAGGGAGATTCCATGGTAGTTGTTGCAGTCATCGCGGTCACCCTTGTTCTTATAGAGGGTGATGATATTGGCATCGCGCATGTCCTGTGGTGCTGCTCCCTCATCCCAGCACAGGCAAAGCAGTTCATGGAGTGCTGAGAGTATAGCAGGCTTGGCACTCTTGATTATCTCAGGGGTAATGCCGTCCTTCCCAGGGGCTTTTCCACTGGCTAAAGAATCAAAGGCATCACTGAGTTCCGATTTTGTTGGCTGTTACAGAGGAACTAAGTGAAACTAAGGAAATGGAACAATCACAGGAACAAGTTCCGAGAATATTTCCTCCTTGTGTAGTCACCCAAGCAATGGCTAAACAGGATCCATTGTCGGAGGTAAAAGGGGTACCACAAATAGATAGCCAAGTATCTGAAATTTTATTTGGGGATTTAGATAATCCAAATGAGTTATTTAACAGATTGTCTATCATTGCAGCACAGCAAGCTGATCCAGAGATATACCAAATAGCACAGACTGCTCTCTCAGAAGCTGAGGCGAAAGGAGTTCCGGAAGGCTATTATATGGCAAATGGGGTTTTGAGGAGGAAATGGAGACCGCCTCTTAGACCTATTGATGAAGTTGTTGAACAGATAGTGGTACCACCTAAATATCGACAAGGATTATTAAGGTTAGCACACAACATTCCCTTTGCAGAACATAGGGGAGTTTGGAAGACCAAATCACAGATAAGCAAACATTATTACTGGCCAGGTCTTGCAAAGGATGTGAGACAATTTTGTAGAACATGCCATACCTGTCAAATGGTGGGAAAACCACAACCTACCATAAAACCAGGGGATGAAGTGTTGTTACCATTACAGGGAGAACCATTAAAAGCACGGTTCAGTGGCCCATATAGAGTGATCAAAAGAGTAGGTAAGGTAGATTACTTGATTGACACCCCTGATGGCCAGAAGTAGAACTGGTTGTGTCACATTGATCTGCTCAAACAATATTAACACACGGAGAGGATAAGCTGGTACAGGTATGTCAGGTAATCGGGTCTGTTGAGAAGTAAAAGGATAGTGAGGAAAAGGCAGAAGTAGGCCTAGGAAATTCTCAGATTGAACCTCCAATTATCCGATTAGTGAATACAGAATGGCTAGGAAAATTAAGCAATAGGCTTTTACACTTAGAAGTCCAAACCAGGGTTTTCACAATGTTTCAAAAAGTTTGTAGAGATAAGCCAGGATGTACAACCTTAGCCACACACGAAATAAAAACAAGAAATGCTGGAAATACTCAGCAGGTCTGGCGGCATCTGTGGAGAGAGAAGCAGAGTTAACATTTCAGGTCAGTGACCCTTCAGAACACATTACACACATGATGTGGGTATAGGGGAAACCATTCCTTTAAAACAACATGCTTGTCGTTTAGGTCCTGTGGAAGCAGAGATACAATGCATGCTGAAGGGCAGCTTAATTGAACCTAGTCAGGACAGCTGGAATTCGCAGGTGGTCTTGATGCTTAAACCTCGTGGGTCAGCTCAAACTTGCATAGATCTAGAAAAGTCACTGTGGTAAAAAAAAGGCAGACTCCTACCCAAATTCTCATTTAAAGGACTGTATGGACAGAGTGGGCAACACCATGTGTCTTAAAGAGACAAATGTGTTGGAGGAAACCTGTCAAATTCCTTTGACACCCCAGAGAAAAACTCAGCTTCTGTTACACTGGACAGGGTTTTCCCATGTCAAGTGATGCCACATAGGTTAGGGGGTACTCGAGAAACTTGTCAGAGAATAGGTAACCCAGTAGTGGTCAGTGCTCCTAGCTGTGCAGTTCACCTGGCTGAGGTGATGAACGATGGGGACACTTGGAAGGGAAACCGAAAACAGCTGGAAGACTATGCTTGGAAATTTGAAATGGGTTAATTCAAACAACCTTTTGAAAATTTAAAGCCGAAAATGTTCTGGTGGAACTTGTTGCTGTAGTCCTAATATTTTAGAAAAGTGTAAATGTGTGGAAAAAATGTGCTAACCTTTTTGTTTTTTCATATTGTATTTTTTACAAGTTGTGATGAAACGCATTTCAGGAATGGCATTTCATTCCGTCAGGGGTAGAGGTGTTATGATCCTGTAGTTTTTTTCTGGGAAGAATGCGATGTGCCTTTAAGGCTGGAAAAGGAGCAGTACTGCTTTAAGGCAATATGCTCCAGAGACTGCGTCAAAGAATGCATTCTCGTTTCCCCAAGATACGGCCACTCAGGGACTGTGATTCAAATTGTGTATTCTGGTTGCCATAGGATACAACCACGCAGGACCAAAGACATGAGATACATTGTTGCCGATTGGCATTTGAAAGTAGTTGAAAAACTGGCTTTTGAAACAGTTAGCAGAGAAACAGACAGACAGCTGGACCAGAATATACGAAAGGAAAAGAGAGCTCTCTTTTGGTATATTTAAACTTTATTTATTATACTCTCAGAATTTTGATGTCAAGCCAGATTAACTTCTTAAAAGAAAATAACTAAATTCTTTTAACGACTGAACTGTAATTGTTGAAATTCGTTGCTGGAAAAGAAAAGCATCAATTCAACTGCTGAATTAGACTACGGACTGTTCTACTGTTGAAGAACCTTTTTTCCCCCCATCGGACAACTGTGAGGGCTTCAAGCAACCTTGGACTGTTCCACATTGGAAGATTTCACTTCAGCAAGAGCGTAAATATGCAAGGGCTCTAATTTTTTCTATTTTAAATGTTATTTATCTCTTGGTAGTGTTTAAGAATTTAGTTTTTCTAATTAAACAGTTAATTTGTTGATCTTAAAACCTGGTTTGGTTAGCCTCATCCGGGGATTAACCGATGGTACAATTTGACTGGGTCTTTCTTTAATTTGGAAAGTTTAAAAATTATATGTTAGGCAATCTGTGGAGGGATGGGACTGAATCACAGTGCGTTTCTCCCACCACATTCAGAATCGTATATTTTGATTGGGGGCTTTGTCTTGAGCGGTTGGTCATAGCACTAAACTGTTGTAGCATGTTGCATTGTAAGTTTTGCTGTTTCACTCTCTTTCTGCAACTTTGAGGAAAGGGGGAGGTACAGTTTCCAATGGGAAGTAACAGGAAATTTTGGTCATCTGAACAGGGTTTTTAAAAATATTTTTTCATGGAATATTGGCAGTGCTGGTAAGCCCACATTTATTTTCTGTCCCTAATTGTTCTGAGATGGTACTGGTTGCGTTCTTGAGCTGTTGCAACCTTGTGGTGATGGTGTTAGGTCGTGAATACAGGTTTTCGCCCCGCAATGATAAAGGAATAGCAATATATGTCCACGTCGAAGCATGTGCAACTTGGAGGTGAAGTAGTTCCCAAGACCTTGCTGCACTTGCCCTTTACTTTAATAGAGGACATAGGGCTCAGAATGAGCCATCAGAATATGTTTACTGAGTTGATGTAGTGCATCCAGCTAACGGTACATACTGCAGCCTCAGTCGGGTTGAATATTGAGTCCAGTGGCAGAGACACTGATGAAGAGTACTGCTTTGGCCTAGATGGTGCCCATCTTAAGTGATGTGACACTTTCATCCATCCAGGTTAGCAGTGCGTATTCCGTTGCTAAAAGTACTGCTGCTTAGAACTGCTCCACCATTTTCTCCACTTTTATGTCTGCCTACAGACAACTGCATCTGGAACCCACAAGGTCATTGTTTGATAAAGGGCCTGATAGGGTGGAGAGCTTTTTGAGGCTGCACGGTTCTCAAGCTCCTTAAATACACCTCTTGTTTCACCTTGCACCAGTTGCCATTCTTTACAAAGGAGAGAAAGATTTGCATTTATATAATGCTTTTCGCAACCTCAATGTCCCAAAGTTCTTTACAGCCAATGAAGTACTTTTTATGTATAGTCACCGTTGTGCTAT
This sequence comes from Heterodontus francisci, assembly GCF_036365525.1. Taxonomy (NCBI): domain Eukaryota; kingdom Metazoa; phylum Chordata; class Chondrichthyes; order Heterodontiformes; family Heterodontidae; genus Heterodontus; species Heterodontus francisci. Next base: position 196,504,934 of record NC_090373.1, on the reverse strand, counting down.
AGGAAATGTAGCAGCCAATTTGCGAGCGAGCTGCTATAAGTAGCAATCTGAAAGTGACCAGATTTTTTTTTAGTAATGTTGACTGGGGGATAAATATTGGACAGGATACAAGGGAGAACTCCCCTGCTCTTTTTCAAAATAATGCCATGGAATCTTTTACAGTCACCTGAGAAAGCAGACGGAGCCTCAGTTTAGCGTCTCATGCGAGAGCCAGCACCTCCACCATTGAAGTACTCACTCCCTCAGTACTGTACTAGAGTGTCAGACTTGATTTCTTTTGTGCCCACCACTCTGGAGTGAACCCACAACGTTATGCTTCTCACTTAAAGGCAAGAGTGCTGCAAATTAAGTCACAGCTGACACTTAAACCCAGACAGTATCAACAGGGTATTCAACTGTGAGAGGCAGCAGGTTAGATTATGTTCTCACATCCCTAGTAGATATTCCCTTGTATTGATCACTGAATATTGATCAGAAAACAAGCAGTGACTGGTGCTGGGATCTGGCCTTGCCTTCATGTAGCTCAGGAGTGCTGAGGCTAACTGTCATATCCTCACCACTAACCCATCTGAGATCAACTCACTTTGAGCAGATCTTGCTCGTTTATATTGCTCAGTAACTACACTTGTGATTTAAATTTACACATTAACATTTGGTAATTGGAATAAACATTAATATGTTTAAACAATGCAAGTAAATTGAAATGCCATTTGTTATGGCTTTGTAAGTATCACCCTTAATTATCCCAAAATAAGCAGTAATACATCACTGGGGGTGTGATATGGGTAAAATGTACAGATTAACTGTGTGAGACTAGTGAATCAGTGTGCAAAGTTGTAATGACATAAACCCAGAAGCAGGCCTATGAATCATTAGTGTCCACTGTTCTAAACTGAGGGGAAATGAAAAGGGATTATTCCTGAAATTGACCCTGCTACAAAATCCTAAGAGATCAATCCTATAATAATAGGCTTTCCATGCAGGGGATGGCATGCTGTATATGTCTCTGTCTCCAGTGTATGACGTGTAAAAACTGAATTTGATTATTGAATTACTAAAGCAAAATACTGTAGATGTTGGAAATATGAAATAAAAACAAAGTATTGGAAATGCAGCATCTGTGGAGAGAAAAACAATGTGAACATTTCAGGTTGATGATGGAAGTTGGGGTAGCAGTTTGCAAGGAAGGATCTAAAGGGAGAGCTTAGAAGAGCAAGGAGAGGACACGAGAAGTCATTGGCGGATAGGATCAAGGAAAACCCTAAGGCTTTCTGTAGGTATATCAGGAATAAAAGAATGGCTAGAGTTAGATTAGGGCCAATCAAGGATAGTAGTGGGAAGTTGTGTGTGGAATCAGAGGAGATAGGGGAAGCGTTAAATGAATATTTTTCGTCAGTATTTACAATAGAGAAAGAAAATGTTGTCGAGGAGAATACTGAGGTTCAGACTACTAGGCTAGATGGGATTGAGGTTCACAAGGAGGAGGTGTTGGCAATTTTGGAAAGTGTGAAAATAGATAAGTCCCCTGGGCCAGATGGGATTTATCCTAGGATTCTCTGGGAAGCCAGGGATGAGATTGCAGAGCCTTTGTCCTTGATCTTTATGTCATCATTGTCGACAGGAATAGTGCCGGAAGACTGGAGGATAGCAAATGTTGTCCCCTTGTTCAAGAAGGGGAGTAGAGACAGCCCTGGTAATTATAGACCTGTGAGCCTTACTTCGGTTGTGGGTAAAATGTTGGAAAAGGTTATAAGAGACAGGATTTATAATCATCTTGAAAAGAATAAGTTCATTAGCGATAGTCAGCACGGTTTTGTGAAGGGTAGGTCGTGCCTCACAAACCTTATTGAGTTTTTTGAGAAGGTGACCAAACAGGTGGATGAGGGTAAAGCAGTGGATGTGGTGTATATGGATTTCAGTAAGGCGTTTGATAAGGTTCCCCACGGTAGGCTATTGCAGAAAATACGCAAGTATGGGGTTGAAGGTGATTTAGAGCTTTGGATCAGAAATTGGCTAGCTGAAAGAAGACAGAGAGTGGTGGTTGATGGCAAATGTTCATCCTGGAGTTTAGTTACTAGTGGTGTACCGCAAGGATCTGTTTTGGGGCCACTGCTGTTTGTCATTTTTATAAATGACCTGGAAGAGGGTGTAGAAGGGTGGGTTAGTAAATTTGCGGATGACACTAAGGTCGGTGGAATTGTGGATAGTGCCGAAGGATGTTGTAGGGTACAGAGGGACATAGATAGGCTGCAGAGCTGGGCTGAGAGATGGCAAATGGAGTTTAATGCGGAAAAGTGCGAGGTGATTCACTTTGGAAGGAGTAACAGGAATGCAGAGTACTGGGCTAATGGGAAGATTCTTGGTAGTGTAGATGAGCAGGGAGATCTTGGTGTCCAGGTACATAAATCCCTGAAAGTTGCCACCCAGGTTAATAGGGCTGTTAAGAAGGCATATGGTGTGTTAGCTTTTATTAGTAGGGGGATCGAGTTTCGGAGCCACGATGTCATGCTGCAGCTGTACAAAACTCTGGTGAGACTGCACCTGGAGTATTGCGTGCAGTTCTGGTTACCGCATTATAGGAAGGATGTGGAAGCTTTGGAAAGGGTGCAGAGGAGATTTACTAGGATGTTGCCTGGTATGGAGGGAAGGTCTTACGAGGAAAGGCTGAGGGACTTGGGGTTGTTTTCGTTAGAGAGAAGGAGGAGGAGAGGTGACTTAATAGAGACATATAAGATAATCAGAGGGTTAGATAGGGTGGATAGTGAGAGTCTTTTTCCTCGGATGGTGATGGCAAACACGAGGGGACATAGCTTTAAGTTGAGGGGTGATAGATATAGGACAGATGTTAGAGGTAGTTTCTTTACTCAGAGAGTAGTAGGGGCGTGGAACGCCCTGCCTGCAACAGTAGTAGACTCGCCAACTTTAAGGGCATTTAAGTGGTCATTGGATAGACATATGGATGAAAATGGAATAGTGTAGGTCAGATGGTTTCACAGGTCGGCGCAACATCGAGGGCCGAAGGGCCTGTACTGCGCTGTAATGTTCTAATTCTAATTCTAATCAAGGGTTGGTAATGCACGGTAGTGTTAAATTTATACAAGTTGGTGATCATACAAATGTCTGTTAACAATACATTTTTTTTTTTGTCTTTCAGTGACTTGAGAACCACAAGGCTGAAACTTCTGGAGTTATTTACAGATGTGAATTGTAACATGGACATGATGAAAAATGCAATGGATGCTTATTTTTCTCTTTTACAAGGTAAAAACATAATTAAAGATAAGGTGAAAGGTCTGTTGCCAATATTATTTATGCCAGATTTTGTATCAGGAAGGGGAGGAATGCTGATTTCTATCAATAAGTGAGGCAGCCCTGGCTCAGTGTTAGCATTCTTGCCTCTACATGAGAAGGCTTTGGGTTCAAGACCCACTCCTGAGATGTATGCCATCTTTTGAATGAAATATTAAACCAAGGCTTCTTCTGTCACTGGAGCTGGATGTAAAAGATCTGATTGTCCTATTTGAAGAAGAGCAGGGGAATTGTCCCCAATCGATATTCATCCCTCAACCAAGGCCACCAAAATAGTTTACCTGTTATCTCTGCTGTTTGTGGGATCTTGCTATGTGCAAATTGGCTGCTGTATTTCCCTACATTGCAGTAGTAACTACACGTCAAATGTACTTCATTATAAAATGAATAGGGACATTCTGAAGATGCAAAAGGTGCTTTATAATGTGTTCTTCTGCCCGCCCTTTTTTGTTCGGGTTTTTAAAATATCTAGGGATTGAATGACAATTAAGTAATTTATATACATTTTTTATTCGTTCATGGGGATATGGGCGTCGCTGGCCAGGGCAGCATTTATTGCCCATCCCTAATTGCCCTTGAGAAGGTGGTGTTGAGCCGCCTTCTTGAACCGCTGCAGTCCATGTGGTGTAAGTACACCCACAGTTCTATTCGAACTTTGACCCAGTGACAGTGAAGGAATGGCAATATAATTCCAAGTCAGGATGGTGTGTAGCTTGGAGGGGAACTTGCAGGTGTTGGTGTTCCCATGCATCTGCTGCCCTTCTCCTTCTAGGTGTGTTTGGAAGGTGCTGTCAAAGGAGGCTTGGTGCGTTGCTGCAGTGCATCTTGTAAATGGTGTACACTGCTGCCACTATGCTTTGGTGGTGGAGGGAGTGAATGTTTGTAGATGGGGTGCCAGTCAAGTGGGTTGCTTTGTCCTGGATGGTGTCGAGCTTCTTGAGTGTTGTTGGAGCTGCACCCATCCAGGCAAGTGGAGAGTGTTCCATCACACTCCTGACTTGTGTCTTGTAGACAGTGGACAGGCTTTGGGGAGTCAGGAGGTGAGTTAATCTCTGCAGGATTCTGTGCCTCTCTGACCTGCTTTTGTATCTGTGTTATTTATATGGCTACTCCAGTTCTGTTTCTGGTCAATGGTAACCCCCAGGATGTTGATAGTGGGGGTTTCAGCGATGGTAATGCCATTGAACGTCAAGGGGAGATGGCTCGTTTCTCTCTTATTTGAGATAGTCATTGTCTGGCACTCGTGTGGTGCAAATGTTACTTGCCACTTATCAGTCCAAGCCTGGATATTGTCCGGGACTTGTTGCATTTCTGCACAGACTGCTTCAGTATCTGAGGAGTCGTGAAAGGTGCTGAACATTGTGCAATCATCAGCGAACATCCCCACTCCTGACCTTTTGATTGAAGGAAGATCATTGATGAAGCAGCTGAAGATGGTTGGGCCCAGGACACTACCCTGAGGAACTCCTGCAGTGATGTCACAGAACTGAGATGATTGACCTGCAACAACCACAACCATCTTCCTTTGCGCTAGGTATGACTCCAACCAGCAGAGAGTTTACGCCCGATTCCCATTGACTCCCGTTTTGCTAGGGCTTCTTGACGCCATACCCGGTCAAATGTTGCCTTGATGTTAAGGGCAGTGACTCTCACCTCACCTTTTGAGTTTAGATTTTTTGTCCACGTTTGAACCAAGGCTGTGATGAGGTCAGGAGCTGAGCGGCCCTGGCGGAACCCAAACTGAGCATCACTGAGCAGGTTATTGCTAAGCAAGTGCTGCTTGATGCACTGTCGACAGCACCTTCCATCACTTTACTGATAATCAAGTGTGGACTGATGGGGCAGTAATTGGCCTGGTTGGATTTGTCCTTTTTGTGTACTAGACATACCTTGGCTATTTTCCACGTTGACAGGTAGGTGCCAGTGTTGCAGCTGTACTGCAACAGCTTGGCGAGGGGCGCAGCAAGTTCTGGAACACAAGTCGTCCGTACTATTGCCGGAATGCTGTCAGGGCCCATAGCCTTTGCAGTATCCAGTGCCTTCAGTCGTTTCTTGATATCATGTGGAGTGAATCGAATTGGCTGAAGTCTGGCATCTGTGATGCTGGGGACCTCGGGAGGAGGCCGAGATGGATCATCCACTTGGCATGTCTGGCTGTAGGATCTGGATTTGAACCCAGGCCAAACTGTTGGGTTGCATTTTCATCTCCCTTCCCTATAAGTGTTCTAAATGAAGAGCTTTGGGACATGCTGAGAGGCGATGAGGAGGTGACAAAGTCAAATGGTTTAGGATAAATATTTCCAGAGAGCAGTACAAGGTGCCTGACCAGATTGACTACAGTGTGTGGGTGCAAGCGGAGTAGGAAGAATGGAGAATTTGGGTTGTGACATGTGGGTTGAGAGGATTCTTAATTTGGGTGGGGTTAGACCATTGAGGAAATTGAAACAATGATCTGATAGAGTTGCTGGGAAAGAACAAGAATAATGGATGTGCGAACTTGTTGGCATGGTAATTTCCTCTTTAGAAATAAGTATTCCAGCTGCGCCAGAGAAGTATATTTTTACTGCTTGTTACTAATTTGTCTTTACATTGTTGAAAATCTTACTATGTAACATCCATTGTCCATTGTCTATTATTTTTGTCTGTCTTGTTTATCTCTGAAATTCTACCAATTTGCTTTTAGACTTAGTTTAAGTCTGGTAATTGTTCTGAGGTAGATTTTTTTGTGTTCGGGTGGAAGATGTGCATCGTTGGGTAAAAAAGCTCTGAAGGACACTTATTGCTGCAGCAATGGGCAGGGCTCACTCAAAAGTGTCATCAGGCTGAGGCAGTGGTGTGTTAAGCCACTGGACTGCATGCAGCCCTCAGATGAGTTAGGCGAGACTAGACCATTCTGTGATCACAGACTGCAGTCTTTAGTAAAAATCACAGAAGCTGATTAGGAGAAGGGTGTGTTTGCAGTAACAAAGGAACTCTGTCAGTTAGATAGTCCAAGGGCTAGAACATTGCTGTTCTGAAAACAGGCAACAACTGTGACATGTAGCAGGTAACTATAAACTAGTCATCGGGAAATGCTGGTATCCATAATTAAGGGAGTGGTAACAGGGGACTTAGAAAATCATAATATGATATAATATATGGTGGGGGGGTGGTGGCGTCAGTTAGCTCAGTTGGCTAGATGGCTAGCGTGAAATGCAGAAAGACGTCAATAGCACTGGTTCAATCCCCATACCGGCTCTGGTAGTTCATGGAAGCCTGCCTCCTCGCCTTGCCCCAAGCTTCAGGAGTGGTGACCCTCAAGCTATACATCACCAACTGTTTCTCTCTAATGGGGAGAGATGCCTATGGTCCTTTGGGACTATGGCTGGAGCAAAAATATGATTAGTGTTATGTGAGTGTGTCTATTTTTCTTTGCAAAAAGTACTGTAAGAACTGATATTAGAATTGTGGACTGAGTGAAGTGTGCACAGACTGTAAGGCACCTGCTTTCAAGCAGCTCAACAGGGAAATGACAGGAAGATTTATGACTATCACATGACTTGATTGTGGGTTTTAGTTTTACTTTGAAAGAAGTATGGGCTGGACCAACAGCATACAGTGAGCTGGCTAAGACCTGTTTTTGCAGACCAGAGAAAAAGACCTGCTTTCTGTAAAAGAAGGCTTGCCTCTCTTGGAAAAAGAAATCCTACATTTGTGGTGTGGCTGGGGTTTGCCTAGAGAGAGGAAAAGACCCAGTAAAAGAGAAGTTGCACTGTTCTGTGGAGGAAGATTGCTTTGTAGAGAGGAAGTCCTGCATTTTTAAAGGTTGCCTCCAGTCTCTTAAGAATCCCCTGCCGCAAGAGTGATTCCTGTTACCTCTCGTGTTTTGGGAGATCCTGAAATCTCAAAACTTCTATTGCTCGACTGCTACTTCAAATCCCAAGCAGACCTGTTGTTAGACCCTTTGCTGAAAAACCTGTGTGACGTCTGCTGCAGACGAATTGTCTTGAAAGCCTACCCATTACAGACTGTTCATGAACCTCGCCTGGAGAGACTTCGAGTGGCATCTGACTATTCAACTCTGGGACACCTCACCAACCCGGAATTATCCTACCAGACCGTGACAACCCAATTGTTTTATTCCTAAGAAACAATTGTAAATCGAAAAAGCCTTTTTCCCCGGTTAACCGTTGTTTTTGAATGTATGTGCATGCCATGAGGGTTAGGAAGAATAAGAAGTTTTAAAAGAATCTTTTCCACATGTAGAGTTATCTCATTATTGTTTAACACTTAGTTTATTAATAAATAGTTAATTTTGTTGTTGTTTAAAGAAACCTGGTTTGGTGTGTTTTATTCTGGGGGACAAATAGTGTGTTTAATTTGGCTACTTTCTGGAAGGTGGGAAACTTTACTAATATATGCTGTGACCTATGGAGTAGTGGAACTAGCAGTGCATTACTCCTGCCTTGGTCGTAACATTAGGCAGAGTCACCATGGTTTTACGAAAGGGAAATTGTGTTTGACAAATCTATTTTAAATTTTTGAGGATGAAACTGGCAGGGTAGTTAAAGGGGAACCAGTAGAGGTAGTATACTTTTTATTAAAAGGCATTCAATAAGGTGCCGCATGAAAAGGTGTTGCACAAGCTGAGGGCTCATGGAATTGTGGGTAATACATTAACAGGGATAGAAGATTGATTAAAGACAGAAAACGGAGAATATTAATTTTTCGGGTTGACAGGCTGTTATGAATGGAGTGCCACAAGGATCAGTGCTGGGGCTGCAGCTATTTGCAATCTATATTATGACTTGGATGAAGGGATCAAATGTAATGTATCCCAAGTTTGCTGACGATACTAAGAAAGCTGTGAGAAGGACACAAAGAGCTGCAAAGGGATATAGTTAGTTTTAGTGAGTGGGCAAGAAGTCTGCATATTGAGTATTAAGGTGGTGAAGTGTGAGGTTGTTCACTTTGGTAGTAAGAATCAAAAGCAATAATGGTGAGAAACTATTAAATGTTGGTGTTAAGAGGGATTTGAAGTACAGAATGTTAATGTGCAGGTACAGCATGCAATTGGGAAGGCAAATTTTTATGAAAACAAAATGCTTAGTAGGTCTGGCAGCATCTATGGAGAGAGGAACAGAGTTAATGTTTCAAGTCGATGGCAGCAGTATTTTGTTTTTGTAAGGCAAATGGCATGTTGGCCTTTATTGCATTGGGTTTGAAATACAAGAGTAAGGAAGTCTTGGCTACAATTGTACAGAGCTTTGAAACCACACCTGTAGTACTGTATACCGTTCAGGTCTCCAAACCTAAGGAAGGATAGAAGGGATGGAATGAAAGTTCACTAGATTGATTCCTGGGATGAAAAGATTGTTATATGAGGAAAGATTGAGTAGGATGAGCCTTTATTATTTGGAGTTTAGAAGATTGAGAGGTGATCTCTTTGAAATATATTAAGATTCTAAGAGTGCTTGATAGGGTAGAGGTTGTTTCCCCTTGTTGGAGAGTCTAGACCGAGGGAGCATAATGTTGGGCCTAATTTAACCCTTTTCCAATTATGTCAAATTCCCAGGTACCACGCACCGGAATACAAACATATGACCAGGAGAATTTAGTACAACAGTTTTATTTAGACACCAAATCAGTACAAGTCTCACTTCTTGTGGTGATCAGTCTCTCGTCACGGTTGATCACTGAGCCTCCGGACTCGGGGTCCTGCCTTCGAGAGTTGTTCCTAGGTTCCCGCCAAGGATATATTCGAGCGTTAACCCTTATATATTCTTTAAAGGCTCATTGCTCAACCCATGACTCACATGATTGTGTCTTGCTTGGTCTTTAAGATAAAGCTCCAAACATTAGCTCATCTTTGATTAGCAAGCGTTTGTGGTTTAGCTGCCTAAGCAGATATCCGGACTTTTTTGCGACACCCATTGATTATTCCACTTAATCTGCTCCCCTTTATCTGCACCGTTCAACAGTCATGTACCCTTAACCGCAAGTTTCGACATGTGTATAAGCTTACTTCAGCAAGTTCTGCACCTATCTTAGCTGCCTTAGAGCATGCTCGGTATTGAACAATACTTGACCAATTTTTCAAGGCCTACAGTCCCTCCTTTGATCCTATAATTTTCCAATTTATATGAATCACTAGCCTTTTGGTATCAAACTCCTTTTTTCCTCTAGCACGTTCCTGAGTAACTCTTCCCTTTGTTGCCCCTTAATTATGGACTTTAACTTGAATACCAGACACACATTATACAGTACAATCAGTATTAACACAATTACACGTATGTAAGAGGCTATCCATATCCATGGTGGTATTTGTACATTAGACCCCAGTTCATAAGGTCATCCCACCAATTGGTGGTTCTTATTTGATCGATCTCCTTCTGTATTTCTTCAGTTTTTTATTGAATCTCATAGTACCCTTTTGTGGCTAAGTCCACCATCCTTGGTTGTTCCATTAGATTAGTTGTAAGTGGCTCAGTCTCATTTGTGTCTTTCAAGATACTGTATCAGAGTGTCCTTAATTCCTTCGTGTACAGTGATATTCACGTGTTTCCGTCGATGTATGTCCACAATTTCTACTTGACCAACCCTAGTTGGCTGTTGAGTCACCATACAGAACGTGGGGTTGGTTATTGGACAGGTTGTCTTTGCTTGGGGATAGTTTACTGCAGTTGTTAAGCAATATTGTCCTTTTCATTTATACGCCACTCGAGTAATTTCAGAAGTAGCCTTAGTTGTTTCCATTGTACAGTGGCGCAGTGGTTAGCACCGCAGCCTCACAGCTCCAGCGACCCGGGTTCAATTCTGGGTAATGCCTGTGTGGAGTTTGCAAGTTCTCCCTGTGTCTGCGTGGGTTTCCTCTGGGTGCTCCGGTTTCCTCCCACATGCCAAAGACTTGCAGGTTGGTAGGTAAATTGGCCATTATAAATTGCCCCTAGTATAGGTAGGTGGTAGGGAAATATAGGGACAGGTGGGGATGTGGTAGGAATATGGGATTAGTATAGGATTAGTATAAAATGGGTGGTTGATAGTCGGCACAGACTCGGTGGGCCGAAGGGCCTGTTTCAGTGCTGTATCTCTAAATAAAAATAAAATAAAAAAAAATAAAGCCACACATTGACTCGGGGGTCTTATCTTTAGGATAGGGACAAATAACCATGTTGCCTCCCATCTCAACTGTTCAGGGCTGTTCCAATTACTTCATCCTTGTTCTTAACCGCATAAGGTAGAATATTATGATATTTAATATATTCACCATTTCTAATCACTCCTATATTTTCCACCTTCAATACAATACCCTTTTTAGTGTCTATCTGGTTTCTCCATTTAGAATACTGTTCAGGCCAGCTAGGGCTTCCTTCTACGATACCCTTCAATTGGGGTTTTTTACCCTGACTTTCGGTTAGGTCATAGAGTCATACAGCATAGAAACAGGCCGTTCGGCCGACTGCGTCCATGCCGATCATAATGCCTATCTATACTAATCCCACCTGCCTGCATTAATTCCATATCCCTCTATGCTTTGCTCATTCAAGTACCTATCCAGATGCCTCTTAAATATCGCTACTGTTCCTGCCTCCACTACCTCCTCAGGCAGCTCATTCCAGATACCCACTATTCTTTGTGTGAAAAATTTAGCCCTTTGATCCCCTTTAAACCTCCTCCCTCTCACCTTAAATCTATGCCCTCTAGTATTAGTCACCCCTACCATGGGAAACAGACTCTGGCTATCTACCCTATCTGTGCCTCTCATAATTTTATACCTCTATCATGTCCCCTCTCAGCCTCCTTCGCTCCAGGGAAAACAGACCCAGCCTATCAAATCTCTCTTTATAACTTAAGCCCTCCAAACCAGGCAACATCCTTGTGAATCTTTTCTGCACCCTCTCTAGCTTAATCACATCTTTCCTGTAGTGCAGCGACCAGAACTGCACACAGTACTCCAAATGTGGCCTAATCAATGTTATGTACAACTGTAACATGACGTCCCAACTCTTGTACTCAATGCCTCGGCCGATGAAGGCAAGCATGCCATACGCCGCCTTCACCACCCTGTCTACCTGTGTTCCCACTTTCAGGGAACTATGTACTTACACCCCAAGGTGTCTCTGCTCAACAACACTCCCCAGGGCCCTGCCATTCACTGTATATGTCCTGCCCTGGTCTAACTTCTAAAAAACACTAAAATGGAATAGTGTAGGTCAGATGGTTTCACAGCTCGGCGCAACATCGAGGGCCGAAGGGCCTGTACTGCGCTGTAATATTCTAATTCTAATTCTAACTTCCCAAAATGCATCACTTCACACTTGTCTGTGTTAAATTCCATTTGCCACTCTTGCCCACTTTCCCAGTTGATCTATATCCTGTTGTAACCTTAGACAGCCTTCTTCACTGTCCACGACATCACCAACTTTGGTGTCAACTGCACACTTACTGATCATGTCCGTTTACATTCACATCCAAGTCATTAATATATATGACAAACAACAGAGGGTCCAGCACCGATCCCTGCGGCACACTACTGGTCACCGGCCTCCAATCTGAAAAACAGGCCTCCACTACCACCCTCTGCCTCCTATCACCAAGCCAATTGTGTATCCAATTGGCCAGCTCACGCTGGATCCCATGTGTTCAAACCTTCTGGACCAGTCTACCATGCGGGACCTTGTCAAAGTCCATGCAGACAGCGTCCATCGCCCTCATCAATCCTCTTGGTCACCTCTTCGAAAAGCTCAATCAATCAAAGTGACAAAGATGATTGATGAAGGAAGGGCAGTGGATGTTATCTGTATGGACTTTAGTAAAGCCTTTGACAAGGACCCGCATGGCAGACTGGTACAAAAGGTGAAGTCACATGGGATCGGAGGTGAGCTGGCAAGATGGATGCAGAACTGGCTCGGTCATAGAAGACAGAGGGTATCAGTGGATGGGTGTTTTCTGAATGGAGGGATGTGACTAGTGGTGTTCCGCAGGGATCAGTGCTGGGACTTTTGCTGTTTGTAGTATATATAAATGATTTGGAGGAAAATGTAGCTGATCTGATTAGTAAGTTTGCGGACGACACAAAGGTTGGTGGAGTTGCGGATATTGATGAGGATTGTCAGAGGATACAGCAGGATATAGATCGGTTGGAGACTTGGGCGGAGAAATGGCAGATGGAGTTTAATCCGGACAAATGTGAGGTAATGCATTTTGGAAGGTCTAATGCAGGTGGGAGGTATACAGTAAATGGCAGAACCCTTAGGAGTATTGACAGGCATAGAGATCTGGGCGTACAGGTCCACAGGTCACTGAAAGTGGCAACGCAGGTGGATAAGGTAGTCAAGAAGGCATACGGCATGCTTGCCTTCATCGGTCGGGGCATAGAGTATAAAAATTGGCAAGTCATGTTGCAGCTGTACAGAACTTTAGTTAGGCCACACTTAGAATATTGCGTGCCATTCTGGTCGCCACACTACCAGAAGGACGTGGAGGCTTTGGAGAGGGTACAGAGGAGGTTTACCAGGTTGTTGCCTGGTCTGGAGGGCATTAGCTATGAGGAGAGGTTGGAAAAACTTGGTTTGTTTTCACTGGAACGACGGAGGTGGAGGGGCGACATGATAGAGGTTTACAAAGTTATGAGCGGCATGGACAGAGTGGATAGTCGGAAGCTTTTTCCCAGGGTGGAGGAGTCAGTTACTAGGGGACATAGGTTTAAGGTGCGATGGGTAAAGTTTAAGGGGATGTGCGAGGCAAGTTCTTTACACAGAGGGTGGTGAGTGCCTGAAACTTGCTGCCAGGGGAGGTGGTGGAAGCAGGTACGATAGCGATGTTGAAGAGGCATCTTGACAAATACATGAATAGGATGGGAATAGAGGGATACGGTCCCCGGAAGTGCAGAAGGTTTTATTTTAGGCAGGAATCAAGATTGGCGCAGACTTGGAGGGCCGAATGGCCTGTTCTTGTGCTGTACTGTTCTTTGTTCTTTATCTTATCTGCCAGGGAAATCTCATGGCCCCTTTTCGCCCTCCTAATTTCCTACTTAAGTGTACTCCTACATCCCCTATACTCCTCGAGGGACTCGCTCGATCCCAGCTGCCTATACCTGACATATGCCTCCTTCTTTGCCCTGACCAGACCCTCAATATCCCTCGTCAATCAAGGTTCCCTCAACTTGCCAGCCTTGCCTTCCATCTAACAGGAACATGCAGGCCCTGAACTCTCCCTATCTCACTTTTAAAAGCCTCCCACTTGCTAGACATCCCTTTACCTGTAAACAGCCTCTCCCATTCAACTTTTGAGAGTTCCTGTCTGATGCCATCGAAATTAGCCTTCCCCCAATCTAGGACTGCAACCTGAGGACCAGTCCTTTCCTTTCCATAACTATCTTGAAACTAATATGGTCACTGGTCCCAAAGTGCTCCCCCACTGACACATCAACCACCTGCCTGCCCAGCCTCATTTCCTAAGAGGAGATCGAGTGTAGCCCCTTCTCTAGTATGGCCATCCACATACTGCTTCAGAAAACTATCCTGGACTCACTTAACAAATTCTTCCCCATCTGATCCCTTAGTACTAAGGCAGTCCCAGTCAATATTAGGGAAGTTAAAATCACCCACTATTACAACCCTATAATTCCTACATCTATCTGTGATTTCCCTACATATATGCTCCTCCACTTCCCTCTGACTACTGGGGGGCGTATAGGATAATCCCATCAAAGTGATCACCCCTTTCTTATTTCTAAGTTCTAGGCATATGGAATCGCTGGACATTCCCCCCGGGATATCCTCCCTAAGTACTGCTGTGATGTCCTCCCTAATCAATAGTGCAACTCCCCTTCCTCTCTTACCTCCACCTCTGGAAGGAAGGATCCCGGAACATTGAGCTGCCAGTCCTTCCCATCCCTCAACCACATTTCCGTTATAGTTATAATATCACAATCCCATGTACCGATCCATGCTCTGAGTTCATCTGCCTTACCTGTAAGAGATTAGCCAACCAGACCTTACATGCTCCCTGTCCTGCCCCTGCCTGGCCTGCCTACTGGACTTGCTTGCTTTAACCTCTACATTTGCCTCAACTATCTCATCGGAGAGACTACTACTTTGGGTCTCACCCCCCTGCGAGACTAGTTTAAACCCTCCCGAGTAGTACTAGCAAACCTCCCCGCAAGGATATTGGTCCCCCTCCAGTTTAGATGCAACCCGTCCTTGTACAGGTCACCTCTGCACCAGAAGAGATCCCAATGATCCAAGTAGCTGAAGCCCTCCCACCTACACTAGCTCTTCAGCCATGCATTCATTTGCCTAATCCTCCTATTCCTGCCCTCACTAGCACGTGGCACAGGGAGTAATGCTGAGATTACAACCCTAGAGGTCTTGCTTTTTAACCTTCTGCCAAACTCCCTATATTCACTTTGCAGGACCTCATCTCTCTTCCTGCCTATGTCGTTAGTACCAATATGGACCACGACCTCTGGCTGCTCACCCTCCCCTTTCAGAATGTCCTGCAGCCGCTCTGAGACATCCTTGACCCTCACAGCCGGGAGGCAACATACCATCCTGGAGTCTCATTTGTGGCCACAGAAACGCCTATCTGCACCCCTTACAATAGAATCCCCTATCACTATAGCTCTTCCAACCCTTTTCCTCCTCTGCTGTGCAGCAGAGCCCTCCGTGGTGCCACGAACTTGGCTGTTGCCGCTTTACCCTGGGAGGTCATCCCACCCCCCCCGCAAACGGTATATCTTTTTGAGAGGGGGATGGCCTGCACTACCTGCCTACGCCTACTACTCTGTCTGGTGGTCACCCATCTCTTTTCTGCCTGTGCAGCCATTACCTGCGGTGTGACCACCTCACCAAACGTGCTATCCACGACGTCCTCAGCATCACGGACGCTCCACAGTGAATCTACCCGCAGCTCCAGCTCCGTAATGCGGATAGCCAGTAGCTGCAGATGGATACACTTCCTGCACACATGGTCATCGGACGCTGGAAGCATCCCTGATTTCCTACATAGTGCAGGAGGAGGATATCACGGGGCTGAGTTCTCCTGCCATGACTTACCCTTAGATTAATTAGTTACTCCCTGAATTAGAAAATACTAATTATGCCAGGGTCCTTGTTCTACCCACTACAATCTAAAGTCCTTAAATAACACTTTAGTAGTACTCACCTTATCACCAGAGGTTTTTTTTCCAACCAATAAAAAACAACTTTCCCCTTATTTTTGTAAGATATTCAACAGCTGCTACTCACCAACCAATCACTTTGCAGCTCTCCTCTGACGTCACTGTTTGCCTTTTTTTTTTCAAAACTCTGGCATGCTGGAAGATCCTCTCCGCTGCGCTCCCGGAAGGTAAGAGACTGGGCCTCGATCCTCGGGGTCGATTTATTGGCTCCACTGTCGGCGTTCTCCCCACAGGTCCGCTCCCGGAAGGTACGAGACTGGGCCTCGATCCTCGGGGTCAATTTATAGGCTCCGTTCTCGGCGTTCTCCCCACAGGTCCACTCCGTTCCTCTCTCCTCCACTCCGCTCCCGGAAGGCAAGAGGTCCTCGATTTTCGTCTGGTTTGTAGTGAGAGCTTGGATATCTCCATTATTTTGGGTGGTCCCTGCTAGAGGGTCCCACTCGTAACCATTGCAGGCTCCTTGTTTGGCTAATTCGTCGGCACGTCCATTACCTTCTGGGGTTTCTTTACTGTGGGCTTTAACTTTGATTATGCCGTACCTGCCAGCATAATTATTGGCATGTTTGAAAATTTTCCTTTGAGAGGTGCAGACAGTAGAGATTTGCCATCGGCTGATACAAATCCTCAAGCTTCCCACAAGCGTAAGTATTCAGTTAGACTATTGCACCCATACATACTGTCTGAGCAAATATCTACGGGTGGGGGAAAGGCAGCCAGGTGTGAGACTACATAGGCTACGGCTACCAACTCGGCGCCTTGTGCACCAACGTTGTTGGGTAATTTAATAGGTCTTTCCTCCATCACTTCCTGTTATCCTAACTATGCTGCACCCAGTTTGTCTAACTCCATTTTCTACAAATGAGGATCCATCCACAAACATTTTGATGGACTGAGTAGACCCTGGGCTACTCCCCCCTTTCCTTTTTGACACAAAGGGCCCTTTCAATCATCATCACTCGGGAAGAAGTACTGAGCAAACTATTGGGATTGTAGGCAGACATGTCCCCAGGGCCTGATGGCCTACATCCTAGGGTCTTAAAGGAAGTGGCAGCGGAGATAGTGGATCCGTTGATTATAATATTCCAAAATTCCCTGGATGCGGGAAAGGTTCCAGTGGTTTGGAAAAATGCTAATATAACGCCCTTATTCAAAAAAGGAGGGAGGCAGAAAGTAGGAAACTATAGACCAGTTAGTTTAACATCTGTCGTTAGGAAATTGTTAGAATCCATTATTAAGGAAGTAATAACAGGACATTTAGAAAGTCAAAACGCAATCCATCAGAGTCAGCATGGTTTTATGAAGGGTAAGTCATGTTTGACTAATTTGCTAGAGTCCTTCGAAGATGCAACAAGCAAAGTGGATAATGGGGATCCTGTAGATGTAGTTTATTTGGACTTCCAGAAGGCATTTGATAAGGTGTCACACAAAAGGTTAATACACAAAGTAAGTTCACATGAGGTTAGGGGCAGTTTATTAGCTTGGATAGAGGATTGGCTAACCAACAGAAAACAGAGAGTCGGGAGAAATGGGCCTTTTCCTGGTTGGCAAGATGTAACTAGTGGGGTGCCACAGGGTTTGGTCCTCGGGGCTCCAACTATTTACAATCTATGTTAATGACTTGGATGCAGGGATAGAAGGTACTATAGCCAAATTTGCAGATGTCACTAAAATAGGTGGGATAGTAAGTTTCAATAGAGAAATAAGAAATTTACAAATGGATATGGATTGGTTAGATGAATGGGCCACAATTTGGCAGATGGAGTTTAACGTGGATAAGTGTGAGGTTATCCATTTTGGTTATAAGAATAGAAAGGCAAATTATTATCTAAATGGAGAGAAACTTCGGAGTCCTTCGGTACACAGGGATCTGGGTGTCCTCGTGCATGAATCACAGAAAACTAGTATGCAGGTACAGCAGGTAATAAGGAAGGCAAATGGAATTTTGGCATTTATTGCTAAAGGAATAGAGTATAAAAGTAGGGAAGTGTTGCTGCAACTGTACAAGGCATTAGTGAGACCACATCTGGAGTATTGTGTACAGTTTTGGTCCCCTTAGTCGAGGAGGGATGTAGTTGCATTGGAGGCAGTTCAGAGGAGGTTCACCAGATTGATTCCAGACATGGGGGGCTTGTCTTATGAAGAGAGATTGAGCAGTTTCGGCCTTTACTCTCTAGAGTTTAGAAGAATGAGAGGAGATCTAATTGAGGTATATAAGATGATTAAGGGGATTGACAAAGTAGACGTAGAGAGGATGTTTCCTCTTGTAGGGCAATCTAGGACGAAAGGACTTAGTTTTAGGATAAGGGGTAGCAGATTTAAAACAGAGATGAGGAGAAATTACTTCTCTCAAAGGGTCGTGAGTCTGTGGAATTCATTACCCCAGAGTGTGGTGGATGCCGGACATTGGGTAAATTTAAGGAGGAGATGGACAGATTTTCAATTAGTAATGGGTTGAAGGGTTATGGAGAACGGGCAGGAAAGTGGAGTTGAGGCCGAGATGAGATCAGCCATGATCGTATTGAATGGCAGAGCAGGCTCGAGGGGCTGAATTGCCTACTCCTGCTCCTAGGTTTTAAGTTCTTTCAGAGCCTTTGCTGTCAATACTTCACATTCATGCGGTTTGCCTTGGTAATTTAGATTGATGGATAGACATGGTCTGGACCTGATTTTGGTGACTTTAATGTCTTTTCCTTGTAGCAGCAGATTGTGGCTATCCTGTTCTGGCTAACATTGCCATCCTTCAGACGGCTGTCCAGTAATAACTGTATAGGGGTATGTTCTGTCAAGATAGTGATAGGGCTAAGGCCAATTATATAAGTAAAGTTCTGTATGGCCCAAAATCCCGCCAGTAATTGCTCTTCACATACCGTAAAGGTTCTTTCTACCGAAGTCAGGATCCTAGAGGCATAGGCTATAGGGCATAGCTGTCCATGTTTCTCCTGCAGTAGCGCAGCTGAGAGTGTAGTGCCAGTTGTGGCTACCTCAAGAGAAAAGGCAGAAATAAGTCTGGCACTTGCAGTGCGGGGACGGTAGCAAGAGCCTGCTTAAGTGCCGCCACAGCCGCAGTGCACTCTGGGGTCCATATCCACTCGGAATTCTTTTTCAACAATTTGTACAGCGGGGTGGCTTTCAGGGCAAAACCATCTGTGATTCCTATAGTACCCTACACATCCTAAAAATGATCATAGGGCTTTATCATCCTGTGGTAGGGGTAAGTTTAAGACCACTCTACGGCGTTTCTCCTCAATCTCATGCTTTCCTTGGGTACTAACTATGTTTAGGTAAGATACTTTCTCTTTCATGATCTGGGCCTTTTTAGGATTGACTTTTGCTCCTGCCTGTTGCAGTAGCTGTAAGAGTTCTTTCAATAGATCATAATGATCTTGTTCTGTTCTGTTTGTAGTAGTAGGTCATCTACATACTGTACTCAGCACCTCCGGTCAGGAGAAGTTCTTAAGGCAGTTCACCAGTCTCTGGTGAAATATAGACGGACTGTTATGGAACCCTTGGGGCAAGCAGATCCAAGTGTACTGCTGTCCTTGGAAGGTAAATGCAAATTTATATTGGCATTCTTGTACTAGTGGGATAGACCAGAATCCATTGCTGATATCTATTACTTTAAAGTACTTGGCAGCTGGCCGCTGTGACATAAGCGTTTCCGGACTGGTTGCGACAGTGGGGGCGGTAAGGGGCATTACCTTATTTAGTTCCCAATAGTCAACTATCAGTCACCAAGATCCATCTGGCTTGCGTACTGGCCATATGGGTGAGTTGTTGGTGGAAGCTACTGGTCTGAGCACTCCATTTTGTAGGAGGCTGTTGATTACTTTCCCTACCTCCTCTTCGGCTTCCTTGGGGAAGCTGTACTGTTTCTGGGGTTTAGGGTCAGGTCCCTCAATCACTACTTCTCATTTATTCTATCACAATCATTTTTAGTCTTAGCAAACACGTGCTGATATTCCCATAACAGTTTCTGCGTTTGTTCGCTTTGGGTCATTTCCTCAGGTTTTAGCCATAATTCGGTCATAGCACAGATTGTTTCTGTGTAGGCACCACCCGTGCCAGTCCGGTATTTTTGTCATATTTACGATCGCCCACTTTCCGGACACAACAGTTGATTGGGTCAAAGAATAGTCCCTGCTGTTTCATTAGATCAATCCCAATAATAATCCCTTCCCCGTTTTCACCTCCCCGGTCCAATAAGATACAAGGGTGGCTAAAGGTTTGTGTGCCCATTGTAAAACATAGGGGTTTGGTTCCATATCCTGTCTTACTATGTCCGGTAAATCCACTAAGTGTAATTCTTTCTGATGAGAGCAAGGGTCAAGGAGTCCTTGATGATTTAACACTGTTCTGGATCCTCCAGTGTCCCATAAAAATAGGATGGGGCGGCCTCCTACCCCACAGGTCGTCCAAATTCTTCCCAATTTCCCCTGCACACCCATTGTGAGGCCTGACACCATCATTGTTGAGGATTTGGCAGCTCCAGGTAGCCTGGCCAGCTACTGCCATGGTGACCCATCATTGGAGCCATCCTAAAGAGTCCTTGGGATCCCCACTCTCCTTTGCCTTCTAGAGGCAGTTGTCTAGGTTGGTTCCCTCCCGCACCCGGGGTCCTTCTGAGTTAGAACTGGGCTGTCGCTCAGGGCGTCACAATCCCTGGCAAAGTGCCCTTGCCTTCCACAGTTGTAGCAAGCCCCACCATCTTTTCCTGTACTTCCTATGGGTCCTGCTGACCTTCCCCACCCTGCCTGTCCAAATCGGGAATGTCCCAAATATGGGGGTGGTGGTCCTCTGTTAGGAGGTCGTCCTCGACCACCTCCTTCATTTTTCCATGATGGTCCTTGTGGGACAAAGGCATGGAGTTTGCCCTGTAGGGGTTTGTTTCCTGATTTACTCTCTCTCTTAGCTAAATCTCGCTCCCAGGCTCTAGCCATTCTCCCAAGTGCCCATGTTCTGTATGGGTCTGATCAGTAGGGTCATAAGATTCACAAGCATTCTGGCTTGATTTGTTGGAGTGGGCGATGAATGTTCTTACCCATCTCGGTCCATTCATATTCCCTAAATTCTGTCTGACCAATCTGGGTCTTTAAACTCCGTCAAAGTTGCTCCATAGCCGGTTGGCAAAGGCTACAGGGTGTTCATTAGTTCCCTGTCTACACTTGTGCAAGTTGACTGTGCAGTCGCCTTTGTTGGCACCCGAGGCTTCCAGAATGGCTGTCTTCATTTGGTCGGGGGTCCCATTCCCTAACTATTGGGAGTGCGGAGATCAGAATTGGGTCTACGCACATTCCCAATAATTTTACTTCCACCCGGTCATCCAGTCCATGCAGTGCCCGGAGCTGGGTGATGGCGGTAAAAGTGGTGTATGGGTCTCCCGTACCATTATACTTAGAGACGTCCTTCTGCATCTCGGCCAACTGAGTGATGGTGTACGGAGTGGTGTAGGTCAAGGTCGACCTTCACCTATCGCACCCGGGGCTTCACCCGTTCTATGGGTGGTTGCGGGTGCCATGGGGGCTGATGGTTCTAAGGGACCACCACATGCTGGCGGATTATCCCAATCTCTCTGGCCCCTGTAATGGTCTCTGTCATCATCGTCATTATACTGACTAGCTCGCCACGCAAGCTGTTTCCAATCTACTTCACTGGGATTCCCCCAGTTATCGTCAGGGTCTTCCCTATCGCCAAAGGCGCAAATTATGTCTCTTTGGGCAGACGATTGAGACTGCAGTTTGCTGATCTCTTGCTGACACTCAATGTGGTCTCCCTGATCATGTTTTGTTGTCTGCGGTGTGTTGTTGTAAGACCATCATAGTGATCTGGAGATTGCTACATTTCTGTTCAGTTTTATTTAACTGTTCTTTAGCCCTTTCAGCTTCTTGCTCAGACTTACTGCAACTGTGCTAAGCCATTTCAGCCTGAGTTTGGAACTGACTCAAAAATACTAATTGTTTCCATTGTTCGTCCTGAGAGGACTTATTTTCCTTTTCTAGCTGGAGGACCCGGTCCTTCCAAGCATCCCTATCCTTTTGCGTCTTTGCAAGTTTTTTTAATTGCTCTACTTCCCTTTCCTTTTCATCCAATTCTCTCATACACGAGGCAGTCGCCGTTGCCTTTGCTAATTAAGGGGCTTTCTTAGCCTGGTGAGTACGAGCATCCTCCCAATGCTGCACTCCTACAGATCCCTGACCTGTGTACTGCTTAACAGCAAACTCAATCCCCGTGAGGACCACTTATCCTTTAAGTACCCCCTCAATTCCGATTTCCAATTGGGCCAACTCTGAGCCATTTTAATACTAACTTTCACTGAAGGATTCCCCAAATCCTTGACTAGCTTACACTGGAGGATTCCCGAATCCTTAACTAGCTTACACTGGAGGATTTCGGTGTCGAGTTCAGTTCCTGCGAGCTGAAGACAAGCTTCTTATCAGGATCCTGCCAGTTATGCCAGTTCTGTTGTGCCTAATTTAACTCGGGATGGAAAGATTGACCCCTTTTCCAATTATGTCAGACTCCCAGGTACCAGACGCTGGAATACAAGCAGATGACCAGGAGAAGTTTAGTACAACAGTTTTATTTAGACACCAAATAAGTACAAGTCTCAATTCTTAAATAAGTACAAGTCTCACTTCTTGTACAGGAGACCACCCGTCAACGCAAAGGTGATCAGTCTCTCGTCACGGTTGATCACTGAGCCTCCAGACTCGGGGTCCTACCTTCGAGAGTTGTTCCTATGTTCCTGCCGAGAATCTATTCAAGCGTTAACCCTTCTATATTCTTTAAAGGCTCATTGCTCAACCCATGACTCACATGATCGTGTCTTGCATGGTCTTTAAGGTAAAGCTTCAAACATTAGCTCATCCTTGATTAGCAAGCGTATGTGGTTTAGCTGCCTAAGCAGATGTCCAGACTTGTTTGCGAGACCCATTGTTTGTTCCCCTTAATCTGCTCCCCTTTATCTGCACTGTTCAACAGTCACTTATTTGTTCCCCTTTGGCTGCACCGTTCAACAGTCATGTACCCTTAACCACAAGTTTCAACATGTCTATAAGCTTACTTCAGCAAGTTCTGTGCCTGTTGTAGCTGCCTTAGGGCATGCTGGGTATAGAATAATACTTGACCAATTTTTCAGAGCCGACAATAGTCTCAGGATAAAAGACTGAAATGAGAAATTTCTTCATTTGGAGGATTGTGAATCTTTGGAATTCTCTGCCCCAGAGGGCTGTGGATACTCAGTTATTAAGCATATTCAAGGCTGAAATTGATATATTTTTTGACTGTTAAGGGAATCAGTGTATATGGGAATGGGGTGGAGTTGAGGTCAAGGATCAGCTATTTTCTTATTAAAAGGCAGAGCAGGCTTGATGGCTCAGGTGGCCTACTCCTGCTCCTATTTCTTTTTGCAATCACTTGACCTTTTATGTTTCTCATGTCTGTTCTTCCCCCGCCCCAGCCCCACCCCACCCAAATCCATTTCTGTAAGTTTGTTAATTTCGTCATGCAGTTGTAGGCACCTTATTGCCATGCACACTTCCGTGGCTTATTCTCAGGACTACTTTGGCCTTGCCCACCTCTTCACAGCCAGTCCAAAGAGGAGCAACTAGGGAACAAGAAATAAAAACAGAAAATGCTGGAAATACTCTTTCCCCACAGATGCTGCCAGACCTGCTGTGTATTTCCAGCATTTTCTGTTTTTATGTCAGATTTCCAGCATCTGCAGTATTTTGATTTTGTGTCGGGAGCAGGAAATTTTGGGAATTGCCAAATGTCGCTGAATGAATTTGGCCTCCTCCCTTGCCATCCTCATGCCTCTTTGTAAGATTGCCAAAATACAGCAAATCATGAAGATTTTTGCGTCCACTGGGACCACTAAGCACCATACTTATTTCACTTAGGATTCTTACAGCCATCAGAGAGAGACTTTCATCCCATTATCAGGGCTGGATTTAATCATGGATCGCAGAGCTGAAATCTTCTTTGGCCTCCTTGTCTCGAGAAACAATGGGTAAGGGCCTGGAGATGGTCAGTGGTTTGTGAAGCAGCGCCTGGAGTGGCTATAAAGGCAAATTCTAGAGTGACAGACTCTTCCACAGGTGCTGCAGATAAAATTGGTTGTCGGGGCTGTTACACAGTTGGCTCTCCCCTTGCGCTTCTGTCTTTTTTCCTGCCAACTGCTCAGTCTCTTTGACTCGCCACTCTTTAGCCCCGCCTTTATGGCTGTCCGCCAGCTCTGGCAATCACTGGCAACTGACTCCCACGACTTGTGATCAATGTCACAGGACTTCATGTCTACATTTGCAGACGTCTTTAAAGTGGAGACATGGATGGCCGGTGGGTCTGATACCAGTGACGAGCTCGCTGTACAATGTGTCCTTGGGGATCCTGCCATTTTCCATGCGGCTCACGTGGCCAAGCCATCTCAAGTGCCGCTGGCTCAGTAGGGTGTATATGCTGGGGATGTTGGCCGCCTCGAGGACTTCTGCATTGGAGAGACAGTCCTGCCACCTGATGCCAAGGATTCTCCGGAGGTGGTGAAGATGGAATGAATTGAGACGTCACTCTTAGCTGATATACGTTGTCCAGGCCTCGCTGCCATAGAGCAAGGTACTGAGGACACAGGCTCGATACACTTGGACTTTTGTGTTCCGTGTCAGTGCGACATTTTCCCACACTCTCTTGGCCAGTCTGGACATAGCAGTGGAAGCCTTTCTCATACGCTTGTTGATTTCTGCATCGAGAGACAGGTTACTGGTGATGGTTGAGCCTAGGTAGGTGAACTCTTGAACCACTTCCAGAGCGTGGTCGCCGATATTGATGGATGGAGTATTTCTGACATCCTGTCCCATGTTGTTCATATTCTTGAGGCTGATGGTTAGGCCAAATTCGTCGCAGGCAGCCGCAATCCTGTCGATGAGTCTCTGCAAACTCTGTTCAGTGTGGGATGTTAATACAGCATCGTCAGCAAAGAGGAGTTCCTTGATGAGGACTTTCCGTACTTTGGTCTTCGCTCTTAGACGGGCAAGGTTGAACAACCTGCCATCTGATCTTGTGTGGAGGAAAATTCCTTCTTCTGATGACTTGACCACGTGAGAGCAGCAGGGAGAAGAAGATCCCAAACAGTGTAGGTGCGAGAACACAGCCCTGTTTCACGCCACTCAGGATAGGAAAGGGGTCTGATGAGGTGCCGCTATGCTGAATTGTGCCTTTCATATTGTCATGGAATGAGGTGATGATACTTAGTAGCTTTGGTGGACATCCGATCTTTGCTAGTATTCTGAAGAGACCATGTCTGCTGACCAGGTCAGAGGCTTTGGTGAGATCAATGAAAGCAATGTAGAGGGGCATCTGTTGTTCGCGGCATTTCTCCTGTAGCTGGCAAAGGGAGAACAGCATGTCAATAGTGGATCTCTCTGCTCGAAAGCCACACTGTGCCTCAGGGTAGACACACTCAGCCAGCTTCTGGAGCCTGTTTAAAACTTGCTCGGGGCTTTCTTGTAGTTCAACAGTGCAATGCACTTAGCGGCTATGACAGATTCCAGCTCTTCAAAGTGAGAATGAAACCAGTCTGCATTCCGCTTCACACGTTTGCCATAGGTGGTCATTGCTGAGTCATAGATGGTATTTCTGATGTAGGCCCACTTGGTCTCTGCATCCCCTGTAGGAGTGCTTTGAAGGACTTCTTCAAGTGAATTTAGAAACTTCTGTAACAGCTGTGTATAAGACATTCTGCAAGTGTTGATGCATGGGCAGCCCTTCTGCTTGGAGTGGTGCAGCTTCTTTGGCTTGAGTCTAACCTTGCTGCACACCAGGGAGTGGTCGGTGTCGCAGTCCGCAGTGTGGAAGCTGCGTGTGATTTGGACACTGTTTATTGAGGCTCGCCGTGTGACGATGAGGTCCAGCTGGTGCCAACGACGTGATCTTGGGTGCCTCCAAGAAACCTGGTGACAGGGTTTAGTGTGAAAGAATGAGTTGGTGATACAGAGGTTGTGATAGGTACACAACTCCAGCAGTCTGTCCATTCTCATTCATCCTTCCAACGCCATAGCGCCCAAGGCAGGAGGGCCATGAGTCATGGTCGGCCCCAACCCTGGCATTAAAGTCCCCCAGCAGGAACAGATGTTCAGTATTAGGGATGCTACTAATGATATTATGGAGTTCCTTGTAGAACTGGTCTTTAACTTCAGGTGGGAAGCAGAGTGTTGGAGCATAGATGCTGAATAGGTGTACTGGACCAGAGGCGGTGATCAGTCGGATGGCCAGTGTGTGTTCTGAGCCATTTGAAGGTGGCTCTATCATGCTGAGCAAGGGGTTTCTGATGGTGAAGTCCACTCTATGCTGTCTTGGTTCTTAAGGATCCCTGCCCTGCCAGAAGAAGGTGTAGTCTTGCCCTCTTAAGGAGATATCTCGCAGGGAGGCGTGTCTCCTGAAGTGCTGCAATGTCTACATTGAGTCTACTGAGCTCGTTGTTAATGATGGCGGTCTTCCGAGAATCGTTGATTTGTGTAAGGTCTTCCGACAGGCCAGGACACACAGTTCTGACGTTCCAGCTTGCAAAACTAAGGGCTGGTACCTTCTTTCCTTTTTTTGTCATGCTGTTTGGTGCAGTGTTACAGTCCACTTGTCGGGCAATGGCCCTGAGCTCCAAGCACCCATTGAAGCAGGTGGACTGTGGCGGGACAGAACCTTTCTGACCGGGGGCTGCCCGGTTTGAGGCGAGCGGTAGCTGTCCAGTGAGGGGCGATGACCTCTTCCACCGACAAAGGCAACCCGTGGCGTCCAATCTCTACGCCAATTGAGCTGGACTTATAACCCGTAACTGCTGCCTTCCGTGTTGTTTTGGTCGCTGTGAGGCGACTATGGAATGACCTCTCCATGGCGCATGCGTGGGCGGATGTCTAGAGGTTGTGAGTTGCCCAAGCGTCAAAACCCCCCTCTCGGCCTTCCTGGTGGGGTCCAAAGGAGTGCCGAGCACGACGTTTGGCACCAGTATGGCTGCAGGAACTGCCGGAAACATGCCAAACATGACCGCCTACAGGGTTCCCCTCCAGATTTTCTGTTAGGGTTTACTCCCTTAGCCTTGGTCTCTCGAGACGCCCACAAGGCAGTGGGGTTGTTAGGGCCCCTGCTCAGGGATAGGGGGTGCTGGGGGAGTGGGTGGAGGGAAGGGGGTGGGAGGGGGAGCTGGGAAGGGGGCTGCAGGGGGGTAGGGGAGGGTTTGCAAGGGAACGGGGTGCGAGGGGAAGATGGGGGAAGGGGGTGCGAGGGGGGAGCTGCGAAGGGGGTGCGAGGGGGTTGAGCTGGGACGGGGCGCGAGGGGGGAGCTGGGAAGGGGGTGCGGGGGGTGGGTGGAGGGGGTGGGGGAACGGGGTGCAGGTAATAAAACATTTCATCAGCTCCCACACAGTGTGGTCCCCATGTAAAGTTGGGGTTGCTTTGTGTGGTTTGAACCGCGACACAAAGTTTTGCCAGTCTAATTTAAAAAAAAATTAAAACAACCTGATTTATTCGCGATATTTTCTTCTAGGATTCTTGGGATGAAATCGATCCTGCCAGGTCTACCCTTCACTCGTTGCACCAAGAAGTTTGAGGAGCAGGGGCTTTTACTGCCTTTTACTCTCCATGAAGGGGTGGGGGATTGTGGGGGGTGAGCTCGGAAGTGGGTGCGAGGGGGGAATGGGGGAGGCGTCCAGCGGGGGTCGCGACCCTGGCGAGCGGGCCAGCCCACAGCCTGCATGGCCTCCTCGATATCTATATCAAAATAATGCATGTATATTGATGAAGCGAAGGAGATTGAAAAAATAGAAATCAATTTTGCTTTTTGATCCAACAGCTGATATTCTTGAGCCTGAAGGCGTGGAGTAACTACAAAAATCTCAATTTTTAAACTGGCCAGGTTCGTGGACCAAAAAGGGTACGAGAAACTCCCAATACATCACATAGAAAGTGTTAGGTGCATCATAGTAACCTCCTCTGGCCATACAACCCTCTGAGATCTCCTCCAATTCTGGTCTCTTGCGTAGCCCCGATTTGTTTTTTAATATCATTCCATCATTGGCACCCATGCATTCAGCTGCTTTCCTTAAACACTCTGTCTCTCCACCTCTCTGTCTACTGAAGGTGCTTCTTAAAGGTTACCTCTTCAACTATGCTTTTAGTCATCTCTCCTAATATCATCTTATGTGGCTCAGTGTCAAATTTTGTTAACATTCCTTTGATGTACCTTGGGATGTTTTACTACATTAAGGTGTCAGGCGTGGTTCAGTTGGTAGCATTCTCGCCTCCAGATTGTGGGTTGAAGTCCCAATTCAGGACTTCAGCACAAGAATATAGGCTGATGCTCCAGTGCAGGACTGAGAGAGTGCTGCACTGTTGGAGGTGCCATCCTACGGATGAGATGTTAAACTGATGTCTCGTCTGCTCTCTCAGGTGGAATTAAAAGATCCCTTGACACTATTTCTAAGAGGAGCCGGGAGTTATCCCCAGTGTCCTGGCCAAGATTTATTCCTCAATCATCAGAAAAAAGAGATGATCTAGTCAATAGCACATTTTTGTTTGTAGATCTTTTGTTCACAAATTGTCTGTCACATTTCTACATTACAACAGTGACTACACTTCAAAAGTGCTTAATTGGCTGTAAAGAGCTGAGGTCACAAAAGGTGCTATATAAATGCAAGTCTTTTTGTTAAAGGCACCATATAAATTTATTCATACATGGGATGTGGGCATCACTGGCTAAAGCACATTGGTGAACCAGATGGGTTTTTATAACAATCGACAATGGTTTCATGGTCACCATTAGACTAGCTCTTAATTCCAGATTTATGAATTGATTTCAAATTTCACTATCTGACGTGGTGGGATTTGAACCCTTGTCCCCAGAGCATTCGCCTAGGCATCTGGATCGCTGGTCATTACCACTATGTCACCATACTTTTCATGACTTCAGGATGTCCCAAAGCACTTTACAGCCAATTCAATCCTTTTGAAGAATAATGTTTGAAACACAGCAGCCAATTTGGCAAGTGGGAATTGCCAAATGTCGCTGAATGAATTTGGCCTCCTTCCTTGCAAGTTGTTGTATGCTGGATCTGCTGTCACATGGTCTAATCGGGCCCATTATTTGACTAAAATCAGGCCTCCAAAATGCACAATATTTGAACAGATTTATTCTGTTCTGAATTTGAGCTAAGTTAGTTTCTTCGTCCTTCATCAGTGGCACCTGTCTCCATTTTATCTCATAAGTCCACTTATTTGGAGGAAAGTCTAATGGCTGAATACATTTTCAACTTAAAGAGTTGCTTATGCATGCTTCTTGTGGGGTGTCACACTTACTTGATGTGTCAAGACTATGAGAGAGCTGAGTGAACCTACAGTTGGTGGAAAATGGAAGTAGGCAAGAGATCATGTTGAATGGAATGGTGAGCTAGGGGAAGGGGCAGAATGTGTGTTGTCGTCCTCTCAGTACTTGTCTGATAAGCTTTGTACTGTATTGAACTGTAGAAAGAAACTGGTCTGTATTGCACTTAATGTAATGTCAAATTTGAACTGTTATGTAATGTACTTTTACAAATTTTAGGAAGAAAGTATGTTTTTGGAAAAAAAGGCAAGGTGCAGGAGAGTTCTATAGGTTCTCAGCTAGAGCATCTGCCAATTAGAACAAGCAAAGTGCAGACCTTGCTTGGAGCTAGGAAAATACCAAAAGGTTTATAGGCTGCCTTCAAGCCTCCATTACCAAATGGACCCCTAAGCCTGCCTTGCTCCCCACCTCCGGGTGCTATTTCAACTTAGCCTATGACAAACATACGAATTAGGAGCAGGAGTAGGCCACTCGGCCCCTCAGGAATAAACCACCTACCCTGTCGACCAGTACCAGCACCTGTGAAAAGAACTATAGAGCTCCTCAATGTATAATACCTGCAAGTACTATTTAACCTACAAAGCACAATGTACTCTATTACTCTGACTTGCCAAAGCAAGTCATAAAGTCTTGTATAACTCAATAACAAAATAAAGTGGGGAAAACAATACTGATTTCATGGTTTGCTCACATTTCTCTCTCTCTACCTTTTCACCTTCCCAAGGTTTTATAGCATCCCTGGATGGCACAACACAAGAAAACAAACTGCGTTTCATTCAGAATTTCAAATGGACTGATACTTTACAGGGAAACATTGCGAGGTGGGTCTCTTAATAATTGTATGTTTACTATTGCTTTAGATGTGATGAAAGGCAGTGATTTGCCTTTTTTGATTGTGACTAATTTGTGTAGGCTTAATGATTGCCTTTTTTCACCATTAGCCAATTTTATCCCTCTTTGCCTCATGATGGAAGTGTTGACTTGCTAAGATGCAGTTCCAAGGGTGACATCTGACCTCCAGTATTCAAGTGACTAATATTCATATATAAACCTTTGATGTTTAATGTTGGCAGGCCATTTGATGGTTGTAGGTTCATTACAGATTTTTTTTTAAAAGAAAAGACTTGCATTTATATAGCACTTTTCATGACTTCAAGATGTCCCAAAGCACTTTACCACCATTTAAATACTTTTGAAGAGTAATGTTCGAAACGCAGCAGCCAATTTCCACACAGCAAGGTCCTACAAAGAACAATGATATAATGACCAGATAATCTTTTTAACAATGTTGGTTTAGGAATAAATATTGACCAGGGAAGAACTCCCCAACTCCTCTTCGTGTAGTGCCATGGGATCTTTTACGTCCACCTGGTTCATACTGGGTATGGTAGCGTTGTAGTTATGTCGCTGGACTATTAATCCAGGGTCCTTGACTAATGATCTGGAGGCAAGGTTCAAATCCCACCATGGTAGAATTTAAATCCAGTTAATTAAATAAATCTGGAATAAAAAGCTAGTCTCAGCAATGGTAATTGTGAAACTACCGGATTGTCTTAAAAATCCATCTGGTTCACTTATGGCATTTAGGGAAGGAAATCTGCCGCCCTTAATTGGTCTGGCCTATATGTGACTTCAGACCCATAACAATATGGTTGACTCTAAACTGCCCTCTGAAATGGCCTAGCGAGCCACTCACTTCCCTTCTCGAGGGCAATTAGCGATTGGCAATAAATGCTTGCCTTGCCAGCGATACCCACATCGATTAATCCCATTTCCCTGCACTTGGCCCACAGCCTTGTATGTTATGGCGTTTCAAGTGTTCATCTAAATACTTCTTGAATGTCGTGAGTGTTCTTGCCTCTACCACCCCTTCAGGCAGTGTGTTCCAGATTCCAATCACCCTCTGGGTGAAAAAATTCTTCCTCAACTCCCCTCTGAACCTCCTGTCCATTACCTTAAGAAGGTGAATGAACCTTGGAGGGCAGACGGGGACTCAGTTTAATGTCTTGTCTGAAAAATGGCTCTCCTGAAGTGCAGCACTCAGGTCTTGAATGGGACTTGAATCTTCAGACTCGGGTGAGCATGCAATCTGACACACTGATCAGCTAAGCCCAATCCTGTCATCTTGTGTACCCCAAGCATGGAAATCAGGAACGCTTGTCAGATTTTCCTCCCCTAACTCCAGGGCAACTGTACCACCCCTGAAACAACCAGCTCGGGACAGACCGGCGACCAAACCTGGAACTTTTCTGGGTCTATGTGGTTCAGCTACCAAATAAACTTGCTGATCTATTTTAGAAGCTAAGATCTGGTTTTTAACTAATGCTTGCTTATAATGAGTACACTTGAATGTCCTGAATTACATACAGTAGAGCTCTGCAAATAATGCACATCTGTAAAGAACAGGTTACCTGTTTACAATAGTCTAGTAGGCTGAACTCCATACCTGTGTTCAGTCGCATTTTTTTAAAAACAGTAATTTTGTTGTTGGAAATGTCAATTGATCAGGAATTTATCAGCAGTAAAATCAGAAGCAGGGAGAGAAAGAGCAAGAGCTGGGATTAGACCAAGAGTTGGGATTATAATTGGGAGGGAGGAGGGAAGGGAAGTAGCAGCAGGAACCGGGACTGTATCTAGGAAGGAGAGAGCAACATGACTGCAGTTAAGAGATCCCAGTGAGAGGGAATAAGAGAGGCAGACAGAAGAAAATAACAAGATCTGGGAATACAACCAGGAGGGAGGGGTGACTGCAGCCCAGAGAGAATGAGCAGTGGGAACTCAGACAGAAGGTGGGATTGAGGGAGCAAGAATTAGATTGAAGCAGAGTTTGCGACCACTTTCTTTACAGATTACTATTTATCCTTTGTTGAAAGGCTAGCAGAAGCTGTCAAATTGCTTAAATCTAACCAATGTACAGTCAATTAATCACTTTCTAAAGCAGGTAAGTATGACAACTACTTTAAGCAGAGTAAGGCCCCATAAATAGCAAATAAATAAATGGCCAGTTAATCTGATGTTGTTGGCCAGGACACTGAAAGACCTCCCTACTCTTCTTTGAGTAGTGCCATGAGATCACTTATAGAGTCAGAGCTATACAGCACAGAAACAGGCCCTTCGGCCCATTGTGACTGTGCCAGCCAATGAACACCTATCTGTTCTAATCCCATTTTCCAGCACTTGGCCCGTAGCCTTGTATGCTATGGCGTTTCAAGTGCTCATCTAAATACTTCTTAAATGTTGTGAGGGTTCCTGCCTCTACCACCCCTTCAGATAGTGTTCCAGATTCCAACCACCTTCTGGGTGAAAAAAGATTTCCCCAAATTCCCTCTAAACCTCCTGCCCCTTACCTTAAATCTATGCCCCCTGGTTATTGATCCCTCCGCTAAGGGAAAAAGTTTCTTCCTATCTATTCCCCTCAAAATTTTGTATACCTCAATCAGGTCCCCCCTCATCCTTCTTTGCTCTAAAGAAAACAACCCTAGCCTATCCAGTCTCTCTTCATAGCTGAAATGCTCCAGCCCAGGCTACACCCTGGTGAATCTCCTCTGCACCCTCTCCAGTGCAATCACATCCTTCCTATAGTGCGGTACCCAGAACTGTACACAGTACTCCAGCTGTGGCCTAACTAGTGTTTTTTTTTAGGTTTGCACTTGCTGCTGTTCAATATTCAGTGTATTAACACCTAATCTGTACTAATGCTTGGTCTTTCAACACACCATTAACATATTGTTTGCCTTTGCTCCGTGACCTTTTGGTCAGCTATGTGGCCTGGTCCAATCTAGACCTCCTTTGTTATCTCTTGCCCCACCCCCACCTCACTTGCTTATAACCTGTGACTTTTCTAATATTTGTCAGTTCCGATGAAGGGTCACTGACCCGAAACGTTAACTCTACTTCTCTTTTCACAGATGCTGCCAGACCTGCTGAGTGGTTCCAGCATTTCTTGTTTTTATTAGCATTTTATACAACTCCATCATTACCTCCCTGCTCTTATATTCTGTGCCTCAGCTAAAAAAGGCAAGTATCCCATATGCCTTCCTAACCACTTTATCTACCTGTGATCTAGGGACAAGTACACCAAGGTCCCTCTGACCCTCTGTACTTCCTAAGGTCCTACCATCCATTGTATATTCCCTTGCCTTGTTAGTCCTCCCAAAATGCATCACTTCACACTTCTCAGGATTAAATTCCATTTATCACAGCTCTGCCCATCTTACCAGCCCATCTATATTGTCCTGTAATCTAAGGCTTTCCTCCTCACTATTTGCGACACCACCAATTTTCATGTCATCTGCGAACATATGTCCATCTGAATATGCAGCACCAGTTTAATATCTCATTGGAAAGATAACATCTCTAACAATGTCGCACTCAGTTGGTGTTACATTGAAGTGTTAAGTTGTCGAGTGGGGCCTGAACTACAACATTCTGATTCAGAGGCGAGAAAACTATTTAAACAAGCCAAGGCGACACCTGAAAATGACGCGCAGTGCCAACTCCTATAGAATTTGTCTTGCCAGGACATTTTATTTATAAAACCAGTTTCTTTAAATCACCTGATGGCTCACCATGGCACTGGATACTGCAAAGGCTATGGGCCCTGACAACATTCCGGCAATAGCACTGAAGACTTGTGCTCCAGAACTAGCTGCACCCCAGCCAAGCTGTTCCAGTACAGCTACAACACTGACATCTACTCAGCAATGTGGAAAATTGCCCAGTTAGGTGCTGTCCACAAAAAGCAGGACAAATCCAACTCGGCCAATTACCGCCCAATCAGTTTACTCCCGATCGCCAGCAAAGTGATGGAAGGTGTCATCGGCAGTGCTATCAAGCAGCACTTGCTCAGCAGTAACCTGCTCAGAGACGCTCAGTTGGGGGTTCCACCAGGGCCACTCAGTTCCTGACCTCCTTACAGCCTTGAACCAAACATGGAGAAAAGAGCTGAACTCCAGAGGTGAGAGTGACTGCCCTTGACATCAAAGCAGCATTTGACACACAATGGCACAAAGGAGCCCTAGCAAAACTGGAGTCAATGGGAATCGGGGAAAACTTTCCACTGGTTGGAGTCATATTTAGTACAAAGGAAGATGGTTGTGATTGTTGGAGGTCAATCATCTCAGGTCCAGGACTTCACTACAGGAGTTCCTCAGGGTAGTGTCCTCGGCCCAACCATCTTCAGCTGCTTCATCGATGACCATCCTTTCACATCAGAAGTGGGGATGTTTGCTGATTGCACAATGTTCAGCACCATTCTCGATTCCTCAGATACTGAAGTAGCCATGTCCAGATGCAGCAACAAGATCTGTGAATGCAACCAGGAGAGAGGGGTGACTGCAGCCCAGAGAGATTAAGCAGTGGGAACTCAGACTGAAGGTGGGATTGAGGGAGCAAAAATTAGATTGAAACGTCCAGGCTTGGGCTGATAAGTGGCAAGTAACATTTGCGCCACACAAGTGCCAGGCAATGACCATCTCAAACAAGAGAGAATAGGGATGGGGCCGTACTGGACCTGGTATTGGGGAATGAGCCTGGCCAGGTGGTCGAAGTTTCAGAAGGGGAGCATTTCGGGAGCAGTGACCATAATTCCATAAGTTTTAAGGTACTTGTGGATAAGGATAAGAGTAGTCCTCGGGCGAAGGTGCTAAATTGGGGGAAGGCTAATTATAACAATATTAGGCAGGAACTGAAGAATTTAGATTGGGGACGGCTGTTTGATGGTAAATCAACATCTGAGATGTGGGAGTCTTTCAAATGTCAGCTGATTAGCATCCAGGACCAGCATGTTCCTGTGAGGAAGAAGGATAAGTTTGGCAAATTTCGGGAATCTTGGATAACGTGGGATATTGTGAGCCTCGTCAAAAAGAAAAAGGAAGCATTCCTAAGGGCTGGAAGGCTGGGAACAGACGAATCCCTTGAGGAATATAAAGGCAGTAGGAAGGAACTTAAGCAAGGAGTCAGGAGGGCTAAAAGGGGTTATGAGAAGTCATTGGCAAACAGGATTAAGGAAAATCCCAAGGCGTTTTATACGTATATAAAGAGCAAGAGGGTAACCAGGGAAAGGGTCAGCCCACTCAAGGACAGAGAAGGGAATCTATGTGTGCAGCCAGAGGAAATGGGCGAGGTACTAAATGAGTACTTTGCATCAGTATTCACCAAGGAGAAGGACTTGGTGGATGATGAGCCTAGGGAAGGGAGTGTAGATAGTCTCAGTCATCTCATTATCAAAAGGAGGAGGTGTTGGGTGTCTTGCAACGCATTAAGGTAGATATGTCCCCAGGGCCTGATGGGATCTACCCCAGAATACTGAGGGAGGCAAGGGAAGAAATTGCTGGAGCCTTGACAGAAATCTTTGCATCCTCATTGGCTACAGGTGAGGTCCCAGAGGACTGGAGAATAGCCAATGATGTTCCTTTGTTTAAGAAGGGTAGCAAGGATAATCCAGGAAATTATAGGCCAGTGAGCTTTACGTCCGTGGTACGGAAATTATTAGAGAGGATTCTTCGGGACAGGATTTACTCCCATTTGGAAACAAATGGACTTATTAGCGAGAGGCAGCATGGTTTTGTGAAGGGGAGGTCGTGTCTCACTAACTTGATTGAGATTTTTGAGACAGAGGGTAACAGTTGAAGGGTGCTTTTCTGAATGGAGGGATGTGACTAGTGGTGTTCCGCAGGGATCAGTGCTGGGACCTTTGCTGTTTGTAGTATATATAAATGATTTGGAGGAAAATGTAGCTGGTCTGATTAGTAAGTTTGCGGACAACACAAAGGTTGGTGGAGTTGCGGATAATGATGAGGATTGTCAGAGGATACAGCAGGATATATATCGGTTGGAGACTTGGATGGATAAACAGCAGATGGAGTTTAATCCGGACAAATGTGAGGTAATGCATTTTGGAATATCTAATGCAGGTGGGAAGTATACAGTAAATGGCAGAACCCTTCGGAGTATTGACAGGCAGAGAGATCTGGGCGTACAGGTCCACACGTCACTGAAAGTAGCAACGCAGGTGGATAAGGTAGTCAAGAAGGCATACGGCATTCTTGCCTTCAGTGGTCGGGGCATAGAGTATAAAAATTGGCAAGTCATGCCGCAGCTGTACAGAACTTCAGTTAGGCCACACTTAGAATATTGCATGTAATTCTGGTCGCCACACTACCAGAAGGACGCGGAGGCTTTGGAGAGGGTACAGAAGAGGTTTACCAGGATGTTGCCTGGTCTGGAGGGCATTAGCTATGAGGAGAGGTTGGATAAACTCGGATTGTTTCCACTGGAACGACGGAGGTGGAGGGGCGACATGATAGAGGTTTACAAAGTTATGAGCGGCATGGACAGAGTGGATAGTCAGAAGCTTTTTCCCAGCGTGGAAGAGTCAGTTACTAGGGGGGACATAGGTTTAAGGTGAGACGGGCAAAGTTTAGAGGGGATGTGCGAGGCAAGTTCTTTACACAGAGGGTGGTGAGTGCCTGGAACTTGTTGCCAGGGGAGGTGGTGGAAGCAGGTACCATAGCAACGTTTAAGAGGCATCTTGACAAATACATGAATAGGATGGGAATAGAGGGATACGGACCCCGGAAGTGCAGAAGGTTTTAGTTTAGGCAGGCATCAAAATCGGCACAGGCTTAGAGGGCCGAATGGCCTGTTCCTGTGCTGTACTGTTCTTTGTTCTTTGTAACAATCTCTGCTTGACAGTCAATGCTATTACCATCGCTGAATCCCCCAATATCAACATCCTGGGGGCCACCATTGACCTAAACTGAATTGGACCAGCCACATAAATGCTGTAGCTACGAGAGCAGGTCAGAGGCTGGGAATTCTGTGGTGAATAACTCACCTCCTGACTCCGCAATGCCTGTCCACCATCTACAAGGCACAAGTCAGGAGTGTGATGGAATACTCTCCACTTGCCTGGATGGGTGCAGCTCCAACAACACTCAAGAAGCTCGACACCATCCAGGACAAAGCATCCTGCTTGACTGGCATCCCATCCACTGCCTTCAACATTCACTCCCTCCACCACTGATGCACAGTGGCAGCAGTGTATACCATATACAAGATGCACTGCAGCAATTCACCAAGGCTCCTTTGACAGGACCTTCCAAACCAGTGACCTGTGCCACCTCGAAGCATCTGGCAGCAGATGCATGGGAACACCATCACCTGCAAGTTCCCCTCCAAACCCCACACCATTCTGACTTGGAACTATATTGCTGTTCCTTCACTTGCTGGGTCAAGATCCTAGAACTCCCTTCCTAACAGCACTTTGGGTGTATCTACACTCCAAGGACTGCAGTGGCTCAAGAAGGCAGCTCACCACCACTTTCTGAAGGGCGATTTAGCGACACGCACATCCCACGAACAATAAAAAAATCACCACCTTTTGTAGTTTTGTTTGCTTATTCTTCCAAATAGCTGAATAAATGAATGCATTGCCTCGTGTGATACTAAACCGTCCAGACCAGGAAGATCCCCACTTTAATTCTTGGTCTGTGCCACATTAGCTGATCTCAGCCAGGTGAGAGAGAAGTTGTCCTCTATATCCCTGAGCAGCGTGTGGTGGCGTTGGGGGGAAACATTAGCCTGAGTGCCTACTGCTGGTTGCTATCCTGCAATAATTGCTGAAAGGTGTAACCAATAAGTCAGCAGTAATGCCCTCTCCCCGAAGTTGAATAAGCTGCTTACTGGCTAGACACGTACAGGAAGAACAGCCACTGGTATCAAAGGTACCATAACGCAGGCTAAGTTCCTTCAAGAGTGCAAACATAAGAATTACTGCTTCATTGAACCTGTCTCACATTGAACATCGTGACTTTCTGCCCCCCGCCCCCCACAACTATCCACAACAGCCCCCTTCCACCCCACATCCTGCCAATCCACCAATCCCCCCAATCTCCTCAGAGAAAATCACATTTTTATAAAACCCTAGACCATTTTGGAGAGAAATGAATTCTAAGAAATTTCACTCTGGCTTCCAAAGGTGGTCACCGAGTTCCAGGAGAATGCAGTGACCATAAAGCACATCACCGACCTTTTGTACACAGTGAAAACAGTTCAGCTAGGAATTCATGCAGATGGCTTTTGAAAGGAGGGGAAATCATCAGGTAGTGTGGGGGAAAGACTGGAGGAAAAGTAGATATTTATTATGAAAGGCAATGGTGGGGTTGGGGGAGGGGGGAAAGTAGTATTGGTACTCGGATGAGTTACAGTGGACTAACCCATTCCCCATGAGCACACCCCCTGTGACCACAGGAGTTTTAATAATAGCACTATTCATGGAAAAGCGGGTCACTGTTGCAGTTCAAAGAAGAACTGCAGCCAGAGTTAAACTCCATACAGTCACTTCAACACAAACTGTATTGAGGACCCGCACAGGACTTGCAAAGTCTGCTCTGGCTTAAACAATGGGAACGTGTGTGTCTTTTTAAAAAAAATGCTGAATGCTGTAATGGTGACTTTCATAGTTCAAGCCTTTTACAATGCAAATTGTCAGCAGAGTAAAATTCCATGGGAATGAAGCCACACAGAACAATAATTGCATACAAATAAGCATCTTGATTCATGAGCCATAAGCTTACTAATCAGGAAGAAGAATTTCAATAGTTTTCATAGAAGACGTTTACATTTCAACATGTCCTCTGTTTCTGTACCATTTTCTCACTTTTACACTATGTCAGAACTGATCTCGAGCTGCACTGGACTTCTTTTTGTAGTCTGGAGGTTAAACATGTAAAAGTAAGACCAGGTTCCTTCCTGTTTACTTCCCCATAATCGTGACCTTAATCAAACCCCAAACCACTGCTCATTTATAATTACAACTGCTGATCGAGGGGGAACTTTGTGCTAAAGTGGAAAAGTCCCTATAACTAGTTCTTGTAATCAAGCGTGCAATGTGCCCTTAATCATGTACCTTTACTTATCTGTACCAATTTTTTTTTTAAGTCCCTTTTTAAGTAATGTGGGAGGGACATGGATGGCCAGTGAGACAAAAGGGTTAATTTAAGTCAGGATTGTCCAACATACGGCCCGCCAAAGTTTTCCATCTGTCCCGTAGATGTAAACAGTACCCAGGGCCGTTCCTGATCCTACCCAGGGCAAGTAGAGATGGGCTTTACTAGTGATGCCCACATCCCATGAATGAGTTAAAAACAAAACTCTATGCTCTAATTTTGTTGACTGATGCTGCAGTGGAAAGCTCTGCTTTTCTCTGGTATTCCAGGGTGAAACTGGAATTCTTCGCTACTCTGCTGTCTAAAAATGGGATGGGTTCTATTATGTAAGAGGGGCTAATATACGTTTAAAAAAAGTTGTTTCTCTCTCACAAAGATTGCGTTTCGACACCCTCCCCTCTCTATAACCACTTTGATTTGATCAGTCTGACTCGTTAAGTGACACAGATCGATGCACAAGGCCAATAATAAGTGCCTAATATAATACAATCTCTGAAGTCACTTTCACAGCAGTCACCAGCTACATGACTCTTTTCCGAACTCTAACTCCATGTTTCTGTTTTGTGCTACCTAACTCATATTACGCTTTCCCTCTGAGTGTAATTCTGTACAAGGCTCCACTCTGCCTTACTCGGTTTCTTTTTATCTTACCTGTAACCCTCTTTTCCCCCATACCTGACTGCAGCATGGCTGTTTCCCCAATGCAGTGTGAGTAAGTGAAGAAAGGAAAGTCCTAACTCATGTCAGTATGTGCTTGTTTTCACTCTGGTTTCTTTTGAAGTTTCATATTTTGTTTTCAACACCTTCAGTTTTCAATAAAATAATTGGCTCCTTTTAAAACCTGTTTTTCTGATTTTAGATTCAATTATTTAAGAAAGCCGAGAGAGAATGCAGGAAATTATAGACCTATTAGTTGTGATGAAGTTAATGGAATCTATAATTAAGGACAGAATGCCTGAGCACTTGGAGAGAAATTTGAGCTGATTGGAGGGAGCCCACATATGTTTATACATGACCTTCACAATAATAGTTAAGTATCTGCCAGAGGGGGAAGGATAAAGAATGGGGAAGGGAGCTTTTTACCTGCTTGATAACCTGCAAAACAAAGCATGCCAGCTGCACATTGTAGAAGGAGCAGCAATAATCCCACCCTAGCAGCTGAAGGAAGACAATGAAGGGACCAGGCAGTTGCTAATGAGGGTCATGCAAGCGGGAAGAGGGATTCACTAACTGGCTAGCAGATATACACCTACTGTATTACTGCACACCTTTCAGATCAGAAGGTTCCAGTTACTGGAATCTATAATTAAGGACTGCATGAATGAGCACTTGGAGAAATTTGAACTAATTAACTGAGTGAACATGGATTTATAAAGTGTAGGTCATGCCTAACAAATGTATTTGAATTTTTTGAGGAACTAATTAAGCATTAGGCAAGGGAATGTCGATGGATGTAGTTTACAGAATCACAGAATTGTTACAGTGCAGAAGGAGGCCATTCGGGTCATCGTATCCACACCGGCTCTCTGAAAGAGCAATTCACTCAGTTCCATTCCCCTGCCTTCTCCCTGTAACCCTGCACATTCTTCCTTTTCATATAACGGTCTAATCCCATTTTGAATGCTTCAATTGAACCTGCCTCCACCACACACTCAGGCAGTGCATTCCAGACTTTAACCAGTCGATGCATGAAAAGGTTTTCCTCATGTCACTTTTGTTTCTCTTACCAAATACTTTAAATCTGTGCCCTCTCGTTCTCGATCCTTTCACAAGTGGGAACAGTTTCTCTCTATCTACTCTGTCCAGCCCCTTCATGATTTTGAATACCTCTATCAAATCTTCTCTCAGCATTGTCTTCCCAGAGGAAAACAGTCCTAACTTCTCCAATCTTTCCTCATAACTGAAGTTCCTCATTCCTGGAACCATTTCTGTGAATCTTTTCTGTACTCTCTCCGATGCCCTTACAGCTTTCCCCAAGTGCGGCGCCCAGAACTGGATGCAGTACTCCAGTTGAGGCCACACTAGTGTCTTGTATAAGTTCAACATAACTTCCTTGCTCTTGTACTCTATGCCCCTATTAATAAAGGATACTGTATGCTTCATTAACCACTCTCTCAACCTGTCCTGCCACCTTCAATGACTTATGCACATATGCGCCCAGGTCCTTCTGCTTCTGCACCCCCTTTAGAATTGTACCCTTTATTCTTTATTGTCTCTCCATGTTCTTCCTACCAAAATGAATCACTTCATATTTTTCTGCATTGAACTTCATCTGTCACCTGTCTGCCCATTCTACCAACTTGTCTGTGTCCTTTTGGAGTTCTACTATCCTTCTCACAGTTCACAACGCTTCCAAAATTTGTATCATCTGCAAACTTTGAAAATGTGCCCTGTACACCAAGGTCTAGGTCATTAATATATATCAGGAAAAGCAATGGTCCCAACACTGACCCCTTAGAACTCCACTACAAACCTTCCTCTAGCCTGAAAAACATCCATTAACCACTACTCTTTGTTTCCTGTCACTCAGCCAAATCTGTCCCTTTTACTCCATGAGCTATAATTTTACTCACCAGTCGGTTGTGTGGCACTGTATCAAACGCCTTTTGAAAGTTTATGTACATCACATCAACAGCTTTGCCCTCATCAACCCTCTCCTTTACCTCCTCAAAAAACTCCAGCAAGTTAGTTAAACATGATTTTCCCTTAAGAAATCCATGCTGGCTTTCTATAATTAACCCGCATTTGCCCATGTGACTTGTTAATTTTGTCCCGAATTATTTTTTCTAGAAGTTTTCCCACCACTGAAGTTAAACTGACTGGTCTGTAGTTGCTGGGCTTACCTTTACACCCTTTTTTGCACAAGGGTGTAACGTTTGTAATTCTCCAGTCCTCTGGCACCATCCCTGAGTCTAAGGAAGACTGAAGAAT
Source organism: Heterodontus francisci (assembly GCF_036365525.1). Taxonomy (NCBI): domain Eukaryota; kingdom Metazoa; phylum Chordata; class Chondrichthyes; order Heterodontiformes; family Heterodontidae; genus Heterodontus; species Heterodontus francisci. Next base: position 196,463,221 of record NC_090373.1, on the reverse strand, counting down.
TATGGCCAGTGCCTCCGTGAGTTGCACCCTCACTTCCCTCAGTATCCTTGGATGCATCTCATCTGGTCCTGGTGCTTTATCCACTTTAAGTACAGACAGTCTATTGAATACGTCCTCTTTATCAATTTGAAACCCTTCTAGTCTCTGAATTACCACCTCTTTCACCATTGCCTGGGTTGTGTCTTCTTCCTTGGTAAAAGACAGATGCAAAGTATTCATTTAGATTAGATTAGATTAGAGATACAGCACTGAAACAGGCCCTTCGGCCCACCGAGTCTGTGCCGAACATCAACCACCCATTTATACTAATCCTACACTAATCCCATATTCCTACCAAACATCCCCACCTATTCCTACCAAACATCCCCACCTATTCCTATATTTCCCTACCACCTACCTATACTAGTGACAATTTATAATGGCCAATTTACCTATCAACCTGCAAGTCTTTTGGCTTGTGGGAGGAAACCGGAGCACCCGGAGAAAACCCACGCAGACACATGGAGAACTTGCAAACTCCACACAGGCAGTACCCGGAATCGAACCCGGGTCCCTGGAGCTGTGAGGCTGCGGTGCTAACCACTGCGCCACTGTGCTGCCTCAGCTACCTCAGCTATGCCCTCTGTCTCCATGTGAAAATCCCCTTTCTGGTCCCTAATCCTCCTTTTACTATTTATATGTCTGTAGAAAACTTTGGGATTCCCTTTAATGCTAGCGGCCTGTCTCTTTTCATGTGCTCTCTTTCCTTCTCTTATTTGCTTTTTCACTTCCCCTCTGGACTTTCTATATTCAGCCTGGTTCTCAATATTATTTTCTACCTGGCATCTGTCATAAGCACACTTTTTCTTCTTTATCTTAACCTCTACCTCTTTTGTCATCCAGGGAGCTCTGGATTTGTTTGCCCTACTTTTCCCCTTCGAGGGAACATACTTTGACTGTGCCCGAACTATCTCTTCTTTGAAGGTAACTCATTGTTCATCTACCAGTTTTCCTGCCAACTTTTGACTCCAATTTATTCGCCCCAGCTCCATTCTTACCCCATTGAAGTTGGCCTTCCCCCAGTTAATAATTCTTACCCTGGATTGCTGTTTGTCCTTTTCCATAGACAGCCTAAACCTCATGAAACTTTGATCACTATCCCCTAAATGCTCTCCTACTGATACTTGATCCACTTGGCCCCACCTTATTCCCAAGAACCAGGTCTAGCACTGTCTCCTTTCTCATTGGACTAGCAACATATAGCTGTAGAAAATTTTCCTGAATATGCACTCTAGGAACTCTTGCCCTTCACTGCCCTTCAGACTACTATTATCCCAGTCTATGTTTGGATAATTAAAGTCCCCCATTATAACTGCCCTATAATTTTTGCACCTCCTGTTATTTCCTTGCAAATTTGTTCCTCGTCGTTCCTCCCACTAGCTGGTGGCCTATAGACAATGCCGAGCAATGTATCTGCACCTTTTTTTGTTCCTTAGCTCTAGCCAAATTAATTCTGTTCTTGATACCTCTGGGATATCCTTTTTCTCCAACGTTGCAATGCTCTCCTTAATCAATACTGCCACCCCTCCCCTTTATTTCCCTTTCCTGTCTTTCCTGAACACCTTGTACCCAGAAATATTTAACACCCAGTCCTGCCCTTCTTTGAGTCAGATTTCTGTTATAGTCACAACATCATACTTCCACGTGGCAATCTGCGCCTGTACCTCACCAATCTTATTTATCACATTCTGTGAATTCACATACATGTACATTCACCCCGATTTAGACTTCATTACTTTCTCCCTTACTCTGACCCCAACTAATAACTTACTATTTCCTACTCTAGTGCTATCTGTCTCTCTCAGTATTCTGTTTACCTTGGTATTCCCCTCTGATATTTTCTCCTGGATGCCCCACCCCTGACAAGTTACCAGTTTTGCTTCCTTCCAGTATGAGTTCCCTCTCAGGTTCCCATCCCCCTGCCAATCTAGTTTAATTCCTCCCCAACAGCACTAGCAAATCTCCCCACGAGGATATAAGTCCCAGTCCTGCTAAGATGCAACACGTACATCCTGTACATGTCCCACCTGCCCCAGAACTGGTCCCAGTGCCTCAGAAATCTGATGCTCTCCCTCCTACACCAGTTCTCCAGCCATGTGTTCAATTGCTCAATTCTCCTATTCCTATGCTCACTTGCACGTGGGACTGGGAGTAATCCTGAGATTACTGCTTTGGAGGTCCTGTTTTTTAACCTCTTTCCTAGCTCCTTAAAATCTGCTTTCAGGACCTCATCTCCCTTCCTACCTACGTCATTGGTGCCAATGTGAACCACGACGTCTGGCTGTTCACTGTCTCCTCGAAGAATGTCCTGTCGCTGCTCCGTGACATCCTTGACCCTGGCCCCAGCGAGGCAGCACACCATTCTGGAGTCACGTCTACGGCCGCAGAAATGCTTGTCTGTTCCCCTAACTAACGAATCCCCTTTCATGACTGCTCTTTCACTCTTGCTCGCCTCCTATGCAGCTGAACCACCTGTGCTGCCACAAACTTGGCTGTGACTGCAATCCTCTGAGGAACCATCACCCTCACCAGTATCCAAAATGGAACCGAGTGAGATCGTCTCATGGCACTCCTGCACTACCTGCCTTGTTCTCTTAGACTGCCTGACGGTCACCCATTCCCTATCTGCCTGCATGCTGCTACCTGCAGTGTGACCAACTCCCTAAACGTGCTATCCACGTAGTTCTCTGTCTCGCGGATGCACCACAGTGATTCTAGCTGCTGCTCAAGTTCCAAAACCTGGAGCTCAAGCTTGTGCAACCAGTGACACTTCCTGCAGATGGTGCGTCCATGACTTCCCATGTCACAGGCTGTACATTTCACTCGGCTGAACTGCCCTGCCATACCTTAACTTTACAGACTATTTATTGTAAGTCGAGTAGCTTACCTGTTACTCACCAAGCAGCTCCTTCCACTACACCGAACCACTGGTAAGAACCAAATACTGGAGGGTTAAAAAAAGTAGAAAAAAGGAGCACCTCCTCCCCCCTTTACCGAAATCCACACTCACCAAACTCGTATCTCCACACCATTTGAATGGACTTCCAAAAGGCATTCAGTAAGATTCCACATACAGGACTGTTAAATAAACTCAAAGGTCATGGAATTGGAGACAAATAATTGACCTCATTAGAAGATTGGGTAGGCAGTCAAGAAGAGCAGAGATAATGGTTATGTACTCAAATTGTAAGGAAGTGAGTAATGGTGTCCCACATGGATCTGTGCTGGGGCCTTATCTAGTCACTACATAATGTTAGGACCAAGGCGGGAAGAGTGCACTGTCTTTCTCTCGTTCCACTTCTCCACAGGTGACAACATATATTTGAATGTTTACACAGTTACCAATATGGCCAAATCATATGTGCTCTTTATTTCAGAATAGAATCCACCAACCAGGTTTCTTTGATAAACAGCAAAATTATCAATTTATTATAAATCAATTTATTACAAAACTTATCCAGTAAAGATGCAAAGCATTAACACACAGATTGAAATATGAAACTTTCCTTCTACCTTAGCCCAACACAAACACATACACACAAACACTGGTTAAAGAAAAAGTAAAGACGTTTTCTCTGCAACGATCGCTTTAAGAAAAAAAGACAAAATAAACACTTCGGCCAAATACTTGTTAATTCTTGAAGGAAAGGAAGATATGGAATGATATCAGTTGTCCCTTTATTCTGCTGTCCCAAATGCGCATGGACGGCTGACACTGGGATCTTTTTGGAGCAGTTCTGTTCAGGCGACATCAAGGACTAGTCTGGCAGGCTTTCCGGGAGAAATGCAGCATTGGGGTTCTCGGAGAGGTGGGGAAAGGATAAGCTGGGTGCTTTTCTCAGCAAGCTACAATCCCAACTGACTCAAAACAGTGTCCAAAACAAAACCAATTCTTGACCAGCATAAATCATGACATGTCACTTCTCTGCAAACAATTCCCCTAGTTACCAAGGCTTCTGTTGTTTACTTAGCTTAAGACATGTGACATCCAGTAAAGGTTTGTTTTTAACCAAAAACTCAAGTTCTTCCAGTGACCTTTTTTAAAAAAAAATACCGAAGTCCAGCACCTATGGAATCTCTTTAGTCCTCCAAATGAATCCATTCCACTATTTTTAAATACGAGTCCTCAAAAAATGCTTTTAAAAAAGGAAGCACTTTCATAACTATAATAACTTTGATAACATAGTAGAGTACCATATATCCAAATTTTCTGATGGCACAATGATTGGTGGCATATTAAGTGTAGATGGGAACATAAAATTAAAAAGGAGCATTGATAGATTAAGTGAGTGGGCAAAACTGGCAGATGATTTCAATGCAGTTAAGTGTGATGTCATCTGTTTTGGACCGAGAAAGGATTGATCTGTGTATTAGTGAAAAGCTAGTGACAGTGAAGGTGCAAAGAGATTTAGGGATCCATATTTACACTAAAATGTTAGTGATCAGGTACAAAAAAAATCAAAAAGGCTAATGGAATGTTAGCCTATATAGCGAGAAGACAAGAATATAAAGAGGAGGAAATTTTTCTACAGCTATACAAAGCCCTGGTTAGACCACATCTGGAGTACTATCTACAGTTCGAGCACCACACCTTAGAAAGGATATAATGGCTTTGGAAGGATTGTAGCACAGATTCAGTAGAATGTTATGAGTCTGCCAAGGGTTAGCTTATGAGGAGAGATTACATAAACTAGGCTCGTGTTCCTTAAAATATAGAACGTGACTTGATTGAGGCTTTAAGGATTTTGAAAGAAATTGATTGGGTTGATTTTCCACAGGTGGAGGGTACAAGGGGACATAACCTTAAAATCAGGGCCAGGCCATTCAGAGAGATGTTAGGAAACACCACGCAAAAAACTATGGAACTCTGCTACAAAAAGCAGTGGTGTGGAAAGCTACAAACTGAAATTTTAACACTTCCACCTGAAAGGAATAAATTAACTAATTGCAAGAGCTGGAAAGGAGATTTGAAAAGCAAAGGTTAGAAAGGTTGCAATTTCCACTCTCAGTCGGATTTTTGTCCGAGGCTTGTCCCGATCCCCATACAAACTGTATAATTGGGAAGAGAAGATTTTTACATTGCATTGCAATCTCATAAGGACACTTGAGTGAAAGGTTTTGCAGAAAGGAAAAAAGGACAATTGGGAATAAAAACCTGAAAATGTTGGAGATACATCACCAGTGTGTCAGCATCTGGATATCAGTGATAATAAAAACAGAAAACGCTGGAAATCCTCAGCAGGTCAGGCAGCATCTGTGGGGAAAGAAATAGTTAGTGTTTCAGATCAATGACCTTTCATCAGAACCCATCTAGCTCCTATGGTCAATACTTGCTCAATTAGGTGATTTCAACTAGAGTAATGAATAGGATGCTGCAACTGACCTCAGTACCAAGGGAAGTAAAGAAAATCAGTCAATTTCTCTCTCTGTTATGGATATTGGGTGATGACAGGATTAGCTTTTATGTGGTGCAATCACAGTGAATAATCATCACATTCATTGTCTAGGCTTACATGTGAAGAAAGGTCACTTGGATGGGGATACTGGAAGACTATTTATCCATGTTTTAACTCTAAGCACATCAAGAAGTTAGTGCCTTCAGGAGAAGAGAACACAAGAGAAAGTGTGTTTGCATGAACGCTATTTTGAAAAGGTTACTGTTAAGAATTTAAGGTCTGCATTCTGTTCTCATGGAATCAACAACACTAATTATTACTGTAGATAGACCCCATAATATTACAATAATGTAACCGGAGGGTAATAGTATAACCCCTCATTGCTCATTCCGTAAACCCTTCCTCCCTCTGCTTCTTACAACCTACCTCTTTGGTTATCCCTCCTAACCTTTCCTCCTTTGGCTCAGCATCCATTTTTTATGCCTCTGTCTAGCAACTTGGAATGTTTTCTTGGTTTCATTCTTGCCTATCCAGTCATAGCCAGAGCATCTCACCAGCGGCTTCACTTCCTGTCACTGCACCATTACCTACCGAGTCTGCCAAGAATCTATCCTTGACCCCGCAGCCCCCCACCACTTCCCACCTTTCTTAACAACACGCTGTCCCTTGGCAACGTGCAGTCTGCTTCCGCCTTGTCTCATCCTTTCATAATTTAAAACATTTCTATCCAATTGCCCTACAATTATTGTTCTAAAAGACCAGTTTCTTTTGCTTCTTTCTCCCTGTTTTGTATTTCCTCATACCAGACTGTATCCTATTGTATCTACACAGTACCGTCTCTAAAGTGCCAATATCTTTCCTATATTGTGGAGCTGGATAATGCACACAGGTCTTATTTGAGATTTTATTGGGTTTCATATAGCACCTTACACCTATTTGCTGATGTAGCCCTAGAAGCTGTTTTTCTCCACCTATCTTGTATAAAGGTAATTGCCCCATTTTGCTTTCAAGTGCCACTGGTAACATAATAGCCCTCTGGCCTACTTAGTGCAATTTGTATGCACGTTCCACACAGTTAAAAGAAAGGGAAAGGGCACTTCTTGGTTCTGTGTCTGTCAGCCATATAGAATAGCCTCTCCAATAAGTTATGCTTCAAGGTAGGTTGATGCAGATTTCTCAACCCTTTATCAAACAAAGGTTTATTGGAATATTTCTACTTTGCTTTCATAGTGCTCAGCAGGATGCCATCTTTGATCTGGTCTCCATGGAGTTTAATATAGCTTTGTGGCACACAAAATATGCTTCTAGACTAGCCGGAAAGGAGGAGTAAGTAAATACATAATTTAATACCAACCATTCTTGTGTTGTATTTTTCTGGACTGGAATAATCTGCATTAATGTTGACATATATATTTTTAGTATAACAGTGGATGAAGCAAAAGACGTACACAGAAGTTTGAGGAACGCAGCTGGAATCTTCAAGCATCTCAAGGTAACCAATCGCTATCTTCAATTTTACTGCCTCTGGTTTTTTGGTGCTTTCTTTCCCCTTCCTGACTGACATGCCGAATGACCTCCTTCTGTGCTGTAAGTTTCAATGATTTACAGCAATGTTAATGGTTTGTTCATCGTCTATCCCTGTAGTCCCTTATGTAAGTATGGTGAATGACTTAGGAAGATTCTAAGATGGGAAGAAAATATCCTATCCCACCCTACCCGACCCCAAAAACAATGCAGCTGAAGAGCAGCAGGATTTTTTCAAGGCTTTGCTCATGTCTGTTGAGATTTGCAACCCCTTTCTACATTTGTTTCTTAAATCTCAACTATGCTTTGTCTTTCCTACCTGTCCCCCCCCCCCCCCCCCCCCCCTCCCCGAACTCCCCAATCGAAGGAAGTACCAGTTGCCCCAAAGGATGAGTTTGGCTCCATTGGCAGCACTCTTGCATCCTGGAACTCCCTGCCTAACAGAACTGTATGTGTACCTACAGCGGCTCAAGAAGACAGCTCACCACCACCTTCTCAAAGTCAATTAGGAATTGGCAATAAATGCTGGCCTTGCCAATGACAACCATGAGCAAATAAATAAAAAAAATATACAACTGAGTGGCTTGCTCGGCCATTTCAGAGGGCAGTTCGGAGTCAAGTACATAGTTGTAGATCTCGAGTCACGTAGGCCAGACAGGGTAAGGATGGCACATTTCCTTCCCGAAAGGACATTATTTTGGTTACTGTGTTACCAAGCCATATTTGGTGCTGTAGCTTACTGGTCCTGAGAGACACGGGTTAGTTTCAGATTGATGCCTGTGCTCATTGTTCCTTGACTAAGTGATGAATGTTTCTTTTCCTTCCTCCTCAAATATTGATTTCTGGGTACTGGCTAATTTTGTCTTGAGGGTTGTCCTGGCCAATTGCACTCTCCCCAACACATTGAATTGGGGACTTCCTGCTCAGTATGTCTCTATCGCAATGGGTGATGCATTATCCAGTGACTCTGCAGGGAAGCCTTGGGTTTCCTTTTCTATCAGACTGATAGTCTTGACAGTGCTATGTTTGTTCCACATCTGGATCTGTTGCTGTTTATTTCCTTGCCTAACTCCATTCCCTAGTTACTGATTCCATTCCTCTCCCTGGCAACAGTCTGAGATTAAGTCATTCAGTCTGTTTGCAACCTTGGTGTCAAAATTGACCCCAAGATGAGCTTCTGACCACATATGCATTGAGACTGCCTATTTCCACCTCCTAAGCATTGCCTGACTGCACCCCATCTCAGCTCATCTGCTGCTGAAAGCCTCATTCATGCCTTTGTTACTTCTAGACTTGACTATTCCAACACACGCCTGGCTGGTCTCCCACATTCTATGCTCCATAAACTTGAGGTCATCCAAAACTCTGCTGCCCGTGTCTTAACTCACACTACATCCCGTTCCCGTATCGCCCCTGTGCTCGCTAACCTAGATTGACTCCCGGTCAAGCAAGATCTTGATTATAAAATTCTCTTCCTTGTTTTCAAATCCCTCCATGGCCTTGTCCCTCCCTATCTCTGTAATTTCCTCGAGCCCCAGAACCTTCCAAGATAGCTGTGCTCCTCCAATTCCAGCCTCTTGTGCATCCCCAATTTTAATCGCTGCACCATTGGTGGCCTCACCTTCAGTTGCCTAGGCCCCAAGGAGGAAGCACTGAGGGTGGCAAGGGCACAAAATGTACTCTGGGTGGGGGACTTCAATGTACATCATCAAGAGTGGCTCAGTAGTACCACTACTGACTGAGCTGGCCGAGTACTAAAGGACATAGCTGCTAGACTGGGTCTGCGGCAGGTGGTGGGGGAACCAACACGAGGGAAAAACATACTTGACCTCATCCTCACCAATCTGCCTGCCACAGATGCTTCTGTCCATGAATGTATTGGCAGGAGTGACCACTGCACAGTCCTTGTGGAGACGAAGTCCCGTCTTCACATTGAGGATACCATCCATCGTGTTGTGTGGCACTATCAGCGTGCTAAATGGGATTGATTCCGAACAGATCTAGCAAAGCAAAACTGGGCATCCATGAGGCGCTGTGGGCCATCAGCAGCAGCAGAATTGTACTCAGCCACAATCTGTAACCTCATGGCCCAGCATATCCCCCATTCTACAATTACCATCAAGCCAGGTGACCAACCCTGGTTCAATGAAGAGTGCAGGAGGGCATACCAGGAGCAGCACCAGGCATACCTGAAAATGACATGTCAACCTGGTGACGCTACAACCCAGGACTACTTGCATGCCAAACTGCATAAGCAGCATGCAATAGACAGAGCTAAGAGATCCCATAACCAATGGATCAGATCTAAGCTCTGCAATCCTGCCACATCCAGTCGTGAATGGTGGTGGACAATTAAACAACTAACTGGAGGAGGTGGCTCCACAAATATCCCCATCCTCAATGATGGGGGAGCCCAGCACATCAGTGCGAAAGATAAGGCAGAAGCATTTGCAAAACCTTCAGCCAGAAGTGCCGAGTTGATGATCCATCTCGGCCCCCTCCTGAAGTCCCCAGTATTACAGATGCCAGACTTCAGCCAATTCGATTCACTCCGCGTGATATCAGGAAACGACTGAAGGCACTGGATACTGCAAAGGCTATGGGTCCTGACAATATTCTGGCAATAGTACTGAAGACCTGTGCTCCACAACTTGCCACACCCCTAGCCAAGCTGTTCCAGTACAGCTACAACACTGGCATCTACCCGGCAATGTGGAAAATTGCCCAGGTATGTCCTGTACACAAAAAGCAGGACAAGTCCAATTGCTTAGCAATAACCTGCTCAGTGATGCTCAGTTTGGGTTCCACCAGGGCCACTGAGCTCCTGACCTCATTACAGCCTTGGTTCAAACATGGACAAAAGAGCTGAACTCGAGGTGAGGTGAGAGTAACTGAACTGCCCTTGATATCAAGGCAGCATTTGACCAAGTATGGCATCAAGGAGCCCGAGCAAAACTGGAGTCAGTGGGAATCAGGGGGAAAACTCTCTGCTGTTTGGAGTCATACCTAGCGCAAAGGAAGATGGCTGTGGTTGTTGGAGGTCGATCATCTGAGCTCCAGGACATCACTGCAGGAGTGCCTCAGGGTAGTGTCCTCGGCCCAATCATCATCTGCTGCTTCATCAATGACCTTCCTTCAATCATAAGGTCAGAAGTGGGGATGCTCGCTGATGATTGCACAATGTTCAGCACCATTCGCAACTCAACTACTGAAGCTGTCCGTGTAGAAATGCAGCAAGACCTGGACAATATCCAGGCTTGGGCTGATAAGTGGCAAGTCACATTTGCGCCACACAAGTGCCAGGCAATGACCATTTCCAACAAGAGAGAATCTAACCATCTCCCCTTGACATTCAATGGCATTACCATCGCTGAATCACCCACTATCAACATCCTAGGGTCTGCCATTGACCAGAAAGTGAACTGGAGTAGTCAGATAAATACTGTGGCTACAAGAGCAGGTCAGAGGCTAGGAATCCTGAGGTGAGTAACTCACCTCCTGATTCCCCAAAGTCTGTCCACCATCTACAAGGCACAAGTCAGAAGTGTGATGGAATACTCTCCACTTGCCTGGATAGGTGCAGCTCCAACAACACTCAAGAAGCTCGACACCATCCAGAACAAAGCAGCCCGCTTGATTGGCACCCCATCCACAAACATTCACTCCCCCCACCACCGACGCACAGTGGCTGCAGTGTGTACCATCTACAAGATGCACTGCAGCAACGCACCAAGGCTCCTTCGACAGCACCTTCCAAACCCGTGACCTCTACCACCTCGAAGGACAAGAGCAGCAGATGCGTGGGAACACCACCACCTGCAGGTTCCCGTCCAAGTCACACACCATCCTGACTTGGAACTATATCACCGTTCCTTCACTGTCGCTGGGTCAAAATCCTGGAACTCCTTAACAGCACTGTGGGTGTACCTACCTCACATGGACTGCAGCGGTTCAAGAAGGCAGCTCATCATCACCTTCTCAAGGGCAATTAGGGATGGGCAATAAATGCTGGCATAGCCAGTGACACCCACATCCCATGAATGAATTAAAAAAAAAAGCTCTGGACTACCCTCCCTGCACCTCTCCACCTCGCTCTCCTCTTTTATGACACTCCCTAGAACCAAGATCTTTGACCAAGCTTTTGCTCATCTGACCTAATATCTCCTCTTGTGGCTCTGTCATACTTTACTTTATGATGCTCCTGTGAAGCGCCTTGGAATGTTTTATGATGTTAAAGGCGCTATATAAATGTAAGTTACTCATTCAGGTTGAACTTCCTGCCTTCCTTCCCAGCCTATCCTTTTACTTTGTATGTTTGTTTTTTTTTCCTGGAGTGTTTTTAATGACCTCCTTCCATTGAGGGTTATCTTCAAATGTGTTTTCATTCATGTTGAAGCATGTCCTTGTCTCTGTGTCTGTTTCTGCCTGTACTGTAACTGTCACAGTAGAAGGGGCTTATTCTTTAATTACTTTTTATTTTATTGAAGTAACCAAGAGGCTTCTCTGGCTCACCCATTAACTGGGCCACGCAGACAAGGACCTTTGCTCAGTTGACTCAGGTGCGATAAGTGTCCTGAGCGGCAAAAGGAAAAAATAGCCCAGGGTTCATATTCCTGATCACCACCCAGTCAGCTCTGCCAGAAGTCTGTCAGTGAGCATAGGATTAGCATTGACAGTAATGTTTCCCCTGTTCCCCTCTAGGTTGAAAGCCTTTTGACACTCACTGTTAGGCTCAGATGTGAATCATTGCCACTTGGGTGCAGTGCCAGAGAGTGTCTGTGGAATCGCACCCTAGTGAGAGCCAGTGTCTTCAGGAGAGGCAGGGAGAAAATAGGCAGGAACCTTCAGTATGAAAGAAAAACAATCTTCCTCCTTTACAAACAACTTAATTTCAAGAATTATGACATTAAGTCATCCCCATCTGTAAAACTGAATTTGCTCAAGTTTGGCCAGGAAAGGTCACTTGCTCTTTCCCCTTTTTTTTATGACCTCTTGATATGACAATGAAAGTCTCTTTGGGGTTGACGCTGTTCTACTAGTGGATGTGAATTGATTTTAATGTTTTAGTGGGATATAAATATGTTCCTGCACCTGGTATCCTCTGGTATTGGTTTTACTGGCCTGGTATTTGGAATGTGATCTATTTGGTCTGTAACTTGCTGATTCCCATATAATTAATGTACCTGGAAACTCTTGAACATATATCCAGTGTTCATTTCACTCTTGGTGACCTTTCAGAAGCAGTTTGATCAGTACACAGCAGCAGAAATAACTAATGCACTTGGACAGAAATTTGATATCGTTATAAAGCCCAAAGATTCTGTAGGATTCCAGTTCCAGTGTGAAAGCATTATATAACTTCCTTTCATCATGTTGATGTGCTAGAGAGCATGCATGTATATCTGGTCAGAAGATGCTTGATTTTGTGAACCCTGTAGTGTATTTTATTTTTGCTAAGGCAATAAAATGTCTATCTACTGTTTTTATCTTTCATTACACAACTGATATAGCAATTAATTCAATTTAATTTTATCCTGCTAAGGAAGGCGAAGTAAGCAGACTTGTGACAGCGCCCGAGAAAGGAAAGGATCTTGAATCACGAGTTCTAGATACCTACATCATTCAGTGTCAAGCTGAGGCTCAAGAAGGTATCAATGGATGGCAGTGTGTTCCGTACTTTCAATTCTTTCCCGTTGTAACTAGTTCAACATAAAGCTGATCTCATCAAAAGTAGGGGTGTTGTTGCCGGACTAATAACCCAGAGCGTGAGAGTTTAAATCTCACCATGGTAGCTTATGTTCAGTTTTTTTTTCAAGGAAGTCTGGAAATAAAAAGTTGGTAACAGTAAAAGTGACCATGAAGCTGTCCAATTATCTCAAAAACCCAACTGATTCACTAATGTCCTTTTAGGGAAGGAAACCTGTTTTCCTTACCTGGACTGGCCATTATTTGACTCCGTGATCTAGAGTGCCTCAGCAAGTTTACCAGATCGCTACAATGCAGCCGTTCAAGATGTCCCATCAGCTCCATCTCGAGGACAACTGGCGATGGGCAAAAATGGCGGACTTGCCAGAGACGTCCACGTCCTGAGATTATATTTAAAAAATAAAAGATTTTCATGAGGGCAATGTGTTCCCTTTTGTCCACTTAACACAGTATGTTGCAGCTCTGAGCTATGTGCCAGTCCAGACGATATGTTATTTTGTGCCTTTGAATTCTTGCTCCATGAGTCCCAGTTCTTGCCCATGGGAAGGTGCAGGAAGCAGGCACTCTGCAAGGACAGAAAGTTCTATAGATTCGTCGCCTGTTACAGATCAAGATTAATAGAGCTTTAAAAGGACGAGGGACAAATAGTGTTATTACATAAAGTAACGATTCATTTGTCTTTTGATTGAAGTGACCATTGCAAGAGCCATTGAGCTGAAGCACAACTCTGGTCTGATTGCAGCTCTGGCCTATGAAACAGCCAATTTTTATCAGAAGGCTGGTAAGTTGCTCTTTCTCACTCTTTCTCTTGCACTTTTTCTTGTTCTTGTTTGCGCTCTCACTCATTCTTCCTCATTCTTGTTTGTACCCTCGCTCATGCTCTCTCACTGTCATTCTCTTACTTTCTCACTTGCACAAATACCCCTTGAAATCTGCAGAATTTTGGTGGCCATTTGTGCACTAGTGTGAATTAAGCTCATTTATCATGGAAAGAGATAATACTTTTAATTCAGAGAAAATACTCCTCAGAATGCCTTGTGGGCAAATGCATTGATGGCTCCCCTCGCTGTCTGAGTTAGTTTATCCAATGAGTAAATGAGTTTTGCAGGTTAGGAAAGTTCCTGGTACAACCTCTGGCCTGGGCTGAGCTAACTGACAGCAGTAGGAGCAGTAGTGGGGCAATTGCTAGCAATTGGCTAGAGAGAGGGAAGTCAGGCAGGGTCACTAATCGCTGTACAGCACCTCCTGCTGGATGTGGGTACATGTGGACTTGGTTGAGGATTTGGGCTGCGAAATCCCCATGGAGGAATACCATGCAACACCAACATCCGTACAGCACCTGGATTAAAATATTGTGGCCTATTTTGCACGGGATTAGTAATTGAAGCTGTATAGGACAATGTTGGATAGATCTCTGCTTATATCATTGTAGTGTTGACATTGAAACTGACAGAGAAAGCCTTTGATGTGCAATTAATGAGTTGCTGTTCTTTGTTACATCCCATTGTATGTCAGGAGTGGGAGCCCTGGCTGGTTCTTCTGTACCTGGAGGTGTTGAGGTTTCTTATAGCAAGCACACTTGCTGCCACCCCACTGAGACCAGCTCATTTGACACTGCTTGGAGATTGAATCTGGCACCTTCATGGTCTGTACAGCTCCACTACTCGCTGGATAAACTTGCTGTGCCAGGGGAGCAGGTAGGGCTTTCACTGACTGTTTGGCGATGATGGCTTACATCTCATCTTCCTTTGTCAGATCACACTCTTACCACCTTGGATCCAACCTACACAGCAAAATGGAGGAAGTACTTACAGCTCAAAAACTCCTTTTACCTTGCTTATGTAAGTGTTAAACCTGCAAATTAGAGCAGAAGTTTGCTAACTTTACAATGTTACAGTGTTCAGTGCCAGCTCATTGATCCTTGAAATATGGGATCGGATCTGATAGGCTAGTCAAAGTAGTAGCACCTTGGAGGAGATCATTTTTCTCTACCCATCCTCTGTTATATGAATAGACCATCTGCTGGGTGAGAACCAATCTGTGCGATACCTTCTCTATTTGATTGATTCACTTCATAGAACATAGAACAGTACAGGCCCTTCGGCCCATGATGTTGTGCCGACCCTTTAACCTACTCTAAGATCAAACGACCTACATACCCTTCATTCTACTATCATCCATGTACCTATCCAAGAGTCGCTTAAATGTCCCTAATGTATCTGCTTCTACTACCACCTCTGGCAGTGCATTCCACGCACCCACCACTCTCTATGTAAAGAACCTACCTCTGACATCTCCCCTAAACCTTCCTCCAATCACCTTAAAATTATGCCCCCTGGTGATAGCCCTTTCCGCCCTCGGAAAAAGTCTCTGGCTATCCACTCTATCTATGCCTCTCATCATCTTGTACACCTCTATCAAGTCACCTCTCATCCTTCTTCGCTCCAATGAGAAAAGCCCTAGCTCCCTCAACCTTTCTTCGTAAGACATGCCCTCCAGTCCAGGCAGCATCCTGGTAAATCTCCTCTGCACCCTCTCTAAAGCTTCCACATCCTTCCTATAATGAGGCGACCAGAACTGAACACAATATTCCAAGTGTGGTCTAACTAGGGCTTTATAGAGCTGCAGCATAACCTCGCGGCTCTTAAACTCAATCCCCCTGTTAATGAAAGCCAACACACCATACGCCTTCTTAACAACCCTATCAACTTAGGTGGCAACTTTGAGGGATCTATGGATGTGGACCCCAAGATCCCTCTGTTCCTCCACACTGCCAAGAATCCTATCTTTAAGCCTGTATTCTGCATTCAAATTCGACCTTCCAAAGTGAATCACTTCACACTTTTCCAGGTTGAACTCCATCTGCCATTTCTCAGCCCAGCTCTGCATCCTGTCAATGTCCCATTGCAACCTACAACAGCCTTCCACACTATCCACAACTCCAGCAACCTTTGTGTCATCGGCAAACTTACTAACCCAGCCTTCCACTTCCTCATCCAAGCCATTTATAAAAATCACAAAGAGCAGAGGTCCCAGAACAGATCCCTGCGGAACACCACTGGTCACCGAGCTCCAGGCTGAATACTTTCCATCTACTACCACCCTCTGACTTCTATGGGCCAGCCAATTCTGTATCCAGACTGCCAAATTTCCCTGTATCCCATGCCTCCTTACTTTCTGAATGAGCCTACCATGGGGAACCTTATCAAACGCCTTGCTAAAATCCATATGCACCACATCCACTGCTCTTCCTTCATCAATGTGTTTTGTCACATCCTCAAAGAATTCAATAAGGCTTGTGAGGCATGACCTGCCCCTCACAAAGCCATGCTGACTATCTCTAATCAAACTATGCTTTTCCAAATAATCATAAATCCTGTCTCTCAGAATCCTCTCCAATAATTTGCCCACCACCGACGTAAGACTGACTGGTCTGTAATTCCCAAGGTTATCCCTATTCCCTTTCTTGAACAAGGGAATAACATTTGCCACCCTCCAATCATCTGGTACTACTCCAGTGGACAGTGAGGACGCAAAGATCATCGGCAAAGGCGCGGCAATCTCTTCCCTCGCTTCCCGTAATATCCTTGGGTATATCCCGTCTGGCCCCGGGGACTTATCTATCCTCATGTCTTTCAAAATTTCCAACACATCCTCCTTCTTAACATCAACCTGTTCGAGCATATCAGCCTGTTTCACGCTGTTCTCACAAACGACAAGGTCCCTCTCACTAGTGAATACTGAAGCAAAGTAGTCATTAAGGACCTCCCCTACCTCCTCCGACTCCAGGCACGTTCCCTCCACTATCCCTGATCGGCCCTACCCTCACTCTGGCCATCCTCTTGTTCCTCACATAAGTGTAGAACGCCTTGGGATTTTCCTTAATCCTACCCGCCAAGACTTTTTCATGTCCCCTTCTAGCTCTCCTAAGTCCATTCTTCAGTTCCTTCCTGGCTACCTTGTAACCCTCTAGAGCCCTTTCTGATCCTTGCTTCCTCAACCTTAAGCTTCCTTCTTCCTCTTGACTAGCTGTTCCACATCTCTTGTCATCCAAGGTTCCTTCACCCTACCATCCCTTCCTTGCCTCATCGGGACAAACCTATCCAGCAGTCACAGCAAGTGCTCCCTAAACAACCTCCACATTTCTGTCGTGCATTTCCCTGAGAACATCTGTTCCCAATTTAAGCTCCCCAGTTCCTGCCTAATAGCATTGTAATTCCCCCTCCCCCAATTAAATATTTTCCCATCCCGTCTGCTCCTATCCCTCTCCATGACTCTAGTAAAGGTCAGGGAGTTGTGATCACTATCACCGAAATGCTCTCCCACCGAGATCTGCCACCTGGCCTGGTTCATTGCCAAGCACCAAATCCAAAATCGCCTCCCCTATCGTCGGCCTATCTACATATTGAGTCAGGAAACCTTCCTGGACACACCTGACAAAATCTGCTCTATCCAAACTATTTGCACTAAGGAGGTTCCAATCAATATTAGGGAAGTTGATGTCACCCATGACAACAACCCTGTTACTTCTGCATCTTTCCAAAATCTGCCTCCCAATCTGTTCCTCCGTGTCTCTGTTGCTATTGGGCGGTCTATAGAAAACTCCCAATAAAGTGACTGCTCCTTTCCTGTTTCTGACTTCCACCCATACTGACTCAGTAGACAAACCTTCCTCGACGACCTCCCTTTCTGCAGCTGTGATACTATCTCTGATTAGCAATGCCACTCCCCCACCTCTTTTACCTCCCTCCCTATTCCTTTTGAAACATCTAAACCCGGAACATCCAACATCCATTCCTGCCCCTGTGATATCCAAGTCTCCGTAATGGCCACAACATCGTAGCTCCAAGTACTGATCCATGCTCTAAGTTCATCACCCTTATTCCTGACACTTGCATTAAAATAGACACACTTCAACCCATCATACTGGCTGCAACTTTGCCCTGTCAACTGTCTAACCTTCCTCACAGACTCTCTGCACTCTGTATCTGCCTGTTCAACAGCTACCCCATCCACTGATCCGTAGCTCCTGTTCCCATCCTCCTGTCAAACTAGTTTAAACTAGGGCGGCACAGTGGCGCAGTGGTTAGCACCGCAGCCTCACAGCTCCAGGGACCCAGGTTCGATTCTGGGTACTGCCTGTGCGGAGTTTGCAAGTTCTCCCTGTGTCTGCGTGGGTTTCCTCCGGGTGCTCCGGTTTCCTCCCACATGCCAAAGACTTGCAGGTTGATAGGTTAATTGGCCATTATAAATTGCCCCTAGTATAGGTAGGTGGTAGGGAAATATATAGGGACAGGTGGGGATGTGATAGGAATATGGGATTAGTGTAGGATTAGTATAAATGGGTGGTTGATGGTCAGCACAGACTCGGTGGGCCGAAGGGCCTGTTTCAGTGCTTTATCTCTAAACTAAACTAAACTAAACTAAACCCTCCCGAAGAGCTCTAGCAAACCTTCCGCCCAGGATATTGGTGCCCCTCCCGTTCAGATGCAACCCGTCCTTCTTGTACAGGTCCCACCTTCCCCAGAAGCTATCCCAATGATCCACATATCTGAAGCCCTCCCTCCTGCACCAGCTCTGTAACCACGTGTTCAGCTGCACTCGCTCTCTGTTTCTAGCCTCACTAGCACGTGGCACCGGTATCAATCCTGAGATTACTACTCTGCTCGTCCTGCCTTTTAGCTTCCAACCTAACTCCCTATATTCGCTTTTCAGGTCCTGATCCCTTTTCCTAGCTACGTCATTGGTCCCGATGTGTACCACGACTTCTGGCTGCCTCCCCTCCCCCTTAAGAATCCTGTAGACTCGATCCGAGACATCCCTGACCCTGGCACCCGGGAGGCAAAATACCATCCGGGAGTCTCATTAGCGACCACAGAATCTCCTGTCTGTTCCTCTAACCATTGAATTTCCTATCACTATCGCTCTCCTATTCTGCCCCCTTCCCTTCTGAGCCACAGAGCCAGGCTCAGTGCCAGAGACCTGGCCGCTGTGGCTTTCCCCTGGTAGGTCCCCCCCTCAACCGTATCCAAAATGGTATAATTATTATTGAGGGGAACGGCCACAATAATGTAACAATAATGTAATGCACGTCATTGGTACTGACATTCCGTTATACTGCAGAGCAAGATTTACAATGATGAGAAACAGGATGCTATAACTGCCTGTTTGGTGAGCTAAGTGGTCTACCTCGGCTTTGTACCCTCATCCTATCATCTGCAGTCTCTTTGCCACTTTCTCTTTTTGGCTTGTGCACCAGGCAAATCTCCCCATTTCACATAGTTATTTCACTGTTACTGAGCTGTTCATGACATTCTTAGGCTGTGGTGGAATAAAGAATGTGAGAGATTGTACTACTACTTTATTGTTGCAAAGTGTATACAGTGAGAGCCCTGCAGCTCTAATGTTCTTCACGCTTGGACTGTTGAGTTAAGGGATCAGGTTGGGGGCTTGCCTGGGGCAGCCCACACTATACCTGGGGTGGGGAGGGCTGTTGTAATGCAGGAGAGGGTTGGGGGAACCATTAATCAGCTTGGGACCCCTTTGGTTGTTGGCCTAGGGTTGGGACCACGGAACCGTACTCCCAAGAGGGATTGGTGCCTCCCACAGTAAGACAATCTGGTCATTTTTAAGCAGTGTTAGAGCAGTGTGTCGATTCAGCATCCTGTCAGGATTGTGTGCTTGTTCTTTGCAGGCATACTGTTACCATGGCCAGACCCTACTGGCCAGTGACAAATGTGGAGAAGCCATCCGATCTCTACAAGAAGCAGAGAAGTGTGAGTATAAAGAACGGGTCATTATTAACTCCACAGGGACTGTGCCTGGCACTCCTGGTTAAAAATAACCTCATCTGCCATTCATACTGTGCCTTTCTCAGGCCAACTCTGCAAGCTAGGTTTTTAGGTGCTGGAAGTGGGTACAATGCTTACAATAGTCACAGCATCGTATCTTAAATCAGGAACAGAGTTCAATGGTAGACTGATTTTTTATGATGGGTGTCTTTCATGGAATCGATTTGGTTTGAGATTATCACCACTTCTGATGCTTTCAACTTCTGTGTGTGTCAGCAGGGCTTGAACTGTTAATTGCAGCATCTGTTTAGTGGGGCTGATTCAGGTTCAGATGATCTGTGCTGATCTCAGTTAGGGTGCTGCAGTTCATCACAGTACTGCTGGGCTGAGGGAGGGAGCATGGGGGAAGGGGAGTGGCTTGAAATCAGTGGACAATCCTGTGATCCTGACAGAGTAATGTGGATATTGGATGGGAATCAAGTTGAACTGCAATGGTTAAACAGACCACTCACACAACTCTCCAGTTTTTCACACACTGGACAGCTGCTGGTCCAGTGCCGGTGAGGATTTCCCTACTTTGCTGTGAATTCACAATCTTGGTCCTAATTATTATGAGGAGGCAAATAGCACAGGCTAAGTTCCCCACTCCCCCACAAAAAAGGCCCAGAGCATAAAAAGCTTTAATTACTAGTCACCCCAGCCTCTTGCATGCCTCCCAGCAATTCATATTTTCAGTCCAGGAGCAAGTAGACATAAAGACTGGATGAAAAATGTGCCTCCTCCAAAACACGGTATCCACACTCTGGCAATGGGGAGGGTGAGGAATTGCACTGGAAACTCTCCCAATTGTTATTTTAAACTTCTAAGTTTCATCAAAAAAATCTTTACTTTTCAGGTGCAAAACACTGTCTCTTTATTTAAGAGGTTCCTGTGCTGGATTTCTGGTATGTTAGAAGATACTGGTCATTGATGACTTAGATAAAAAGAACAACTTACATTTATATAGTGCCTTTAAATAAAACGTCCCAAGGTGCTTCACAGGAGCATTATAAAACCAAGTATGACACCAAGCCACGTAAGGAGATATTAGGTCAGATGGCCAAAAGCTTAGTCAAACAGGTAGGTTTTAAAAAGTGTCTTAAAGGAGGAAAGCGGGACTGTATTGAAGAGTTTTTGGCCTACCTGGCATCAATGCAGTGTATCCATGAGGTTGAGAGCTTCATGGAGTTCTGAGCCATTGGGCTGGTGGGGAGGGGGTGGGGGGGAAGAGGTAGAATGTCCAGATTGGAAGAGGGCTAATTTCACCGTGTTGAAAAGGGATAAAAACAAGAAATGCTGGAACCACTCAGCAGGTCTGGCAGCATCTGTGAAAAGAGAAGCAGAGTTAACGTTTCGGGTCAGTGACCCTTCTTCGGAACTGACAAATATTAGAAAAGTCACAGGTTATAAGCAAGTGAGGTGGGGGTGGGGCAAGAGATAGGTCGGATGAAACGAAAGATGAAATGAAACTGCGTAGTAGAACAGCTTTGAGATAAGGTGAGGCGGTGCTGCTGGAGAGAGAGGGATCTAGCCAGGGTAGAGTGAAACCAAAGACTGGCAGGAAGAACTGTATCAGAACAATGGGTTATCTTTAAGGAAGAGGTGCTTCAGGTACAGGTTTGGTACATTCCAACAAGGGCGAAAGGTAGGGGAGCCAAGCACAGGGCTCCTTGGATGACGCGGGAGATGAAAATTATGATGAAACAAAAAAAAGGGTGTATGATGTATGTCAGGTGAACTCGTCAAGTGAGAACCAGGCCATGTAAAATAAGTTGAGAGAGGAGGTGAAGAGGAAAATAAGACTGACAGAGAATATGAAAGTAGAATAGCACTCAACATAAAAGGAAACCCAATGATCTTTTACTGGCATGTAAATAGTAAGTGAGAAGCAAAAGAAGGAGTGGGGCCTATTAGGAACAGAGAGGGTAATATATGCTTAGAGGGGCCAGGCAAGGCTAATATACTTAATGAGTACTTTCTAGCAGTGTTCACTAAGGAAATGGAGGCTGACAAAATATCAGTAGAAGCAGAGGCAATGGATAGAATAAAAGTTGAGGGGGGGAGGTACTAAAAAGCCTGGCTATGCTTCGGGTAGATAAGTCACCTGGGGCTTGCGTCCCAGGCTACTAAAGGAAGTGGGGATGGAGATAGCGGAAGGGCTTTCCATAATCTTCCAATCTTCCCTGGATATGGGTGGAGGTGCCGGGGATTGGAGAGTGACAAATGTGATACCCTTATTCAAGAAAAGGTGTAAGGACAGTCCTAGCAACTACAGGCCAGTTAGTTTAACATCAGTGATGGGAAAGGTTTTAGAAACAATAATCAGGAAAAAAAATCAACAGACGCTTGGAGAGGTTCAAATTAATTAAGGATAGCGAGCATGGATTTGTAAAAGGCAGATCGTGCTTGATAAATCTAATTGAATTTTTTGTTGAAGTAACAGAGAAGGTTGATGAAGGGAATGAGGTGGATGTTGTTTATATGGATTTTAAGAAAGCATTTGATAAGGTACCACATAAAATGCTGGTTAATAAAATTGAGGCTCATGGAATAGAAGGATCATTGTCCAATTGGATGAAAAATTGGCTTTAGGACAGAAAACAGCGAGTTGTGGTAAATGATTGTTTTTCAGACTGGAGGATGGTAGACAGTGGTGTTTCCTAAGAGTCTCAGCTGGGGCCATTGCTTCTTTTGCTAGTATAAAAATGACTTGGATCTAGAAATACAAAGTAGAATCTCAAAATCTACTGACAACACCAAACTTGGAGGTGCGGCAAACATGAGGATGATATGAACTGCCTGCAACAGGACATAGATAGGCTTGCGGAGTGAGCAGATGGAATTTAATACTGACAAGTGTGAGGTGATGCATTTTGGCAGAAGAAATAGAGAGGGACAATCTAGACTTAATGGCACAGTTCCAAAGAGTGTGCAGGAACAGAGGGACCTGGGGGTGTATGAGCATAGATCCTTAAAGATGGCAGGACATACTTGGGCTTCATAAATGGAGGCATTGAGTACAAAAGCAGGGAAGTTATGCGAGACCATTTATAAAGTTCTGGTTAGGCCCCAACTGGAGTATTGTGTCCAGTTCTGGTTGTCGTACTTTAGGAAGGATGTGTGGGTCCTTGAGAGGGTACAGAGGATATTTACCAGAATGGTTCCATCGATGGAGAATTTTAGTTACAAGGTTAGGTTGGAAAAGCTGGGTTTGTTCCCTTTAGAACAAAGGAGATTAAAAGGATATTTAGCAGAAGTGTACATGATTATGACCGGCTTAGATAAGTTAGAGAAGGAAATACTGTTCCCATCAACTAATGGTACAAGGACTAGGGAATGCAGATTGAAAGTTTTGGGCAAGAGATGCAGGGGGAATATGAGGGAGCACTTTTTTACACAGCATGTGGTAGTGACCTGGAACACATTGCCCACAAGAGTTGTGGAAGTGGAGACAATCTATGACTTCAAAAGGAAGTTGAATGGCTCCTTGAGGAAAATAGAGTTGCAGGGCTGCGGGGATCAAGCGGGGGAGTGGGACTGACTGGATAGCTCCATGGAGAGCTGACATGAACTCGATGGGCTGAATAGCCTCCTGTGCCATAAATTACTCTATAACTCAATATTGGGGACCAGGAGGGGAAGTTGGATGGTCATTTTAGTGGGGATAGGATTGAGGCAGGAAGAGATGGGTCTCACGGACAAGATGAGCTCAGAGAGGGCATGAGGGAAGATAGGAGAGAAACTAGAGGAAGATAGGAGTTCAGGGTTGGGGCTGAAGGGAACATTAGAGTAAATTTGGCCAGGAGGGCTCGTGGAAGGGAGGGATGCGGCAGACACAACTTTTCACATGGTCTCTTAAGTCCATGGGCTCCTCAAACTAATTGTTGGAGGTGAGTGTGGAGGGAACAAGGGTTTAAGAAGAGAAAAGAAGCCAAGAGTTATCTTTGCATTTCAGTATGGTCCTGGAATTGTGAGCAGTTTAAGCAGATGAGAACAAGACTCTGTAAAGTATCAGTGGTCCAGCCAGATCTGGCAGTGGATGGATAACTAGTCGTCCGCCATATCCTTTCAAGTCTGTGTCCCACGGACTACGCTCCATTATAACTTGGGAGGCGACTTGGTGGTGCAGTGGGTCAGGAGATTGAACTTTAACATTTGGGATCTTCATATTCTAGCCCAGATTGATGCAACGAAGGTCTCCTTTGATTTCTGGCCAAAGGGTCCTATGCGAGATGGGTTTGAATAGTTTCAATCCAGTCCTTTGTGAACGTGGGCGTACAGCACAAAACAGATCCTATGTTGGCCCTCATTAATAATCTGACTCCGAGGGATCACAGGAAATAGAGACATGTCTTGTTAATGCAGTTGTTCTGTTGATGCAGAGCTCTCCTCTCCGCTTAACCTGGAGGTGCTTCAAGTTGACTGATACCTGAAGTGGGGAGGGATTCGTTCCTTAGCATTGAGTTCCCTCACCATAGTGAATCTATGATTCAAACAGACCAAATGTAAACCCACATTCTGCCAACCAATCTGATGCTGTTTATAGCAGGGGTAGAAGCTGCTTCCCAGGCTTTCTACCATTATCCGACTGAGTGCCATGTGAAAGCTTGGCGAGTTGCTGTTTCACTCCATTTGCCAGTGGTATCCATTACCATCCTTTTCTTTTTTAATCCCACAGATTACGCCAAGGCAGAGGCTTTGTGCAAGGAATATGGTCAGACGAAGGGGCCAGGTTCTACAGCCAAGCCATCTGAGCACTTGTTCTTTAGGAAGTTGGGAACATACATCAGAAATACTCTGGAAAAGTGTCAGAGAGAGAATGGGTTCATGTAAGTTTCTTTATATTAATTGGCAAGGCCAGCATTTATTTTCCATTCTTAGTTGTTCACATTTACTAAACTAAGAGTCTGTCACATTGATGTTGAACTGGAGTCACATAAGGACAGCAGGTTTCCTTCCCTACAGAATACTACTGAACGTTAGTTGGGTTTTTAAAGACAATTTTCATGATCACTTTTACCATATTAACTTGTATTTCTATAAATTGCACTTAAATTGTCACACTGGATTTGAACTTGTGTTGTCTGCATTGCTAGTCCAGTGAAATAATCAATTCACTACTTTGGGGTTAGCACTTCAATCTGGTTCACTGGCCACTCACCCACTGATTATATTTTGTGTTTCATGTGTTGCTATTGAGCTGCAAGAAGTTTAGGAAATGGGGATTCTGCAAGTGAATGCAGCTTTTTAGAGTGTTGTTTAACTATGATAAATTAACTGCAGGAGGAGCTCTGCTGGGCCCCTGTGAATGAGAAGGGATGCTGTCCATATGATAAACATAGGCATCCAAGGAAGACTCATTTTTATTATCTTTTCCCTGATATTTTTCTTTCAAGCTACTTCCAGAAAGTTCCTCCAGAGGCTCCACAGCTGGAGCTGAAGGCAAGCTACGGTTTGGTGGAGCCACAGTCATTTGAGTTTCCGGTGCTCAGCACTCAGTGGACCCAGGAATTATATGCTGTGTTCGACATCACCAGAGCCCCTAAGGATGACAAGGTACAAAAGGACATCCTGTTAATGTGTGTGTCACTCCATCCAGTGGCTCGATGAGTTCACACAGTGAGTAGCTGAACTGTACCAAGCACCACAGTCCCAGGATTGATCCTCACAATGTCCTTAATTTGCTGATCTCAGCTAATAATAGCTACCTGTATGAGGTACCAGAGGTTGGGACTGAATCCCAGCAACCCCCTGGATCGGAGCCCTGACTAGAACACAGGAAATAGGAGTAGGAGTAGACCATATGGCCCATCGATGCTACTCCGCCATTCAAATACGATTACGGCTGATCTTCGGCTTCAACTCCACTTTCCCACCCACTCACCATAACCCATGATTCTTTGAGAGACCAAAAGTCTATCTATCCCAGCCCTAAATGTATTCAATGATGGAGCATCCATAACCCTCTGGAGTAGAGAATTCCAAAGATTCACAACCCTTTGAATGAAATCATTTCTCCTCATCTCAGTCCTAAATGATCGGTCCCCTTATCCTGAGACTGTGCCCCCGTCTTTTCGATTCCTCGACCAGCGGAAACAATCTCTGTGACTACCCTATTCAGCCCCTTCAGAATCTTGTATTTTTCAGTGAGATTGCCTCTCGTTCTTCTAAACTCCAGAGAATATAGGCCCAGTTTACTCAGCCTCTCATCATAGGACAACCCTCTCATCCCAGGGACCCTTTAGTGAACCTTTGCTATACCGCCTCCAATGCAAGTGCATCCTAGTCCACTCCTCCATTACCCCCAACTCCTCGTCCCCTTCCCACGGCACCTTCCCATGCAATCACAGGAGATGTAATACCTGCCCATTCACCTCTTCTCACTATCCAAGGCCCCAAACATACCTTTCAGGTGAAGCAGCGATTTACTTGTACTTCTTTCAAGTTAGTATACTGTATTCGCTGCTCATAATGTGGTCTCCTCTACACTGGGGAGACCAAACGCAGATCGGGTGACTGCTTTGCGGAACACCTCTGCTCTGTCCGAAAGCATGACCCTGAGCTTCTGGTTGCCGGCCATTTCGACACACCCCACTGCTCTCATGCCCATATATCTGTCCTGGGATTGCTGCAGTGTTCCAGTGAACATCAACGCAAGCTCTAGGAACAGCATCTCATTTATCGATAAGGCACGCTACAACCTGCCGCACTGAACGTTGAGTTCAGTAATTTCAGAACATGACAGGCCCCCCTTTTTATTTTCAGCTATTTTTTCTTTTTATTTTTCATTTTGTTTCATTCATTTTTTTACCATGTGCCTACCTACTTTTTTGTCATGTTTGTGCTTTGGGCCAGGTTGTTCTATTTTTCTGTCAATTAACACCCTCTCTGCACCAACACTTTGTCTTTCAGCACACTATTAACATACCATTTGCCTTTGCTCCATGGCCTTCTGGTCAGTTATTCTCTCTAACCTTGTCCTATCAACACCTCTTTTGTTATCTCTTGCCCCACCCCCGCTTTATTTGCTTAAAACCTATTACATTTCTAGCCACTGCCAGTTCTGACCTGAAATATTAACTCTGCTTCTCTCTCCACAGACGTGCCAGACCTGCTGAGTATTTCTAGTATTTCTTGTTTATATCCTTTCTTAAATATGGCAACCAAAACTACACACAGTATTCCAGATGTGGTCTCACCAAAACCCTGTACAATTGTAGCAAGACTTCTCTATGCCCATATTCGTTTCCCTTTGTATTAAAGGCCAACATGCCATTTGCCTTCCTAATTGCTTGCTGTACCTGCATGCTAATTTTCTGCGTTCCTTTTACAAGCTCATCCAAGTTTCTTTGAACATCAACACTTACAAGTTTCACACCTTTTAAAAAAAATTTAGTCTTACGACCAAAGTAACTAGCTTCACACTTCCCTACATTATACTCCATCTGCCATCTTGTGGCCCACTCACTTAACCTGTCTATATCTCTTTGCAGCATCTCTTGTGTCTTCCCCGTTGCTTACCTTTCCACCTACCTTTGTATCACCAGTAAACTTAGATACTCTCTGTCTGTTCATGTAAGTCATTAATATAGATTGTAAATAGCTGATGCCCTGATCCTTGTGGTACTCCACTATTCACTGCCTGCCAACTTGAAAATACCCCATTTATGCCCAATCCTTGCTTCCTCCATCCATGCTTATATATTACCCCCAACTCCATGAGCCTTATCTTGTCTTTTGTGTGGCACCTTATTGAATGCCTTTTGGAAATCCAGGTATACTACATCTACTGGTTCCCCTTATCTATCCTACCAGTTACGTCCTCAAAAACTCTAATACATTTGCCAAATAGTATTTCACTTTAGTAAAACCATGTTGACTTGTTCTAATCATACTGTGCCTTTCTAAGTGCATTGTTAAGACTTAGTGTAGTTTAGTTTAGAGATACAGCACTGAAACAGGCCCTTCGGCCCACCGAGTCTGTGCCGACATCAACCACCCATTTATACTAATCCTACACTAATTCCATATTCCTACCACATCCCCACCTGTCCCTATATTGCCCTACCACCTACCTGTACTAGTGGCAATTTATAACGGCCAATTAACCTATCAACCAGCAAGTCTTTGGCATGTGGGAGGAAACCGGAGCACCCGGAGGAAACCCACGCAGACACAGGGAGAACTTGCAAACTCCACACAGGCAGTACCCAGAATTGAACCTGGGTCACTGGAGCTGTGAGGCTGCGATGCTAACCACTGCGCCACTGTGCCGCCCTTCCTTAATCATAGATTCCAGCATTTTCCCAACTACTGATAGGCTAACTGGCCTGTGGTTCACTGTTTTCTCTCTTCCTTCTTTCTTGAAAAGCAGTGTAATATTTGCCAACTTCCAATCTGATAGGACCGTTCCTGAATCTAAGGAATTTTGGAACATCATGGCTAGCACGTCCACTGTCTCTTTTAGAACTGTAGGGTGTCAGCCATCAGGTCCCAGGGATTTATCAGATTTTAGTACCTTAAGCTTCTCCAATAATTTTTCTCTGCTGGTATTAATTTTCTTAATTTCCTCATTCTTCTTAGCCCCTACGTTACCATCTATTTCTGGTATGAAACTTGTGTCTTCTGTGAAGACAGGACACAAAATATTTGTTCAGTGCCTCTGCCATTTCCTCATTTCCCATGATAATTTCTTCTGACTCTGCTTCTAAGGGACCAATGTTTACTTTAGCTACTCTCTTCCTTTTTATATACCTATAAAAGCTCTTGCAAACTGTTTCTATATTACTGGCTAGTTACTGCCGTATTCTATGTTTTCCTTTTTTTATCAACTTTTTGGTGACCCTTTGCTGGTTCTAAAACACTCCCTATCCTCAGACCTGCGACATTTTTTTGCAACATTGTAAGCCTCTTCATGAAATCTAATCCTATCCTTAACCTGCAAGTTGCCCTCCAAGCCACACATCATCCTGACTTGAAACTATATTGACATTCCTTCACTGTCACTGGGTCAAAATCCTGGAACTCCCTTTCTAACAGCACTGTGGGTGTACCTACCCCACATGGACTGCAGCGGTTTAAGAAGGCAGCTTACCACCACCTTCCCAAGGGGAATTAAGGATGGGCAATAAATGCTGGCCCAGCCAGCGATCCCCATATTCCATGAACGAATAGAAAAAAAACCTCTGAGTGAGCCACAGATGGGTCTTTCTTGCTGAATTTTTGTTTCTCAATGGAATGTACTTTTGTTGAACATTTTGAATTGTTTCTTTAAAGGTTTCCCACTGTTCATTTACCACCATACCATTCAGTCTATTTATGCAATTTACCTTGGCCAGTTTCGGGTCCAAAGGTGGCAGCCTTAGGTCCATTTGCTGTAAGATTGGCTTTATTGATAATCTCATAAATAGGGCCCCAGCCATATGCTCACCGTGCAAGATTGACGCTGAAGTAGAGCACGGCAAAGCTATCCTGTGGGATAATAGGATCATAGGAAATAGGAGTAGAGTAGGCCATTCGGCCCATCAAGCCTGCTCCACCATTCAAACTGATCATGACTGATCATCTACCTCTACACCATTTTTCCCCACAATCCCCAATGGGTAATGGCGACCCAGATCTGATCATTGCTCGTTGGGCATTGTGTATACTCACGAATGGGCCTGAAAAGTGCCCAGTCCAACTCAAATTACCCTGGAAGGGTAAGGTGTCTCAAAAATTTGAGCAACAGGTGAAGCTAGCCATTTCACACTGCTGCTATGCAGTAGTAACACAAGTGGTATTTTCCACTAACAGGATGCAGCTGTCAAGCCAAAAAGACGTTCTGCCGACCACATAAATGAATAATGTGGTATGAATTCCAGTGCCAGCGTCATTCCAGGTACATAGGTCGCATGCCCCGATGACTGGCAGATTGTTCCTTTGGCTGTTCGCAATAGAACAAAGAACAGTACAGCACAGGAACAGGCCACTCGGCCCTCCAAGCCTGCGCCGATCTTGATGCCTGCCTAAACTAAAACCTTCTGCACTTCCGGGGCCCATATCCCTCTATTCCCTTCCTCGTCATGTATTTGTCAAGATGTCTTTTAAACGTCACTATCGTATCTGCTTCCACCACCTCCCCTGGCAGCAAGTTCCAGGCACTCACCACCCTCTGTGTAAAAAAAAACTTGCCTCGCACATCCCCTCTAAACTTTGCCCCTCGCACCTTAAACCTATGTCTCCTAGTAACTGACTCTTCCACCCTGGGAAAAAGCTTCTGACTATCCACTCTGTCCATGCCGCTCAGAACTTTGTAAACCTCTATCATGTCGCCCCTCCACCTCCGTCATTCCAGTGAAAACAATCCGAGTTTTTCCAACCTCTCCTCATAGCTAATGCCCTCCAGACCAGGCAACGTCCTGGTAAACCTCTTCTGTACCCTCTCCAAAGCCTCCACGTCCTTCTGGTAGTGTGGCGACCAGAATTGCACGCAATATTCTAAGTGTGGCCTAACTAAAGTTCTGTACAGCTGCAGCATGACTTGCCAATTTTTATACTCTATGCCCCGACCGATGAAGGCAAGCATGCCGTATGCCTTCTTGACTACCTTATCCACCTGCGTTGCCACTTTAAGTGACCTGTGGACCTGTACGCCCAGATCTCTCTGCCTGTCAATACTCCTAAGGGTTCTGCCATTTACTGTATACCTCCCACCTGCATTATACCTTCCAAAATGCATTACCTCACATTTGTCCGGATTAAACTCCATCTGCCATTTCTCCGCCCAAGTCTCCAACCGATCTATATCCTGCTGTATCCTCTGACAATCCTCATCATTATCCGCAACTCCACCAACCTTTGTGTCGTCCGCAAACTTACTAATCAGACCAGCTACATTTTCCTCCAAATCATTTATATATACTACAAACAGCAAAGGTCCCAGCACTGATCCCTGCGGAACACCACTGGTCACATCCCTCCATTCAGAAAAACACCCATCCACTGATACCCTCTGTCTTCTGTGACCGAGCCAGTTCTGTATCCATCTTGCCAGCTCACCTCTGATCCCGTGTGACTTCACCTTTTGTACCAGTCTGCCATGCGGGACCTTGTCAAAGGCTTTACTAAAGACCATATAGATAACATGCACTGCCCTTCCTTCATCAGTCATCTTCGTCACTTCCTCAAAAAACTCAATCAAGTTAGTAAGACACGACCTCCCCTTCACAAAACCACGCTGTCTCTCGCTAATAAGTTCATTTGTTTCCAAATGGGAGTAAATCCTGTCCCGAATAATCCTCTCTAATAGTTTCCCTACCACTGACGTAAGGCTCACCGGCCTATAATTTCCTGGATTATCCTTGCTACCCTTCTTAAACAAAGGAACAACATTGGCTATTCTCCAGTCCTCTGGGACCTCACCTGTAGCCAATGAGGATGCAAAGATTTATGTCAAGGCCATTGCAATTTCTTCCCTTGCCTCCCTCAGTATTCTAGGGTAGATCCCATGAGGCCCTGGGGACTTATCTACCTTAATGCTTTGCAAGACACCCAACACCTCCTAAAATAAAAGCGAAATACTGCGGATGCTGGAAATCTGAAATAAAAGCAAGAAATGCTGCATTTCTTGTTTTTAACCCAACACCACCTCCTTTTTGATAATGAGATGACTGAGATTATCTGCACTCCCTTCCCTCGGCTCATCATCCACCAAGTCCTTCTCTTTGGTGAATACTGATGCAAAGTACTCATTTAGCACCTCACCCATTTCCTCTGTCTCCACGCACAGATTCCTATCTCTGTCCTTGAGTGGGCCAACCCTTTCCCTAGTTACCCTCTTGCTCTTTATATATGTATAAAAAGCCTTGGGATTTTCCTTAATCCTGTTTGCCAATGACTTTTCATAACCCCTTTTAGCCCTCCAACTCCTTGCTTAAGTTCCTTCCTACTGTCTTTATTTTCCTCAAGTGCTTCGTCTGTTCCTAGCCTTCCAGCCCTTACAAATGCTTCCTTTTTATTTTTGACTCGGCTCACAATATCTCGTGTTATCCATGCTTCCCGAGACTTGCCAAACTTGTCTTTCTTCCTCACAGGAACATGCTGGTCCTGGATTCTAACCAGCTGACATTTGAAAGACTCCCACATGTCAGATGTTGATTTACCCTCAAACAGCCGCCCCCAATCTAAATTCTTCAGTTCCTGCCTAATATTGTTATAATTAGCCTTCCCCCAATTTAGCACCTTCACCCGAGGACTACTCTTATCCTTATCCACAAGTACCTTAAAACTTATGGAATTATGGTCACTGCTCCCGAAATGCTCCCCCACTGAAATTTCGACCACCTGGCCGGACTCATTCCCCAATACCAGGTCCAGAATGGCCCCATCCCTAGTTGGACTATCTACATACTGTTTCAAGAAGCCCTCCTGGATGCTCTTCACAAATTCTGCCCCATCCAAGCCCCTAGCACTAAGTGAGTCCCAGTCAATATAGGGGAAGTTAAAATCACCCACCACCACAACCCTGTTACCTTTACATCTTTCCAAAATCTGTCTACATATCTGCTCCTCTACCTCCCGCTGGCTGTTGGGAGGCCTGTAGTAAACGCCCAACATCATGACTGCACCCTTCCTATTCCTGAGCTCCACCCATATTGCCTCGCTGCATGACCCCTCTGAGGTGTCCTCCCGCAGTACAGCTGTGATATTCTCCTTAACCAGTAATGCAACTCCCCCACCCCTTTTACATCCCCCTCTATCCCGCCCGAAGCTTCTAAAGCCTGGAACATTTAGCTGCCAATCCTGCCCTTCCCTCAACCAAGTCGCTGTAATAGCAACAACATCATATTTCCAAGTACTAATCCAAGCTCCAAGTTCATCTGCCTTACCTGTTATACTTCTCGCATTGAAACAAATGCACTTCAGACCACCAGTCCCGCTGTGCTCAGCAACATCTCCCTGCTTGCTCTTCCTCTTTCTCCTACTGGCCTTAGTTACTATGTCCTCCTCATTTATTTCACTAGCTGTCCTACTGCTCTGGTTCCCACCCCCCTGCCACACTAGTTTAAACCCTCCAGAGTGACGCTAGCAAACCTCGCAGCCAGGATATTAGTGCCCCTCCAGTTTAGATGTAACCCGTCCTTCTTGTACAGGTCCCATCTGTCCCTGAAGAGAGCCCAATGGTCCAGATATCTGAAACACTCCCTTCTACACTAGCTTCTCAGCCATGTGTTTAGCTGCACTATCTTCCTATTTCTAGCCTTACTGGCACGTGGCACAGGGAGTAATCCAGAGATTACAACCCTAGAGGTCCTGTCTTTTAACTTTCTACCTAACTCCCTAAACTCCCCCTGCAGGACCTCATCACTCTTCCTGCCTATGTCATTGGTACCGATATGTACCACAATCTCTGGCTGTTCACCCTCCCCCTTCAGAATGCCCCCTGTCCGTTCAGAGACATCTTTGACCCTCGCACCAGGGAGCCAACATACCATCCTGGAGTCTCTTTCACGTCTACAGAAGCGCCTATCTGTGCCCCTGACTATAGAGTCCCCTATAACTATTGCTCTTCTGCGCTTTGTCCCTCCCTGCTGAACAACAGTGCCAGCCATGGTGCCACTGCTCTGGCTGCTGCTGTTTTCCCCTGATAGGCCATCCCTCCCAACAGTATCCAAAACGGTATACTTGTTAGAGAGGGGGATCGCCACAGGGGATTCCTGCACTGACTGCCTGCCACTGCTAGCGGTCACCCATCTATCTGCCTGCACCTTGGGTGTAATCACTTCTCTAAAACTCCTGTCTATGATGCTTTCCGCCACCTGCATGCTCCTCAGTGCATCCAGTTGCCGTTCCAACCGATCCATGTGGTCTGTGAGGAGCTGCAACTGGGTACACTTCCTGCAGATGTAGTCGTCCGGAACGTTGGAAGCGTCACGGACTTCCCACATCTCACAGGTGAAGCACTTCACCCCTCGAACTGTCATTTCTAGCAGTAATTAGTTAATTAATATAAAATAAATAAATACTTATTAAATCCTTACTAAATTATGATACACTTCACTATGTGGTCCCTAGTGCTAGATTTCTACAATAAATATTAAATGCTAACTAAATACAGTAATCTCCTCCCTCTGGTTTAGTTACTTTACTTATTAATTAGTTAATTAGTGTTTTAAACAATTTTTATCAGTTTTATTTTCAAATTCGGTACAGATTCCCTACCAGCCAATCAGGTCACAGCTTTCCTGTGATGTCACTTTTTCAGTTTTTTTTTCCCCACCCGAGGTAACTTACCGCTCTGGAACTCTGCCCTCCGAGTTTGCTCTGAGAATCCCCGAGGTAATTTTTTTATACTTACCGCTCTGGAACTCCGCCCTCCGAGTTTGCTCTGAGAATCCCCGAGGTAAGTTTTTTATACTTACCGCTCTGGAACTCCGCCCTCCGAGTTTGCTCTGAGAATCCCCGAGGTAAGTTTTTTATACTTACCGCTCTGGAACTCCGCCCTCCGAGTCTGCTCCGAGGATCCCCGAGGTAAGTTTTTTATACTTACCGCTCTGGAACTCCGCCCTCCGAGTCTGCTCCGAGGATCCCCGAGGTAAGTTTTTTATACTTACCGCTCTGGAACTCCGCCCTCCGAGTCTGCTCCGAGAATCCCCGAGGTAGGTTTTTTA
This sequence comes from Heterodontus francisci, assembly GCF_036365525.1. NCBI lineage: Eukaryota > Metazoa > Chordata > Chondrichthyes > Heterodontiformes > Heterodontidae > Heterodontus > Heterodontus francisci. Next base: position 196,429,075 of record NC_090373.1, on the reverse strand, counting down.
TACTTACCGCTCTGGAACTCCGCCCTCCGAGTCTGCTCCGAGAATCCCCGAGGTAGGTTTTTTATACTTACCGCTCTGGAACTCCGCCCTCCGAGTCTGCTCCGAGAATCCCCGAGGTAGATTTTTTATACTTACCGCTCTGGAACTCCGCCCTCCGAGTCTGCTCCGAGAATCCCCGAGGTAAGTTTTTTATACTTACCGCTCTGGAACTCCACCCTCCGAGTCTGAGGCAGAGTACTGACCGTACACAACTACCCGTACTTGCAAAACTCAGACCACAATGTCTAATGTTCGATGTGATTCTGCAATTGAACATCACTTACTGAAAAATCTTGAGTGTGCTAAGAATTACACGAACAACCTATTTAAGATTATCAGTCGGGCTCATAATGTGGCTCACTTACACTTGCTAGAAGCTACATATATTCATATGCAGGGACCTGTCCTCGACAGACAAAAGGAACATGTCCAGGCGTTGTGCCTTTTTTGAATTAAACAAAGCGTCGGGGACAATAGTCCCCTAATGTATTCTCCATGGCAACACCTCGACCAATGAGCACCCTTTTCTCATGCAGTATAAATTGTTGCTCCCTTTGAAATTTGGCATTCTTGCGACTGTTCTGATGAATGCAAGATGAAAAGCTTCGACAGCATATCTCTTTTTCTCAGCAATACTTTTAAATTGTAGTCACCCACTGTCATATTGGAAATGTTGGATTGGAGCCCCAGCAAGGACCAAGCAGCTTTAGGCAAAGAAGCTAGCCAACTGATGAGAGGGAGAAAAATCTTTTCCTGTATCGTAGTAACTACACCAAAAGTAATTCATTAGCTGTTCACATTCTACCCTCTCTCTGTTGGAGACCAGCTCCTGTTGTTATCCTGAGCTCTGTTTGTTTGACTAGCTTCTGTTGAATGTGACGATGAATGCATTTTTATCTCCCTGTTAGGCCAAGGATAAAAAGGAAGAGGAGGTGAAGCCTATGAAGGAGCCAGACCTGAAACCCCAGAAAGACACAGGTTGCTTGATTTCTTAGAGACAGTCAGCAGAGATTGGTTGTCGGTTGGACCACGCTGCATCCTCTACATAAAGTGTATGGTTTGTCTCCCAGAAGGACTTTGTTTAAATGGCCAAGAACTGAATCATGACATCCTGATTTCTTATCCCTCCATAGAATGACTCAATTTTTAAATAATGTTTAACCCAAGTTTAACCAGAGTCAAGTCGCAAGTTACAAAAAAAACTGTTTTTGCAGTTCTCTGATTTTTGAGCCCCTGTTGTTGTTCAGGGTGAGGATGGAAGCGAGTTACCTTTCAGCCCATCCTGGAAACATCTGGCTCACTATATTATCCTGTGAGAAGGCACAAAACTGACAGCAAGGAATTGATGCAGACGAACACTAATCAGTTTGGACACTGTTTCTCATTCCCTATTGTGTTGGGACCTCATTAACACTGGCCTTAAACACCTAATTGGATGGTCCCCAGCGAGACTCAGTCACCATTCGTATTTGTTTATTTCTAGAATCTAAGCCTGTATCTCACATTCTAAGTTTTGTTTTCAATAATGAGGTTGGGAGGGGTTAATTTATACTCTGCACCACCACCATTCCACTTTTTCCATCACGAGTTTCAATGAATTTCTCTCCTCTAAAGTCTGGATTAAACATTAGGGGAGATACCGATTGTAATGAGAGAAGTTGGTGTTGGGGAGCAGGCCCAGGGATTTGCATTCTGAAAGACAAAGGCCCAATTGACTAATGACCTTATTCCCTTTCCTCAGTTCTGCTCCGGTTGTCTGTGACAGGCTGAATCCAAGCTGCTTTTTATATCTTATTCGCATGGCACTCAAGCCCTGCCTTCTCAAAGATAGTCTACCAGTGTGTGAAGGTATTGAGGAAAATCATTCAGCTCCTCTGTGAAGATACAAACTTCATTTCGTGCCTGCTCCTTTGCTCCTAAATCGCCACGCCCACTGTCAATGAAATGAATCAGCTTTTTCCCTCCAATGCCCTTCCAGTTGAGAACACATGTTAAACATCTATTCCAGTATCAGTCAGTGAATCTCCAACTGTCTTTCAAAGGAAGAACTAAGATAATGTATATAGATATATGGATATATATTAACACCTATAAATGTGCGAAAAAAGATTATGTATTTAAATGTCAGATTATTTTGGGTAAAGAATGTTAATTAGCAGGTTTTTCTTGTAAAGGACTGCAAGGCTTAAAGATCAGGACTCTTCTTGTTTCTTCGTACAGTGATTGGGAAGGGATAGCGACAGCTTCTGTCCCTGATCCTACCTGCCTGCCACTGATAAGCTATCCACAGCCTGAGATCTCAGTCATCCCTGTGGTAGAGGTGGGAGGGAAAATAATCGGCCAGGGTTCATGCTGCTGACTACTCATTACTGCATATGTGTGTAGCTATTAAACTTTTCTGTGGTGCTCTGTACAGTTGAATAGCCTGGACACTTAGTCTTAGCTCATGCACAACACTTGTCTGAGAGGTTGTTAGGTAGTCTGGAATGATTTTGTGCCTTGGGTCTGGGTAGGGTGTGTGGGTAGTGATGGTTTAGGCTGTGGCTGATTGTTGTGTGGGGTGGTAGTGGGATTGGTGGGGTGGGTGGTGGGGTTTTTTGGCCGAGGGTGGTCCCAGGATGGAGTCTTGGGCTGTGGGGGGTCCCACATTTGGTACTCAGGCTTTGGGTGGTTCTGGGGAGTTGGGGGGCTTCTCGGGCTATGGGTGGTTCTGGGGAGGTGGGGGCTTCCCAGGCTGTACGTGGTCCCAGGAAGGTGTGGGGTTCTTAGTCTGTGGGTGGTCCCAGGGAGGTGGGGCGGTGGTTTTCAGGCTGTGGGCGGTCACAGGGGGTGGCGGGTGCTCAGGCTGTGGGTGGTCCCAGGGCATGTGGGGTTCTCAGTCTGTGGGTGGTCCCAGGGAGTGGGGGTTCTCAGTCTGTGGGTGGTCCTGGGGAGGTGGGGGGGGGGTTCTCAGTCTGTGGGTGGTCCCGGGGAAGTGGAAGGTTCTCAGTCTGTGGGGGGTTCCTCAGGCTGTGGGCAGTCCCAGGGGTGGGGGGTTCTCAGGCTGTGGCCGGTCCCGGGGAGGTGAAGGGTTCTCAGTCTGTGGGCAGTCCCAGGGAGGTGGGGGGGGGGGGGGGTTCTCAATCTGTGGGTGGTCCCAGGGAGGTGGAGGCTTCTCAGGCTGTGGGTGGTCCCAGGGTTGGGGGGTGCGGGGGAGGGTTCAGACGTTTGGCGGTTCTGGAAGGATTCTCAGGCTGAGGGAGGTTCCTGGTGGGTTGTTTGGCTCCTGGAGGGAGGGAGTGTGGTGTTGGGTTGTAGATAGTTGGAGGAGGGCTTCTTGGGTTGTGGGTAGATCCAGGTTGAGGGGATGCAGTCTCAGTTTGTGGGTGGCCCCACATTCTGCTGCCAGGCTGAGGCCTTTTGCCTTTTGAAATTCTTCTGGTGAGCTAATCCATAATTATTAGACTTCAGTGGTCAAAATGGAGTGTGCTTGCACAGCACTAACTGAAATCTGCATTGCTTTTGGTTCCCAAACACTTGCACTATTGGGGCAAAGAGCAATTTGCACATTGTTAAAAATTTTTACTGAGACTGAAGGTCTGTAAACAATCAACAGGAAACTCACAGAATTCTGAGGGAAGGGGAAAGATTATATAGCATTAGTCATCAATGACCATGCCATATTCCTTTTCACTCTGCCTGCTGTTAAAATGTTGGTTTATCATGTAATCATGTGTAGATTAACTATTAGAAGATGATGTAATCAATTTATTTGCTTTGAAAAAATAAATGCCACATTTATACTGTTTAAATAGTTTTATTGTTAAACTTGCAAAGCAGAAGGTTTTAAAATGTTTTCTTCCAACCTCTCTCCACCGCCTACACAGGCTGATTGTGACAAGTTACTGTTTGATGCTTGTCCATTTCTCATGAACAGATAGAACCATGTTGGTAGGTACCAGACTGGTGTGGAGGGTAAATGCCAGCAGGGACTGGCTGGGCCAAATGGTTTGTTTGTAATTTGTAATATACATCCTTGGCCTGTATATACTATCTTAAATTCAGACAGGACAACAGTTGGGGTGCTACAATTCCCCTCAGTGCTGCTGACCTATTAAAATCAGCCATCGCTCCCCTTTCTGATCGCTAATCACTACTTCCTGGGGAAGGGAGAGCTTATGGGTGTCAGGTGAGAACTGTATCCGACTGATCTATGATCCTCCTGTGATTGTGCAGCCATGAAAAAAGGCCATTTGGCAAAGGTCATGGCTGCTGCTGTTTCTCCTCCCCAATATAGAGCCAGAATTGATGCTGGCAGACAGAGAGAGCAAAATGGAGGGGAGGTTATCAGACTGACATCTTGAAACCTTGGCTGGTCCAATAGCACAAAGGCACTGGAGTATCAACACACTAACCCAGCATGCTGCAGTAGGGTTTCACCTCCGTACTATTAGCCTGTGTCAGGAGCTGTTCTAGTTCCAAGTGAGCCCTAATGCTTCTCCACAGGGAGATTACATGGGGAGTTGTACCTGGGCATGTAATTCACACCGTAGCCTCTTAGTTACAGGTGGCACGGGGCCAAGGGAAAGAGACTTTGGAACAAGAAGGAGGCAACAGCTTTGGAAAAGAGAACTGAGCACTTGCTCAATACACATTTTATAATTTCACCACTACTGGGTTGCTTCAAACTGTACATTGTTTGAAGTGCTCTGAGGCTAATGAGAGAAAATAAACTAGTTTCCTAGCTGGTATGTGTTGACTTTCTGTTATTGACTCTTGTGAAGAGAGTCAACATATACACAAACTACATTTTAGTATTGTCCCTTCTTCCCGTCCTACAGGCACTGGCCCAAGTGGGGAGGGAGGGGCGGCTGTAGCCCTGTGATTGGCATCTTTCCATCTGCGAGAGATGATGGGAATACAGCCTTGGAACTTCGGTGAGGTCAGATGAGATCATCTGCTGCACTACTTTTTGATTGCTGAGGAAGCCGATTCTGGAAAGGCAAAATACGCCACAAATGACACACATGCTTCCACATCCCCCTCATCGAACTTTGGTATCAATTGGGAGAACTGCCTTCGGTCCTGAGCTAGAGGTAGTTCCCTCACTCGCGGTGCCTTCCCTGGGTACTGGGTCTTCCTCTAGTTAGTTTGAGCTGCCTTAACTCTCCTCCTATTCCTTCTGGAAATCTCTTTGTTTCTCCCTTTGCTGAAATTCTCTCCTTCTGTTCCTGTCTCTCCCTTTCTTTTTCTTTGTCTTCTAGCTCCAGTTTCCACAGTTCCAGCTGTATCTTGGCTAATGTTATTGTCTGCTTTTAAATTCTAAGCCTGTCTGCAGTTGTTCAGTTTCAATTTCAAAACGGTTGGTCACAAGTTTTAGGATTTCAGTTTCCTAGCTTTTGGACAGATAGTTTTCTCTAAATGCCTAGCTACATTCCTTAACTGACCCCATCTCCTCTGGAGATCTTGCCTCTACAGCTTCCAACCTCATAGTCCCACAACCCCGGACAGCCCGCTTCTACCTTCTTCCCAAAATCCACTAACAGGACTGTCCCGGCAGACCCATTGTGTCAGCCTGCTCCTGCCCCACTGAACTTTTTTCTTCCTATCTTGACTTATCTTTTCTCCGCTGGTCCAGTCTCTTCCCACCTACATCCGTGACTTTTCTGACGCCCTACGTCATTTTGACAATTTCCAGTTTCCTGGCCCCAACTGCCTCCTCTTCACTCTGGACGTCCAATCTCTCTACACCTCCATCCCCCACCAGGACGGTTTGAGGGCTGTCCGCTTCTTCCTTGAACAGAGGCCCAACCAGTCCCCATCCACCGCCACCCTCCTCCGCCTGGCTGAACTTGTTCTCACATTGAACAACTTCTCCAACTCCACTCACTTCCTTCAAGTAAAAGCTGTTGCTATGGGTACCCACATGGGACCTAGTTATGGCCTGTCTTTTTGTGGGATATGTCGAACATTCCTTGTTCCAGTCCTACTCAGGCCCCCTCCCCTAACTCTTTTTCCGGTACATTGATGACTGTATCGGTGCTGTTTCCTGCTCCCACCCTGAACTGGAACATTTTTATCAACTTTGCTTCTAATTTCCACCCTTCTCTCACCTTTACATGGTCCATCTCTGACACTTCCCTTCCCTTCCTTGACTTCTCTGTCTCCATCTCTGGGGATAGGCTGTCTACTAATATCCATTATAAACCCACTGACTCCCACAGCTACCTCGGCTACACTTCTTCACACCCTGCCCCCTGTAAGGACACCATTCCATTCACCCAGTTTCTCCGTCTCCGACGCATCTGCTCTGATGGTGCTACCTTCCACGACAGCGCTTCTGATATGTCTTCCTTTTTCCTCAACCGAGGATTCACCCCCCATTGTGGTTGACAGGGCCCTCAACCGTGTCCGGCCCATTTCCCGCACCTCTACCCTCACCCCTTCCCCTCCTTCCCAGAACCGTGACAGGTTTCCCCTTGTCCTCACTTTCCACTCCACCAGCCTCCATATCCAAAGGATCATCCTCCGCCATTTCCGCCACCTCCAGCGTGATGCCACTACCAAACGCATCTTCCCCTCCCTTCCCCTGTCAGCATTTCGAAGGGATTGTTCCCTCCGTGACACCCTGGTCCACTCCTCCATTACCCCCACTATCTCATCCCCTTCCCACGGCATCTTCCCCTGCAATCGCAGGAGGTGTAATACCTGCCCATTTACCTCCTCTCTCCTCACTATCCCAGGCCCCAAACACTCCTTTCAGGTGAAGCAGCGATTTACTTGTACTTCTTTCAATGTAGTATACTGTATTCGCTGCTCACAATATGGTCTTCTTTACATTGGGGAGACCAAACGCAGACTGGGTGACCGCTTTGCGGAACACCGCCACTCAGTCCGCAAGCAGGACCCCGAGCTTCTGGTTGCTTGCCATTTCAACACTCCCCCCTGCTCACATCTCTGTTCTGGTATTGCTGCAGTGTTCCAGCCTGCCGGACTGAACATTGAGTTCAATAATTTCAGAGCATGACGGGCTCCCCATTTTACTTTTATTTTTTTTTTTAGAGATACAGCACTGAAACAGGCCCTTCGGCCCACCGAGTCTGTGCTGACCAACAACCACCCATTTATACTAACCCTGCAGTAATCCCATATTCCCTACCACCTGCCTACACTAGGGGCAATTTACAATGGCCAATTTACCTATCAACCTGCAAGTCTTTGGCTGTGGGAGGAAACCAGAGCACCCGGCGAAAACCCACGCGGTCACAGGGAGAACTTGCAATTTCCGCACAGGCAATACCCAGAATCGAACCCGGGTCCCTGGAGCTGTGAGGCTGCGGTGCTAACCAGTGTGCCGCCCAAATATTTAGTTATTTTTTTCTTTTTCCTTTTTATATATATATATATATATATATATATTTGTTTTTATTTTATTTCAAGTTAGTTTGTTCAGTTTGCTTACCCACTTTTTTTTCATGTTTGTGCTTGCGGCTGTTCAATTTTTCAGTCCGTTAACACCCTATCTGTACTAATGCTTTGTCTTTCTGCACACCATTAACATATTGTTTGTCTTTGCTCCATGACCTTCTTGTCAGCTATTCTGTGACCTTGTCCTATCTACACCTCCTTTGTTATCTCTTGCCCCACTTTACTTGCTTATGACCTTTTGCATTTCTAATATTTACCAGTTCTGAAGAAGGCTCACTGACCTGAAACGTTAACTCTGCTTCTCTCTCCACAGATGCTGCCAGACCTGCTGAGTATTTCCAGCATTTCTTGATTTTATTACAATCCTTAACTCTTCAACAGATAGGGTTTTAAACTATCCCTAGTTACTTCAATAAAAGCAAAATACTGCGGATGCTGGAAATCTGAAATAAAAACAAGAAATGCTGGAACCACTCAGCAGGTCTGGCAGCATCTGTGGAAAGAGAAGCAGAGATAACGTTTCGGGTCAGTGACCCTTCTTCGGAACAGAGTTACTTCACTCTGTTCTGGGAAGGTAATGGTTTGGAATGTGGACATTTTAGTACTGTAGCACTGAAAACCACAAGAAAACTTGTATTCAAGTTTTAAAACTTTTGCTTGGGATCAATTTAGCTTCCCACTTGCAATTTCTTGTTTGTCTTTGGGTGCGATCTTGGACGAGTCACCAGATTTGTGTTACGATCAGGTGAGGAGGGGTCGATGGATGCCCCTCTTATCTCTCTCCTTGTTTGACTACAACAGGTTTATTTCTTTTTTAAAGTGGATGTACTTGGCAATTCAGTGAATGTTTAACTATTTACCTGCTATGATCATACAAGAACCAATTGGATAGGTTTTCTTGAGTTTAACAAAGAAAGAGGTTAGCTTTATTGTACTTAAATCAATCTAAGTAAAATAAAATACGTTCCAACTTCCACGCACACACTCAAGGTTCACACATACATATACACACACGCTTACAACTGAGATGGGAGGAGTGCAGTCTTTTTTTGTTCCACTTCTCCACAGTTCACAACATATATTTAAATGTTTACCCAGTTACCAATGCGGTCAATCATATACTTTACTCTTTATCCCAGAATGAAATACACCAACCAGGTTTCTTTAACAACAAAATTATCAGTGTATTATAAAACAAGACTTATCCAGTAACAAGGCAAAACATTAACACAGATTGAAATATGAAAGTTCCCTGTTTACCTTGGCCCCTCACACACACACAAACACACACACACTGGTTAACCGGAAAATAGAGATTTTTCTGAGAAGGTACTGGCCCATAGTACTATATAGTACTAAAATGTCCACATTCGAGGCCAGTACCTTCCTAGAAAAAAAAAGAATACTTTGGCCAAATACTTGCTAAGTCTTGAAGAAAAAAAGTGAAGATGTGGAAAGGTGTCAGTTATCCCTTTATTCTGGCATCCCAAATAACGGTAGATGGCTGTCACTGGGATCTTTCTAGAACAGTTCAGGCAATTTTGTAGATCAGTTTGGCAGGCTTTTCAGGAGAAATGTGGCATGAGGAGTTTCTGATAGGCTTTTCAGGAGAAATGCAGCATCAGTTTCTCTATTTCTGACACCTGATTCTCAGGAAGTTCTCAAAGAGATGGAAGAGGGTGCTGATGGTGACTGCTATCTTGGCTGGTTTTCTCCAACTGCCTTCAAAACAGTTCACACCCCAACACACTGGCCAAAGTGAAACCAAAAACAATATCTCAAGAGTCAAGCCTCCTGACCCCTATAAATCTTGACTTGTCACTTCTCTGTAAACATCTCCCCCAAGTCAAAAAGCACCTGCTGAGTATTTATCTGAAGACAAGTGACTTCCAGTAAATGATGTTTTCAAACAAGACCTCTGTGTGTCCTTTTAATGACCCCAGTGGAAAAAAACATCCATGGAATCCTTTTCTGTTTTCCCAAAGAAAACAATGTCCATAATTCTAAAATGCACGAGTCCTCAAAAGAAATACTTAAAAATATAGAAGCACCATCATAATAATGCACACAAATAGGTTACAGAGTGGGGAAGATAGATTGGTTGGATTAGAGTCCGGAGCAATAAAAGGGTGTATACAATCTGGAGTTTGGTGACTCGGCTAGCTTCTGGCTGAACTCAATAGTCCTGAGGTTTCTGGCTTGCAGATGTGGCTAGCTGGTTCAGTTGTTCTCCTGGAGATCAGTGAGGCAGATGATTTCCTTCACGGGGTCTCTGTCTGCAGCACTGATAGACCTAGGTAGTTCTAGCAGGCAGGGTTCAAACCTTGCAAGGTGGACTGAATAGAGAGAAGGGTCTTCTCTGGTCGGTGTCCAGTTGCTTGTCTCTGTTGCTGCAGGGAAAACACCAGCTTAAACAGACAGATGGTGGGCCTGCCACATGATGGTTCAGTGTGTATTTCCTCTTGCAACTTAATTAGTTCATGTCTAGGAAATCATTCTCTCAACCAGGGTCCCCTTGTTCAAATGATTACGTTTGAGTGGTTCGTCTCCACAAGTTTAATGTCCCAAGTGATGCCTTAATGTCTTGTTAATAGGAGCAGGACTGACTGGATAGCTCTGTGGAGATCCACATGGACTCAATAGGCCGAATGGCCTCCTTCTATTGCTGTAAATGATTCTATGACCCTATTGTGAGTCGGACAGAAGGTCAGAGTCCTCAAACATGCATTGGGAACTTGTTTTCTTGCAGAGGTTGTTAGGATATGTGACCAGCCCATATCATACGAGCTCCAGACACCCAATGGTGTGATTCTCAGAAGGAACTGAAGTTAATGACAACTCTACATGTGACATACCTGTGGCTTCGCGAACACATTCAAAAACAAAGTCTGAAGATGAATGTACAGAGGCTACGAGCACAGAGGGAGAATATGCTAACCAGAGTTCCGAGTCACCAGAGTCTCAGAGGAGTCATCAAGGCGAGCTCAGCTCTGGAAAGAGGTTTACGATAACAAGATCGGAATGAATAAGCAAACCTTTCCGTTTTAGACCGTGTTAAACTTACTTAGCTGTAAATAATGTTTTGTTTTAATCATGTATAGTTAGTCCGAACCATAACATCATTGTATTTTGTACATATGTTTTTATCTTTGGAAAAAATGGGAATGTATGGGACCACCTTAAGAGCAGTCCACCTTAAGGGACTGTAAGTGAAGGTCACCAGAGGAAGTGATGTCATGTCACACATGACCAGGGAGTTGTGGGTGTAGCCTGACACAGTAAGACAAGTGTTGACGTGGCTCCTGCAGTAGCTGTGTGTATGTATGTGTTTATATAATATATACACACATATTATACATATGTGTGTGTGTGTGTTCTCGTTAGAATAAAAACCAAACTATTCTTTGAATATTGCTTGGAGTCCTGTGAATCTTACAATAGTTCACTTACCAAAGAAACAAGTAATACAAGTCACTAACAGTTTGCACTTTTTGCACAGATTAATCCAATACTGTTGGCACAGTCTTTTTTCTTTCTTTTCTTTCTTTTTTTAAAAAAAAGAAAAGAAAGAGTTGGCACAGTACTTTGTTGGCTTCTGCACAACTACCTTGGCCAGCATGAGATTGTGCTTTAGGGTTAGGGGACAGGTTGTAAGCCAGGTGAGCTCTGCTCTTCACTTCAATGTCAGGAGTTATTGCTGCAAGGTGGGTCTCTAACCAATCTTTGTCCCTGTTACTTCCTTTCCCAAATGTGGTTACAGTAGTGTCCTAGGTAATTGACTACAGAGACTTCTATGCTTCATCAGCATTATCTGGTGAGCCCTCAAGTGGAAAGGAACGTCTGACATGGTCATTGTCCCTTGAATATTGATGTGTGGCATGCCATTGTGTTTGGACTTATGTATTTTCCATGGTTGCATCTTCACCCTGCTACTGACGAGTGAGTGATCAGTATCACAATCTGCACTGTGATAGATGTAGAGTCATAGAGTGATACAGCACTGAAACAGGCCCTTTGGCCCACCAAGTCTGTGCTGACCATCAACCACCCATTTATACTAATCCTACATTAATCCCATATTCCCGACATTCTCCTACCACCTACCGACACTAGGGGCAATTTATAATGGCCAATTTACCTATCAACATGTAAGTCTTTGGCTGTGGGAGGAAACCGGAGCACCCGGCGGAAACCCACGCGGTCACAGGGAGAACTTGCAAACTCCACACAGGCAGTGCCCAGAACCGAACCTGGGTCGCTGGAGCTGTGAGGCTGCAGTGCTAACCACTGTGCCGCCCAGGGTGTAGGTGTGAGGAACACTGAATAAATCCGACAAATCTCCAGGACCTGATGACTGACACCCTCGGGTTCTAAAAGAGAAAGCTGCTGAGATAGTGAATGAGCTAGCTAGGATTTTCCAAAATTCCTTAGATTCGGGAACTGTCCCATCAGATTGGAAGTTGGCAAATGTTACACCACTTTTCAAGAAAGGAGGGAGAAAGAAAACAGGGCCAGTTAGCCTAACATCAGTAGTTGGGAAAATGCTGGAATCTATTGTTAAGGAAATCTGAACAATGCACTTAGAAAAGCACAGTATGATTAGAACAAGTCAACATGGTTTTACTAAAGGGAAATCGACAATTGTTTCATGGTCACCACTAGACTAGCTTTTAATTCCAGATTTATTAGCTGTATTCAAATTTCACCATCTGCCATGCTGGGATTTGAACCTATGTCCCCAGAGCATTAGCCTGGGTCTCTGGGTTACAAGTATAGTGACATTACCATCACACCACCACCTCCCCCCACGTGCTTGTAAAAGGAATGCAGAAAGGTAGCATGCAGGTACAGCAAGTGATTCGGAAGACAAATGGCATGTTGGCCTTTAATGCAGGGGGATTGGAGTATAAGAATAAAGAAGTCTTGCTCCAATTGTACAGGGTTTTGGTGAGACCACAGCTGGAATACTGTGCACAGTTTTGGTCTCCACATTTAAGAATGCATATACCAGCATTGGAGGCGGTAGAGTGAAGGTTCAGTAAATTGTTGCCTGGGATTAGGGAGTTATTCTATGATGAGAAGCTGAGTAAATTGGGCCTATATTTTCTGGAGTTTAGAAGAATGAGAGGTGATCTCATTGAAACATTCAAGATGCTGAAGGAGCTGGGTAGAGTAGACACTGAGAGATTGTTTCTGCTGGTCGAGGAATCTAAAACATGGGGGCACAGCATCAGGATAAGGGGATGATCATTTAGGATTGAGATGAGGAGAAATTACTTCACTCAAAGGGTTGGGAATCTTTGGAATTCACCCCAGAGGCTGTAGATGCTCCATCATTGAATACATTTAAGGCTGGGATAGACAGGTTTTTGGTCTCTCAGGGAATCAAGGGATATGGTGAGTGGGCAGGAAAGTAGAGTTGAAGCCTAAGATCAGCCATGATTATATTAAATGGAGGAGCAGGCTTGATGGGCCATATGGTCTACTCCCAGTCATATTGCTTGTGTGTTCTTGTGAACAGATCGTGCCTTCTGGTGATTATCAGGTCAAGTTGGTGCCAGTGGCCAGATCTCGGATAGTGCCATGACACCTCGTGCTGATGTCTGTCCTGGAGAAGGTGTAGCTAATGCAAAGCCCATGCTCTGCACAATGATCTAAAAGCTGCTGTCTCCTAATTCTAGATACTCCAGCCAGGGGAAACAGCCTCTCAGCATCTTGCCTATGAAGCCTTTGCAAAATTTTATATGTTTCAATGAGATCACCTGTCATTATTCTAAACTCCAGAGAGTACAGGCTCGTTCTACTCAGTCTCTCCTCACAGAACATCCTAGGAATCAATCTAGTGAACCTTCATTGCACCCCTCTCTAAGTATATCCTTAGGTAAGGAGACCAATACTATACTCCATGTGTGGTCTTACCAAAACCAAAATAAATGCAGAAAGACTTCCTTATTCTTATACTCCAATCCCCTTTCAATAAAGGCTAACATACATTTGTCTTCCTAATTGTTTGTTGTACCAGCATGTTAACTTTCTGTGATTTATGTACAAATCCAAAATCTCAAATGCCACTGAATTCCAACATTTACTCTTCTCTCACCTTTTAAAAACATTCTGCTTTCCTATTCTTGCTATCAAAGCAGTTAATTTCACACTTTCTCACGTTATACTTCATGAGGCAGCTCACCACCACCTTCTCAAGGGCAATTAGGGATGGGCAATAAATGCTGGCCTGGCCAGCGATGCCCACATCCCATAAATGAATAAAACAAAAATCTACCAACTTCTTGCCCAATCACTTAACCAGTCTATAATTCCTTTGCAACCTCTTTACGTCCTCCTTACAGTTTACTTTTCCACCTAGATTTGTATCATCAGCAAACTTGAATACATTACACTCAATTCCCTCATCAAGGTCATTGATAGAGATTGCAAATAACTGAGGCCCAAGCCCTTATCCTTGTGGTACTCAACCAGTTGTACCCTGCCAACCCGAAAATGTCCCATTTATTCCTAGTCTCAGTTTTCTGTCTGTCAACCAATCCTCAATCCATGCTAATATATTACTCCCAATCCCATGAGTCCTCATGCTGTGTAACAGCCTCTTTTGTGGTACTTTCTGAAAATCCAGATACATTACATCTACTGGTTCCCCCGTACCTAACCTGCTGGTAACACTTCTACTAGGTTTGTCAAACATGATTTCCCTTTCAGCCTGATGCCACCACCAAAGACACCTTCCCCTCCCCTTCCATCAGTCTGAAGGGACCGTTTCCTTTATGACAACCTGGTCCATTCATCAGTCACCCACAACATCCCCTCCCCTTTCCATGGTACCTTTCCATGCAAGTGCAGGAGATGCAACACCTGGTTTTTTTATATCCTCCCATCTCACTGTCCAGGGCCCCAAACACTCCTTCCAGGTGAAACACTGAATTACTTGAACTTCTTTCAATTTAGTATAGTGTACTTGCTGCTCATGATGCAGACTCATGATATATTGAAAAGACCAAATGCAGACGGGGTGACACTTCCATTCATTCCACAAGCATGACCCCAAGCTTCTAGTCGTCTGTCATTTTAATTCTCCACTCCACTCTTACTCTGACCTCTCTGTCCTTGGTTTCATACACTGTTCCAATGAAGCTCAATGTAAGCTCGAGGAACTGCACCTTTGTTCTTTCCTCCCATCGCCCCCATTTCCCTGCCTCGACTTGCTTGAAAACTGTTACATCTCTAACTTTCTCCAGTTCTGACAAAAGGTCATTGACCTGAAAAGTTCACTTTGTTTCTCTCTCTCCACAGCGGCTGGCTGACATGTTGAGTATTTCCATCATTTTCTGTTTATTCTCTTTCATAAAACTGTGTTGACACTAATCATAATATGATTTTACAAGAGCCCTGTTCTAATAGCACTGCCAGTCCCTCACAGTACTGCCTCAAGTACAGAGCAGCCAATCCCCATTAGGGTTGCTGGGGCGAGGATAGGAATTTTACCTATGGTGAAGAATATTAGTGTTGGGGAATAAAATATTTTTGCATTGCCAAGTGGCAACATTGAGAACTCCAAGGATCATTAAACCACAGGAAAACAACAGGGTAAGGTGCCCATTATATCCCAGGGTCCTGTGGCCGCATGGTCAACCATAAACAGGATGCACTGCAGCAACTCTGCAGCCAAAGTTCTAATTTTTGCATTCCTTACACCATCAACATTCTATGTTAGCAATCTGTCGAGATTGTAATTATGCTGAAGTTTTTACTTTTCATTTTACTGTCCTTGTTCCTCTGGGACTGGGTGGTACAATGGGTCACACACTGTCCTTGTTCCTCTGAAATCTCCAGAACCATGATGCAATGTCTTAGGAACACCATCAGCTCCAGGTTCCCCAGTTCACACACCGTTCTCATTTGGACATTCATCATCGTAATTGGATCAGTATCCCCAAACTCCCGAGGTAGCACCTTAATGGAGCACCCGCACTACAAGGACTGCAGATGCTGAAGACCCACTGAACCTTCCAGTTCCAGAGGGGAAAGGACAGTGTGTAGCCCACTGTAACACCCAGTCCCAGAGGAACAAGGACAGTGTGTGACCCACTGTAACACCCAGTCCCAGAGGAACAATGGCAGTGTGTGGCCCACTGTAACACCCAGTCCCAGAGGAACAAGGACAGTGTGTGGCCCACTGTAACACCCAGTCCCAGAGGAACAATGGCAGTGTGTGGCCCACTGTAACACCCAGTCACAGAGGAACAAGGACAGTGTGTGGCCCACTGTACCACCCAGTCCCAGAGGAACAAGGGCAGTGTGTGACCCATGGTACCACCCAGTCCCAGAGGAACAAGGACAGTGTGTGACCCACTGTAACACCCAGTCCCAGAGGAACAAGGACAGTGTGTGGCCCACTGTAACACCCAGTCCCAGAGGAACAAGGACAGTGTGTGACCCACTGTAACACACAGTCCCAGAGGAACAAGTGCAGTGTGTGGCCCACTGTAACACTCAGTCCCAGAGGAACAAGGGCAGTGTGTGACCCACTGTACCACCCAGTCCCAGAGGAACAAGGGCAGTGTGTGACCCATGGTACCACCCAGCCCCAGAGGAACAAGGGCAGTGTGTGGCCCACTGCACCACCCAGTCCCAGAGGAACAAGGGCAGTGTGTGACCCATGGTACCACCCAGTCCCAGAGGAACAAGGGCAGTGTGTGACCCATGGTACCACCCAGCCCCAGAGGAACAAGGGCAGTGTGTGGCCCACTGCACCACCCAGTCCCAGAGGAACAAGGGCAGTGTGTGACCCATGGTACCACCCAGTCCCAGAGGAACAAGGACAGTGTGTGGCCCACTGTAACACCCAGTCCCAGAGGAACAAGGACAGTGTGTGACCCACTGTAACACACAGTCCCAGAGGAACAATGGCAGTGTGTGACCCATGGTACCGCCCAGTCCCAGAGGAACAAGGACAGTGTGTGGCCCACTGTAACACCCAGTCCCAGAGGATCAAGGGCAGTGTGTGACCCATGGTACCACCCAGTCCCAGAGAAACAAGGGCAGTGTGTGGCCCACTGTGCCACCCAGTCCCAGAGGAACAAGGGCAGTGTGTGACCCATGGTACCACCCAGTCCCAGAGGATCAAGGGCAGTGTGTGACCCATGGTACCACCCAGTCCCAGAGAAACAAGGGCAGTGTGTGGCCCACTGTGCCACCCAGTCCCAGAGGAACAAGGGCAGTGTGTGACCCATGGTACCACCCAGTCCCAGAGGAACAAGTGCAGTGTGTGGCCCACTGTAACACCCAGTCACAGAGGAACAAGAACAGTGTGTGGCCCACTGTACCACCCAGTCCCAGAGGAACAAGGGCAGTGTGTGACCCACTGTAACACCCAGTCCCAGAGGAACAAGGACAGTGTGTGGCCCACTGTAACACCCAGTCCCAGAGGAACAAGGACAGTGTGTGACCCACTGTAACACCCAGTCCCAGAGGAACAAGGGCAGTGTGTGACCCACTGTAACACCCAGTCCCAGAGGAACAAGGACAGTGTGTGGCCCACTGTAACACCCAGTCCCAGAGGAACAAGGGCAGTGTGTGACCCACTGTAACACCCAGTCCCAGAGGAACAAGGACAGTGTGTGACCCACTGTAACACACAGTCCCAGAGGAACAAGGACAGTGTGTGACCCACTGTAACACCCAGTCACAGAGGAACAAGAACAGTGTGTGGCCCACTGTACCACCCAGTCCCAGAGGAACAAGGGCAGTGTGTGACCCATGGTACCACCCAGTCCCAGAGGAACAAGGACAGTGTGTGACCCACTGTAACACCCAGTCCCAGAGGAACAAGGACAGTGTGTGGCCCACTGTAACACCCAGTCCCAGAGGAACAAGGACAGTGTGTGACCCACTGTAACACACAGTCCCAGAGGAACAAGGGCAGTGTGTGGCCCACTGTAACACCCAGTCCCAGAGGAACAAGGACAGTGTGTGGCCCACTGTACCACCCAGTCCCAGAGGAACAAGGGCAGTGTGTGACCCATGGTACCACCCAGCCCCAGAGGAACAAGGGCAGTGTGTGGCCCACTGCACCACCCAGTCCCAGAGGAACAAGGGCAGTGTGTGACCCATGGTACCACCCAGTCCCAGAGGAACAAGGGCAGTGTGTGACCCATGGTACCACCCAGCCCCAGAGGAACAAGGGCAGTGTGTGGCCCACTGCACCACCCAGTCCCAGAGGAACAAGGACAGTGTGTGGCCCACTGTACCACCCAGTCCCAGAGGGGAAAGGCCAATGTGTGACCCATGGTACCACCCAGCCCCAGAGGAACAAGGGCAGTGTGTGGCCCACTGCACCACCCAGTCCCAGAGGAACAAGGGCAGTGTGTGACCCATGGTACCACCCAGTCCCAGAGGAACAAGGACAGTGTGTGGCCCACTGTACCACCCAGTCCCAGAGGAACAAGGGCAGTGTGTGACCCATGGTACCACCCAGCCCCAGAGGAACAAGGGCAGTGTGTGGCCCACTGCACCACCCAGTCCCAGAGGAACAAGGGCAGTGTGTGACCCATGGTACCACCCAGTCCCAGAGGAACAAGGGCAGTGTGTGACCCATGGTACCACCCAGCCCCAGAGGAACAAGGGCAGTGTGTGGCCCACTGCACCACCCAGTCCCAGAGGAACAAGAACAGTGTGTGGCCCACTGCACCACCCAGTCCCAGAGGAACAAGGGCAGTGTGTGACCCATGGTACCGCCCAGTCCCAGAGGAACAAGGACAGTGTGTGGCCCACTGTACCACCCAGTCCCAGAGGAACAAGGGCAGTGTGTGACCCATGGTACCACCCAGTCCCAGAGGAACAAGGGCAGTGTGTGGCCCACTATAACACCCAGTCCCAGAGGAACAAGGGCAGTGTGTGACCCATGGTACCACCCAGTCCCAGAGAAACAAGGGCAGTGTGTGGCCCACTGTACCACCCAGTCCCAGAGGAACAAGGGCAGTGTGTGACCCATGGTACCACCCAGTCCCAGAGGAACAAGGGCAGTGTGTGGCCCACTATAACACCCAGTCCCAGAGGAACAAGGGCAGTGTGTGACCCATGGTACCGCCCAGTCCCAGAGGAACAAGGACAGTGTGTGGCCCACTGAACCTTCCAGCTCCAGAGGGGAAAGAAGTGTGTGACCTACTTTAACACCCAGTGCCAGAGGAACAAGGGCAGTGTGTGACCCACTGTACCACACAGTCCCATAGGAACAAGGACAGTGTGTGACCCACTGTACCACCCAGTCCCAGAGGAACCTGGACAATGTGTGACCCACTGAACCACCCAGTCCCAGAGGGGAAAGGACAATGTGTGACCCACTGTACCGCCCAGCCCCAGAGGGAAAAGGACAATGTGTGACCCACTGTACCGCCCAGTCCCAGACGGAAAAGGACTGTGTGTGACCCACTGAAGCACCCAGTCCCAGAGGAACAAGGACAGTGTGTGACCCACTGTACCGCCCAGTCCCAGAGGGAAAAGGACAGTGTGTGACCCACTGTACCGCCCAGTCCCAGAGGAACAAGGACAGTGTGTGACCCACTGTACCGCCCAGTCCCAGAGGGAAAAGGACAGTGTGTGATCCACTGTACCGCCCAGTCCCAGAGGAACAAGGAGTGTGTGACCCACTGTACCGCCCAGTCCCAGAGGGAAAAGGACAGTGTGTGATCCACTGAACCACCCAGTCCCAGAGAAACAAGGACAGTGTGTGACCCACTGAACCACCCAGTCCCACAGAAACAAGGACAGTGTGTGACCCACTGTACCACCCAGTCTGAGTGGAGAATGGACAGTGTGTGACCCACTGAACCACCCGGTCCCAGAGGAACAAGGACAGTGTGTGACCCACTGTACCGCCTAGTCCCAGAGGAACACGGACAGTGTGTGACCCACTGTACCACCCAGTCCCAGAGGAACAAGGACAGTGTGTGACCCACTGAACCACCCAGTCCCAGAGGAACAAGGACAGTGTGTGACCCACTGAACCACCCAGTCCCAGAGGGAAAAGGACAGTGTGTGACCCACTGAACCACCCAGTCCCAGAGGAACAAGGACAGTGTGTGACCCACTGAACCACCCAGTCCCACCGAAACAAGGACAGTGTGTGACCCACTGAACCACCCAGTCCCAGAGGGAAAAGGACAGTGTGTGACCCACTGTACCACCCAGTCCCAGAGGGAAAAAGACAGTGTGTGACCCACTGTACCGCCCAGTCCCAGAGGGAAAAGGACAGTGTGTGACCCACTGTACCACCCAGTCCCAGAGGAACAAGGAGTGTGTGACCCACTGTACCGCCCAGTCTGAGTGGAGAATGGTCAGTACATTTATGAAACTGGTTCTTTTTGTTTCATCGATTTCCCCTTGTGTCGCTTTCTCGCAGGTGTACTGTTCTGTGTCGTTGCAGTAACTCGCTGAAAGGAGACAAGACATCGGGTATCAGGACCCCCTTCAACAGTGAACGGCTTCACATATAAGTCTGATTCCAACGCCCACTCTCCACATCCAGCTCAGGCTGTGAGAACACCTCCCACCCTGCCGGAGCAATAAGGCCAGTAAGACTCATCTGATAGGTATGATAAACTCGCTCTCACGCCCACACAGGGCAGGTGCTGGAGCCTGTGAGCTGGCAATCAACTCCCCAGGTGCTGAGATCCGGTTACTGATATCTGCTTCCTTCATTCTTTCTCTGTGTGTTTTGGACTTGTAGAGCTGTTTTCGTGTTCGGGCCCGGAGAATGGAGCCGGCCGGAGACAGCAGGAAACAGGTGAGCGTGGGTGGAGGTGGGTTACCTGTCAGTGCGGTTAGTACCTTCTTTCCTGTAGGGTTTAGCCCACTACTGCCCATACCTATAGGGTTAGGCTCAGTACTGCCCATACCTATAGGGTTAGGCTCAGTACTGCCCATTCCTGTAGGGTTAGGCTCAGTACTGCCCATTCCTGTAGGGTTAGGCTCAGTACTGCCCATTCCTGTAGGGTTAGGCTCAGTACTGCCCATACCTATAGGGTTAGGCTCAGTACTGCCCATACCTATAGGGTTAGGCTCAGTACTGCCCATTCCTGTAGGGTTAGGCTCAGTACTGCCCATTCCTGTAGGGTTAGGCTCAGTACTGCCCATACCTATAGGGTTAGGCTCAGTACTGCCCATTCCTGTAGGGTTAGGCTCAGTACTGCCCATTCCTGTAGGGTTAGGCTCAGTACTGCCCATTCCTGTAGGGTTAGGCTCAGTACTGCCCATTCCTGTAGGGTTAGGCTCAGTACTGCCCATTCCTGTAGGGTTAGGCTCAGTACTGCCCATACCTATAGGGTTAGGCTCAGTACTGCCCATTCCTGTAGGGTTAGGCTCAGTACTGCCCATTCCTGTAGGGTTAGGCTCAGTACTGCCCATTCCTGTAGGGTTAGGCTCAGTACTGCCCATACCTATAGGGTTAGGCTCAGTACTGCCCATTCCTGTAGGGTTAGGCTCAGTACTGCCCATACCTGTAGGGTTAGGCTCAGTACTGCCCATTCCTGTAGGGTTAGGCTCAGTACTGCCCATTCCTGTAGGGTTAGGCTCAGTACTGCCCATACCTATAGGGTTAGGCTCAGTACTGCCCATTCCTATAGGGTTAGGCTCAGTACTGCCCATTCCTGTAGGGTTAGGCTCAGTACTGCCCATTCCTGTAGGGTTAGGCTCAGTACTGCCCATACCTATAGGGTTAGGCTCAGTACTGCCCATTCCTGTAGGGTTAGGCTCAGTACTGCCCATACCTATAGGGTTAGGCTCAGTACTGCCCATACCTATAGGGTTAGGCTCAGTACTGCCCATTCCTGTAGTGTTAGGCTCAGTACTGCCCATTCCTGTAGTGTTAGGCTCAGTACTGCCCATTCCTGTAGGGTTAGGCTCAGTACTGCCCATTCCTATAGGGTTAGGCTCAGTACTGCCCATTCCTGTAGGGTTAGGCTCAGTACTGCCCATACCTATAGGGTTAGGCTCAATACTGCCCATTCCTGTAGTGTTAGGCTCAGTACTGCCCATACCTATAGGGTTAGGCTCAGTACTGCCCATACCTATAGGGTTAGGCTCAGTACTGCCCATTCCTGTAGTGTTAGGCTCAGTACTGCCCATTCCTGTAGGGTTAGGCTCAGTACTGCCCATTCCTATAGGGTTAGGCTCAGTACTGCCCATTCCTGTAGGGTTAGGCTCAGTACTGCCCATTCCTATAGGGTTAGGCTCAGTACTGCCCATTCCTGTGGGGATAAGCCCACTACTGTCCATTTCTATAGGGTTAGGCTTAGTACTGCTCATTCCTATAGGGTTAGGGTCAGTACTACTGATTCCTATAGCGTAAGGCTCACTACTGTCCATTTCTATAGGGTTAGGCTCAGTACTGCCCATTCCTGTAGGGTTAGGCTCAGTACTGCCCATTCCTATAGGGTTAGGCTCAGTACTGCCCATTCCTGTAGGGTTAGGCTCAGTACTGCCCATTCCTATAGGGTTAGGGTCAGTACTACCGATTCCTATAGCGTAAGGCTCACTACTGTCCATTCCTATAGGGTTAGGCTCAGTACTGCCCATTCCTATAGGGTTAGGGTCAGTACTACTGACTCCTATAGGGTAAGGCTCACTACTGTCCATTTCTATAGGGTTAGGCTCAGTACTACCAATTCCAATAGGGTTAGGGCCAGTACCACTGATTCCTATAGGGTTAGGCTCAGTACTGCCCATTCCTGTAAGGTTAGGCTCAGTACTGCCCATTCCTGTAGGGTTAGGCTCAGTACTGCCCATTCCTATAGGGTTAGGGTCAGTCCGCACCATTCCTATAGGGTTAGGGCCAAAGTGCTGCCCATTCCTTTATGGTTAGGGTCAACACTCTCCATTCCTATATGGTTAGGGTCAAAGCGCTGTCAATTTCTTTAGGGTTAGGGTCAGTGCTATCTATTCCCATAGTGTTAGGGTCAGTACTGCCCATTACTGTAGGATTAGGTTCAGCACTGCCCATTCCTTTAGGGTTAGAGTCAGTTGTGCCCACTCCTATAGAGGTAGGAGCAGTGCTGCCCATTCCTATAGTTTTAGGATCAGTACTGCCCATTCCTATAGGGTTCAGGCTAGTAGGGCTGAAAGGATTAGGATTAGTACTGCCCATTCCTATAGGGTTAGGGTTAGTGCTGCCCATTCCTATAGGATTAAGGCAAGCAGGGCCCATTCTGAAAGGGTTAGCGTCAGTACTTTTCATCCCTATAGGGTTAGGGTCAGTGCTGTGCATTTCTATATGGTTAGGGTCAGTGCTGTGCATTTCTATATGGTTAGGGTCAGTGCTGCCCATTCCTATAGAGATAGCACCAGTACTGTCCATTGCTATATGGTTAGGGTCAGTACTGCCCATTCCTATAAGGTTAAAGTTAGTAAATAAAAGCAAAATACTGCAGATACTGGAAATCTTAAATAAAAACAGAAAGTGCTGGAAATACTCAGCTGGTCTGGCAGCATCTGTGGAGAGAGAAGCAGAGTTAATGTTTCAGGTCTGTGACCTTTCATCAGAACTGGCAAAGGTTAGAAAATAATTAAGTTTTAAGTAAGTGAAGAGGGTGGGGGCATTTGGTGGGGAAGAGAACAAAAGGGAAGGTGTATGATAGGGCAGAGGGCAGGAGAGATTAAATAACAAAGCTGTCATGAGACAAATGCTAAGAGCATGTTAATGCTTGTGGTGAAAGACAAATGGAAAAGTCCTGGGGAAAATTGATGTACAGAGAGATTTGGGTGTTCAGGTCCATTGTTCCCTGAAGGTGGCAACACAGGTCAATAGAGTGGTCAAGAAGGCATACGGCATGCTTTCCTTCATCGGACGGGGTATTGAGTACAAGGGTTGGCAGGTCATGTTACAGTTGTATAGGACTTTGGTTCGGCCACATTTGGAATATTGCGTGCAGTTCTGGTCGCCACATTACCAAAAGGATGTGGATGCTTTGGAGAGGGTGCAGAGGAGGTTCACCAGGATGTTGCCTGGTATGGAGGGTGCTAGCTATGAAGAGAGGTTGAGTAGATTAGGATTATTTTCATTAGAAAGACGGAGGTTGAGGGGGGACCTGATTGAGGTGTACAAAATCATGAGAGGTATAGACAAGGTGGATAGCAAGAAGCTTTTTCCCAGAGTGGGGGATTCAATTACTAGGGGTCACGAGTTCAAAGTGAGAGGGGAAAAGTTTAGGGGGGATATGCGTGGAAAGTTCTTTACGCAGAGGGTGGTGGGTGCCTGGAACACGTTGCCAGCGGAGGTGGTAGACGCGGGCACGATAGCGTCTTTTAAGATGTATCTAGACAGATACATGAATGGGCAGGAAGCAAAGAGATACAGACCCTTAGAAAATAGGCGACATGTTTAGGTAGAGGATCTGGATCAGCGCAGGCTTGGAGGGCCGAAGGGCCTGTTCCTGTGCTGTAATTTTCTTTGTTCTTTGCATAGCATTAGTCCAGAGTGTGTTAATGGCAGAATAATGAGCAGCTCTGTCCACATGATAAAACAGACACATGGTTAAAAAAAGAAAAATATAAGAAAAAGGCCAGTCATGCTCTGAAATTGTTGAACTCAAGGTTGAGTCTGAAAGGCTGTAGAGTGCCTAATCGAAAGATCAGGTGCTGCTCCTCGATGTTGCGTCGATGTTCACTGGAACACTGCAGCAGGCCGAGGAAATAAATGTGGGCATGAGAGCAGGGGTGTGTGTTGAAATGACAAGCAGCTGGAAGCTCAGGGTCATGCTTTCGGACAGAGCGGAGGTGTTCAGCAAAGCGGACACCCAATCTGCGTTTGGTCACCCCAGTGTAGCGGTGACTGCATTGTGAGCAGTAAGTACAGTATACTAAATTGAAAGAAGTACAAGTAAATCGCTGCTTCACCTGGAAGGAGTGTTTGGGGCCTTGGATGGTGAGGAGAGAGGAGGTAAAAGGGCAGGTATCACTCTTCCTGTCATTGCATGGGAAGGTGCCGTGGGAAGGGGACGAGGTGTCAGGGGTGATGGACCAGGGTGTCGTGGAGGGAATGGTCCCTTCGGAATGCTGACAGGGGAGGGGAAGGGAAGACGTGTTTGGTGGCGGCATCATGCTGGAGGTGACGGAAATGGTGGTGGATGATCCTTTGGATGTGGAGGTTGGTAAGGTGGAAAGTGAGGACAAGGGGAACCTAGTCGTGATTCTGGGAGGGAGGGGAAGGGGTAAGGGCAGAAGTGTGGAAAATAGGCCAGACATGGTTGAGGGCCCTGTCAACCACAGTGGGAAATCCTTGGTTGAGGAGAAAGGAAGACATATCAGAAATGCTGTTGAGGAAGGTTGCATCATCAGAACAGATGCGTAGAAGACGGATCAGTGCTGCTCCCCATTCCTATAGGGTTGGGGTCAGTGCTGTGCATTTCTAAATGGTTAAGGTCAGTGCTCCCCATTCCTATAGGGTTAGGGTTAGTGCTGTGCATTTCTAAATGGTTAGGGTCAGTGCTCCCCATTCCTATAGGGTTAGGGTTAGTGCTGTGCATTTCTAAATGGTTAGGGTCAGTGCTGCTCCCCATTCCTATAGGGTTAGGGTCAGTGCTGCTCCCCATTCCTATCGGGTTAGGGTCAGTGCTGTGCATTTCTAAATGGTTAGGGTCAGTGCTCCCCATTCCTATAGGGTTAGGGTCAGTGCTGCTCCCCATTCCTATAGGGTTAGGGTTAGTGCTGTGAATTTCTAAATGGTTAGGGTCAGTGCTGCTCCCCATTCCTATAGGGTTAGGGTCAGTGTTGCTCCCCATTCCTATAGGGTTGGGTCAGTGCTGTGAATTTCTAAATGGTTAGGGTCAGTGCTGCTCCCCATTCCTATAGGGTAAGGGTCAGTGCTGTGCATTTCTAAATGGTTTGGGTCAGTGCTTCCCATTCCTATAGGGTTAGGGTTAGTGCTGTGCATTTCTAAATGGTTAGGGTCAGTGCTGCTCCCCATTCCTATAGGGTAAGGGTCAGTGCTGTGCATTTCTAAATGGTTTGGGTCAGTGCTTCCCATTCCTATAGGGTTGGGGTTAGTGCTGTGCATTTCTAAATGGTTAGGGTCAGTGCTCCCCATTCCTATAGGGTTAGGGTTAGTGCTGTGCATTTCTAAATGGTTAGGGTCAGTGCTGCTCCCCATTCCTATAGGGTTAGGGTCAGTGCTGCTCCCCATTCCTATCGGGTTAGGGTCAGTGCTGTGCATTTCTAAATGGTTAGGGTCAGTGCTCCCCATTCCTATAGGGTTAGGGTCAGTGCTGCTCCCCATTCCTATAGGGTTAGGGTTAGTGCTGTGAATTTCTAAATGGTTAGGGTCAGTGCTGCTCCCCATTCCTATAGGGTTAGGGTCAGTGTTGCTCCCCATTCCTATAGGGTTGGGTCAGTGCTGTGAATTTCTAAATGGTTAGGGTCAGTGCTGCTCCCCATTCCTATAGGGTAAGGGTCAGTGCTGTGCATTTCTAAATGGTTTGGGTCAGTGCTTCCCATTCCTATAGGGTTAGGGCCAGTGCTGCTCCCCATTCCTATAGGGTTAGGGTCAGTGCTGTGAATTTCTAAATGGTTAGGGTCAGTGCTCCCCATTCCTATAGAGTTAGGGTCAGTGCTGTGCATTTCTAAATGGTTAGGGTCAGTGCTCCCCATTCCTATAGGGTTAGGGTCAGTGCTGTGCATTTCTAAATGGTTAGGGTCAGTGCTCTCATTCCTATAGGGTTAGGGTCAGTGCTGTGCATTTCTAAATAGTTAGGGTCAGTGCTCCCCATTCCTATAAGGTTAGGGTCAGTGCTGTGCATTTCTAAATGGTTAGGGTCAGTGCTCCCCATTCCTATAGGGTTAGGGTTAGTGCTGTGAATTTCTAAATGGTTAGGGTCAGTGCTCCCCATTCCTATAGGGTTAGGGTCAGTGCTCCCCATTCCTACAGGGTTAGGGTCAGTGCTGTGAATTTCTGAATGGTTCGGGTCAGTGCTCCCCATTCCTATAGGGTTAGGGTCAGTGCTGTGCATTTCTAAATGGTTAGGGTCAGTGCTCCCCATTCCTATAGGGTTAGGGTTAGTGCTGTGCATTTCTAAATGGTTAGGGTCAGTGCTCCCCATTCCTATAGGGTTGGGGTCAGTGCTGTGCATTTCTAAATGGTTAGGGTCAGTGCTGCTCCCCATTCCTATAGGGTTAAGGTCAGTGCTGTGAATTTCTAAATGGTTAGGGTCAGTGCTCCCCATTCCTATAGGGTTGGGGTCAGTGCTGTGCATTTCTAAATGGTTAGGGTCAGTGCTGCTCCCCATTCCTATAGGGTTAGGGTTAGTGCTGTGCATTTCTAAATGGTTAGGGTCAGTGCTCCCCATTCCTATAGGGTTGGGGTCAGTGCTGTGCATTTCTAAATGGTTAGGGTCAGTGCTGCTCCCCATTCCTATAGGGTTAAGGTCAGTGCTGTGAATTTCTAAATGGTTAGGGTCAGTGCTCCCCATTCCTATAGGGTTGGGGTCAGTGCTGTGCATTTCTAAATGGTTAGGGTCAGTGCTGCTCCCCATTCCTATAGGGTTAGGGTCAGTGCTGTGAATTTCTAAATGGTTAGGGTCAGTGCTGCTCCCCATTCCTATAGGGTTAGGGTCAGTGCTGCTCCCCATTTCTAAATGGTTAGGGTCAGTGCTGCTCCCCATTCCTAACGGGTTAGGGTCAGTGCTGTGCATTTCTAAATGGTTAGGGTCAGTGCTCCCCATTCCTATAGGGTTAGGGTCAGTGCTGCTCCCCATTCCTATAGGGTTAGGGTTAGTGCTGTGCATTTCTAAATGGTTAGGGTCAGTGCTGCTCCCCATTCCTACAGGGTTAGGGTCAGTGCTGTGAATTTCTAAATGGTTAGGGTCAGTGCTGCTCCCCATTCCTATAGGGTTAGGGTCAGTGCTGCTCCCCATTCCTACAGGGTTAGGGTCAGTGCTGTGAATTTCTAAATGGTTAGGGTCAGTGCTGCTCCCCATTCCTATAGGGTTAGGGTCAGTGCTGCTCCCCATTCCTATCGGGTTAGGGTCAGTGCTGTGCATTTCTAAATGGTTAGGGTCAGTGCTGCTCCCCATTCCTATAGGGTTAGGGTCAGTGCTGCTCCCCATTCCTATAGGGTTAGGGTCAGTGCTGTGCATTTCTAAGTGGTTCGGGTCAGTGCTGCTCCCCATTCCTATAGGGTTAGGGTTAATGCTGTGAATTTCTAAATGGTTAGGGTCAGTGCTGCTCCCCATTCCTATAGGGTTAGGGTCAGTGCTGTGCATTTCTAAATGGTTAGGGTCAGTGCTGCTCCCCATTCCTATCGGGTTAGGGTTAATGCTGTGAATTTCTAAATGGTTAGGGTCAGTGCTGCTCCCCATTCCTATAGGGTTAGGGTCAGTGCTGCTCCCCATTCCTATAGGGTTAGGGTTAATGCTGTGAATTTCTAAATGGTTAGGGTCAGGGCTGCTCCCCATTCCTATAGGGTTAGGGTCAGTGCTGCTCCCCATTCCTATAGGGTTAGGGTCAGTGCTGTGCATTTCTAAATGGTTAGGGTCAGTGCTGCTCCCCATTCCTATAGGGTTAGGGTCAGTGCTGCTCCCCATTCCTATAGGGTTAGGGTCAGTGCTGTGCATTTCTAAGTGGTTCGGGTCAGTGCTCTCATTCCTATAGGGTTAGGGTCAGTGCTGTGCATTTCTAAATGGTTAGGGTCAGTGCTCTCATTCCTATAGGGTTAGGGTCAGTGCTGTGCATTTCTAAATGGTTAGGGTCAGTGCTCCCCATTCCTATAGGGTTAGGGTCAGTGCTGTGCATTTCTAAATGGTTAGGGTCAGTGCTCTCATTCCTATAGGGTTAGGGTCAGTGCTGTGCATTTCTAAATGGTTAGGGTCAGTGCTGCTCATTCCTATAGGGTTAGGGTCAGTGCTGTGCATTTCTAAATGGTTATGGTCAGTGCTCTCATTCCTATAGGGTTAGGGTCAGTGCTGCTCATTCCTATAGGGTTAGGGTCAGTGCTGTGCATTTCTAAATGGTTAGGGTCAGTGCTGCTCATTCCTATAGGGTTAGGGTCAGTGCTGTGCATTTCTAAATGGTTATGGTCAGTGCTCTCATTCCTATAGGGTTAGGGTCAGTGCTGTGAATTTCTAAATGGTTAGGGTCAGTGCTGCCCATCCTATAGGTTTAGGGTCAATTCTCTCCATTGCTATAGGGTTAGGGTCAGAATGCTGTCTGTTCCTATAAGTTTAGGATCAGTACTGCCCCATCCTATAGGGTTAGGGTCAGGACTGTCCATTCCTGTAGGGTTAGGGCCAGGGCTGGCATTCCTATAGGGCTAGGGTCAGCCTGCTGCCCATTCCTATTGGGTTAGGGTCAGTGCTGCCCATTCCTATAGTGTTAGGGTCTGAGTACAGACCATTTCTATAGGGCTAGGGACAGTACTGTCCATTGCTATAGGTTTAGGACCAGTGCTGGCATTCATATAGAGTTAGGGTCAGCTTGCTTTACATTTCTATATGGTTAGGTTCAGTGCTGCTCATTCCTATAGGGTTAGGGTCAGTGCTGTGAATTTCTAAATGGTTAGGGTCAGTGCTGCCCATCCTATAGGTTTAGGGTCAATTCTCTCCATTGCTATAGGGTTAGGGTCAGCTTGCTTTACATTTCTATATGGTTAGGTTCAGTGCTGACCATTCCCAGAGGGTTAAACATACGAACATAGAAAAATAGGAGTAGGCCATTCAGCCCTTCGAGCTTGCACCACCATTCAATACGATCATGGCTGATCATCCAAACTCAGTACCCTGTTCTCGCTTTCTCCCCATATCCCTTGATCCCTTTAGCCCTAAGAACTATATCTAACTCTTTCTTGAATATATTTAATGATTTGGCCTTAACTGCTTTCTGTGGTAGAGAATTCCACAGGTTCACTACTCTTGGTGAAGAAATCCCTCCTCATCTCAGTCCTAAATGGCTTACCCCTCATCCTTAGACTGTGACCCCTGGTCCTGGACTCCCCCGCTATTGGGAACATCCTTCCTGCATCTTGTCTGTCCAGTCCTGTTAGAATTTTGTAGGTTTCTATGAGATCCCCTCTCATTCTTCTAAACTCTAGCGAATACAAGCCTAATCGACCCAATCTCTCTTCATACGTCAGTCCTGCCATCCCAGGAATCAGTCTGGTGAATCTTCGCTGCGCTCCCTCCATAGCAAGAACATCCTTCCTCAAATAAGGAGACCAAAACTGTACACAATACTCCAGATATGGTCTCACCAAGGCCTTGTATAATTGCAGCAAGACATTTTTCTCCTGTACTCGAATCCTCTCGCTATGACGGCCAACACACCATTTGCCTACTGAACTGCCTGCTGCACCTGCATGCTTACTTTCAGCGACTGGTGCACAAAGACACCCAGGTCTCGCTGTACCTCCCCCTTTCCCAATCTATCGCCGTTCAGATAATAACCTGCCTCTCTGTTTTTGCCACCAAAGTGGATAACCTCACATTTATCCACATTATACTGCATCTGCCATATATTTGCCCACTCACTCAAACCTGTCCAAATCACACTGGAGCTTCTCTGCATCCTCCTCACAGCTCACACTCCCACCCAGCTTTGAGTCGTCTGCAAATTTGGATATATTACATTTAATTCCCTCATCTATATCATTAATATATATTGTGAATAGCTGGGGTCCTAGCACTGATCCCTGCGGTACCCCACTAGTCACTGCCTGCCACTTGGAAAAAGACCCGTTTCTTCCTACTCTTTGTTTCCTGTCTGTCAAACAGTTTTCTATCCATGTCAGTCCCAATCCCATGTGCTTTAATTTTGCATGCTAATCTCTTATGTGGGACCTTATCGAAAGCCTTCTGAAAGTCCAAATACACCTCATCCACTGGTTCTCCCTTATCTATTTTACTAGTTACATCCTCAAAAAATTCCAGTAGATTTGTCAAGCATGATTCCCCTTTTGTAAATCCATGTTGACTTTGTCCGATCCTGTCATTGTTTTCCACTGCTCTGCTATTACATCTTTTATAATGGACTCTAGCATTTTCCCCACTACTGATGTCAGGCTAACCGGTCTATAACTCCTTGTTTTCTCTCTACCTCCTTTTTTAAATAGTGGGGTTACATTAGCTACCCTCGAATCATTGGAACTGTTCCAGAGTCTATAGAATTTTGAAAAATGACCAGCAATGCATCTACTATTTCTAGGGCCACTTCCTTAAGTACTCTGGGATGTAGATTATCAGGCCTTGGGGATTTATCGGCCTTCAATCCCATCAATTTCCCTAACACCATTTTCCTACTAATACTGATTTCAAACAGTTCCTCATTCTCACTAGACTCTATGTTCCCCAAAATTTCTGGGAGGTAATTTGTGTCCTCCTCTGTGAAGGCAGAACCAAATTATGTATTTAATTGGTCTGCCATTTCTTTGTTCCCCAATATAAATTCCCTCATTTCTGTCTGTAAGGCCAGTACTTGCCATTCCTATATGGTTAGAGTCAGTACTCTCCATTGCTTTAGGGTTAGGGTCAGAGTGCTGTCCATTGCTTTAGGGTGAGGGCCAGTGCTGTCTATTCCTATAGGGTTAGGGTCAGTACTGTGAATTCCTATAGGATTAGGTTTAATACTGCCCATTCCTTCAGGGTTAATGTCAGTGCTGCCCATTACTATAGAGGTAGGGTCAGTACTGCCCATTCCTAGAGGGGTAGGGTCAGTACTGCCCATTCCTAGAGGGGTAGGGTCAGTACTGTCCATTTCTTTAGGGTTAAGGTTAGACTGTCCATTTCTATACCATTAGGATTAATGCTGTCCATTCCTATAGGGTTAAGGTCTGTGCTGCCCATTCCTTTTATGAGTTAGGGTCAGTGTACTGTCCATTCCTATAGAGTTAGCACCAGTACTGTCCATTGCTATATGGTTAAAGTTAGTGCTGTCCATTCCTATAGGATTAGGGGCAATGATGTCCATTTATATAGCGTTAGGGGCAGTGCTGCCCATTCCTATAGGTTTACGGTCAATTCACTCCATTGCTATAGGGTTCGGGTCAGAGTGCTGTCCGTTCCTATAAAGTTAGGATCTGTACTGCCCAAACCTATAGGGTTTGGGTCAGGACTGTCCATTCCTATAGGGTTAGGGTCAGTACTGCCCATTCCTGTAGGGTTAGGGTCAGGGTTGGCATTCCGATAGGGCTAGGGTCAGCCTGCTGCCCGTTCCTATAGGGCTAGGGTCAGTGCTGTCCATTCTTATACGGTTAGCATCAGTGCTGCCCATTCCTTTTGGGTTAGGGTTTGATTAGGGACCATTTCTATAGAGCTAGGGTCAGCATGCTGCACATTTTTTTTTTAGAACATTACAGCGCAGTACAGGCCCTTCGGCCCTCGATGTTGCGCCGACCTGTGAAACCATCTGACCTACACTATTCCATTTTCATCCATATGTCTATCCAATGACCACTTAAATGCCCTTAAAGTTGGCGAGTCTACTACTGTTGCAGGCAGGGCGTTCCACGCCCCTACTACTCTCTGAGTAAAGAAACTACCTCTAACATCTGTCCTATATCTATCACCCCTCAACTTAAAGCTATGTCCCCTCGTGTTTGCCATCACCATCCGAGGAAAAAGACTCTCACTATCCACCCTATCTAACCCTCTGATTATCTTATATGTCTCCATATTTCTATATGGTTAGGTTCAGTGCTGACCGTTCCCACAGGGTTAGGGCCAGTACTTGCCATTCCTATAGGGTTAGGCTCAGTGCTATCCATTCCTATAAGGTTAGGGTCAGTGCTGCCCATTCCTATAGGGTTAGGGTCAGTGTACTGTCCATTCCTATAGAGTTAGCACCAGTACTGTCTATTGCTATATGTTTTTTTTTTATTCATTCATGGGATGTGGGCGTCACTGGCTGGGCCAGCATTGATTGCCCATCCCTAATTGCCCTTGAGAAGGTGGTGGTGAGCTGCCTTCTTGAACCACTGCAGTCCATGTGAGGTAGGTACACCCACAGTGCTGTTAGAAAGGGAGTTCCAGGATTTTGACCCAGCGACAGTGAAGGAACAGCGATATAGTTCCAAGTCAGGATGGTGTGTGACTTGGAGGGGAACTTGCAGGTGGTGGTGTTCCCATGTATTTGCTGCCCTTGTCCTTCTAGTTGGTAGAGGTCGCGGGTTTGGAAGGTGCTGTCTAACGAGCCTTGGTGCATTGCTGCAGTGCATCTTGTAGATGGTACACACTGCCGCCACTGTGCGTCGGTGGTGGAGGGAGTGAATGTTTGTAGATGGGGTGCCAATCAAGCGGGCTGCTTTGTCCTGGATGGTGTCGAGCTTCTTGAGTGTTGTTGGAGCTGCACCCATCCAGGCAAGTGGAGAGTATTCCATCACACTCCTGACTAGTGCCTTGTAGATGATGAACAGGCTTTGGGGAGTAAGGAGGTGAGTTACTCGTCTCAGAATTCCTAGCCTCTGACCTGCTCTTGTAGCCATGGTACTTATATGGCTACTCCAGTTCAGTTTCTGGTCAATGGCAGACCCTAGGATGTTGATGTTAAAGTTACTGCTGTCCATTCCGATAGGGTTAGGGGGAGTGAGGTCCATTTATATAGCATTAGGGTCAGTGTTGTTCATTCCGGAGGGTTAGGAACAGTTCCGGCATTCCTATAGGGCTAGGGTCAGTGCTGTCCATTCCTATAGGGTTAGGGCCAACATGCTGCCCATTCCAATAGGGTTAAGGTCAGTGCTGCCCATTCCTATAGGGTTAGGGTCAGTGCTGGCCATTCCTATAGGGTTAGGGTCAGTGCTGGCCATTCCTACAGGGATAGGGTTAGTATAGTGCATTTCTACAGGGTTAGGGTCAGTATAATCCATTCCTATAGTGTTAGGGTCAGGGTACTGTCCATTCCTATAGGGTATGGGGAAGTGCTGCCTATTGCTATAGGGCGAGAGTCAGTACCACCCATTCCTATAGGGTTAGAGTCAGTGGGGTCCATTCCTGTGGGGTTGGGGTCAATGCTGCCCACCATTATGCCACCATTACTTTGGTGTAAAGCAAACCATGAGTTAATGCCAGGCAATCTCTGTAAAGTGCATTGTGTACCTTTGAGTGAAGATAAATACATGCCTTCCATACCGAATAAACAGTACGAACCCTGAGAAAATACGTCAATTCTATTATGTTATCCGTTTGGGCTCTGTGTTTCATCGAGAACTTTCAGTACGTTCAGGTAATCACAGCTCTGCCCATCTTTGATTCCTAAATGTTTTACATTTTACATTGCATCCATGAAGTAAAGTTTTGTGTAATTATGGGATATCTAACTGCCATGGTGGCTGCACATTAGGTGAATTCCTGATTGAGGTGGGGGTAGAGCAATTCAGACTTCGGGCTGGACTAGAATTCTTGTAACGTTTTCTTTCACTTCCCATGTTTTTCTTTCCCGCAATTTCTCACCCAGGGGAATAGCTCTAGAGACAGACAGCCTCAGCCTACTTTGATGCCCATTTTCATTGTGGGACTGCCTGGACAATATGCATCAGCTAGCTATTTGACTATGAAGGGTATCACAGCTGAGTAGGAACCATACTCATCCAATGTCCATATACACACAGATACAGTTTGCAGCAGAAGTCACGTGTTAGCAATCGGAAGTAGCAATCCTGGCTGAAGCTCCTCCCTTCCCTCACCCATTAGCAGTGCCCTAAGATCAGCTCAGCTGAGACCAGAGAATCGTATCTTGAACCTTCCTGGTCTATGAGTTTGAAGCGTACCTCAAAATTCCACTGAGAAAACCATCCCAGTTGATGGTCCTAAAGAACATTTTTCATCTGCCTTGCACTATGCAGTAGTGGAGCTTGTCTGGCTTCCTCAACCAAATCTCGACTTGCCACAATACAAGGGAGGAATTCATCGGAAAAAAATTGTTCTCATTTTTTTTTAACCATTCCTGAAGGGCTCCAGTTTTTGCTAAGATACAGTTTATTGATGCCCTCTGGCCCCTGTTATCAAAGAACAAAGAACAGTACAGCACAGGAACAGGCCATTCGGCCCTCCAAGCCTGCGCCGATTGTGATGCCTGTCTAAACTAAAACCTTCTGCACTTCCGGGGACCGTATCCCTCTACTCCCATCCTATTCATGTATTTGTCAAGATGCCTCTTAAACGTCGTTATTATACCTGCTTCCACCACCTTCCCCAGCAGCAAGTTCCAGGCACTCACCACCCTCTGTGTAAAGAACTTGCCTCGCACATCCCCTCTAAACTTTGCCCCTCTCACCTTAAACCTATGTCTCCTAGTAACTGACTCTTCCACGCTGGGAAAAAGCTTCTGATTATCCAATCTGTCCATGCCGCTCAGAACTTTGTAAACCTCTATCATGTCGCCCCTCCACCTCCGTCGTTCCAGTGAAAACAATCCGTGTTTATCCAACCTCTCCTCATAGCTAATGCCCTCCAGACCAGGCAACATCCTGGTAAACCTCTTCTGTACCCTCTCCAAAGCCTCCACGTCCTTCTGGCAGTGTGGCGACCAGAATTGCACGCAGTATTCTAAGTGTGGCCTAACTAAAGGTCTGTACAGCTGCAGCATGACTTGCCAATTTTTATACGCTGTGCCCCGACCGATGAAGGCAAGCATGCCGTATGCCTTCTTGACTACCTTATCCACCTGCGTATCCACTTTCAGTGACCCGTGGACCTGTATGCCCAGATCTCTCTGCCTGTCAATACTCCTAAGGGTTCTGCCATTTACTGTCTACTTCCCACCTGTATTAGATCTTCCAAAATGCATTACCTCACATTTGTCCGGATTAAACTCCATCTGCCATTTCTTCGCCCAAGTCTCCAACCGATCTATATCCTGCTGTATCCTCTGACAATCCTCTTCACTATCCGCAACTCCACCAACCTTTGTGTCGTCCGCAAACTGACTAATCAGACCAGCTACATTTTCCTCCAAATCATTTATATATACTACAAACAGCAAAGGTCCCAGCACTGATCCCTGCGGAACACCACTAGTCACATCCCTCCATTCAGAAAAACACCCATCCACTGCTACCCTCTGTCTTCTATGACCGAGCCAGTTCTGTATCCATCTTGCCAGCTCACCTCTGATCCCGTGTGACTTCACCTTTTGTACCAGTCTCCCTTGAGGGACCTTGTCAAAGGCTTTACTGAAGTCCAGATAGACAACATCCACTGCCCTTCCCTCATCAATCATCTGCGTCACTTCCTCAAAAAACTCAATCAAGTTAGTGAGACACGACCTCCCCTTCACAAAACCATGCTGCCTCTCGCTAATAAGGGTTACTAAAAAATAATGAAAAGAGCAAAGGTAAATTATGAAAGAAAACTAGTGCAAAATATAAAAACGGATAGCAAAAACTTCTATAAGTATATAAAAGGGAAGAGAGTAACTACAGTGAATGTTGGTCCTTTGGAGGATGTGACTGGGGAGTTAATAGAGGGGAGCACAGAAATGGCGAAGACCCTAAATCAGTACTTTGCCTCAGTTTTCGCGGTGGAGGACACTAGTACCATCCCAGTAGTAACAGGTAATGCAGAGGTTATAGAGAGGGAGGAACTTAGAACAATCATCACTCGGGAAAAAGTACTGAGCAAACTATCGGGATTGAAGGCAGACAAGTCCCCAGGGCCTGATGGCCTACATTCTAGGGTCTTAAAGGAAGTGGCAGCAGAGATAGTGGATCCATTAGTTATAATATTCCAAACTTCCCTGGATGCGGGAAAGGTTCCAGTGGATTGGAAAAAAGGGAGGGAGGCAGAAAGTAGGAAACTATATACCAGTTAGTTTAACATCTGTCATTGGGAAATTGTTAGAATCCATTATTAAGGAAGTAATAACAGGACATTTAGAAAGTCAAAACGCAATCCATCAGAGTCAGCATGGCTTTATGAAGGGTAAATTGTGTTTGACTAATTTGATAGAGTTCTTCGAAGCTGTAACAAGCAAAGTGGATAATGGGAATCCTGTAGATGTAGTATATCTGGACGTACAGAAGGGATTTGATGAGGCGCCGCACAAAAGGTTAATACACAAGGTAAGATCACATGGGGTTAGGGGCAATTTATTAGCTTGGATGGAGGATTGACTAATCAACAGAAAACAGAGAGTCGGGATAAATGGGTCCTTTTCAGGTTGGCAAGATGTAACTAGTGGGGTGCCATAGGATTTGGTCCTCGGGCCCAAATATTTACAATCTATATTGTAGGGGGTAGAAGGTACTATAGCCAAATTTGCAGATGGCACTAAAATGGGTGGGATAGTAAGTTGCAATAAAGAAATAAGAAATTTAAAAATGGATATGGATAGGTTAGGTGAATGGGCCAAAATTTGGCAGATGGAGTTTAACATGGATAAGTGTGAGGTTATCCATTTTGGTCGGAAGAATAGAAAGGCAAATTATTATCTAAATGGAGAGAAACTTCAGAGTGCTTCAGTGCAGAGGGATCTGGGTGTCCTCGTGCATGAATCACAGAAAACTAGTATACAGGTACAGCAGGTAATAAGGAAGGCAAATGGAATTTGCAGGTGGATAAGGTAGTCAAGGAGGCATACGGCATGCTTGCCTTCATTGGTCGGGGCATAGAGTATAAAAATTGGCAAGTCATGCTGCAGCTGTACAAAACTTTAGTTAGGCCACACTTAGAATATTGCGTGCAATTCTGGTCGCCACACTACCAGAAGGACGTGGAGGCTTTGGAGAGGGTACAGAAGAAGTTTACCAGGATGTTGTCTGGTCTGGAGGGCATTAGCTATGAGGAGAGGTTGGATAAACACGGATTGTTTTCACTGGAATGACGGAGGTGGAGGGGCGACATGATAGAGGTTTACAAAGTTATGAGCGGCATGGACAGAGTGGATAGTCAGAAGCTTTTTCCCGGGGTGGAAGAGTCAGTTACCAGGGAACATAGGTTTAAGGTGAGAGGGGCAAAGTTTAGAGGGGATGTGCGAGGCAAGTTCTTTACATAGAGGGTGGTGAGTGCCTGGATCTTGCTGCCGGGGAGGTGGTGGAAGCAGGTACGATAACGACGTTTAAGAGGCATCTTGACAAATACATGAATAGGTTGGGAATAGAGGGATACGGTCCCCGGAAGTGCAGAAGGTTTTAATTTAGGCAGGTATCAAGATCAGCGCAGGCTTGGAGGGCCAAATCGCCTGTTCCTGTGCTGTACTGTTCTTTGTTCTTTGTTCTTGTTCTTTGAAGTGAGAGGGACCGATGGTGAGGTTTTGCTTCAAAGGAACTTTCCCAACGCCAACATGGACAGACCATTCCCTTACAGTACATCCATTTCAAACTCCCTGTGCTGGATTTGTAGACACTGCCAGGGGTGGGAACGAAGGTGGGCAGGTGCAGAATTTCACGCTGCCAGCCAGTGTGCAGGTTCCCCGGCTCCATCCCGCCCCTGAACCATTTCCCTGGTGGTGGGGTGATGTGTGGGTGGTAGGATTACCTGATTGCAAGTGGCAGGTATCCAATCCACCTTGTTAATAGCCACTTAAGGCCAATTGTTGGAGGCCAACTGAGATTTTCCATTTGGCCTCCAGGTCCCTGCAGGCAGCAGGAGACAGTGCAACTGCCTGAAGGGGTTTCTCCACCACAGTGATGGCCCGGCTGCTTGATTTGTTTATTATTTTAAATTTTAAAAAGTTGGAGAGAGGTTGATTCCATTTGGAGGGCTCTCTCCTTTACTTCCCTGCCATGACATCCTGCTGCTGCTTCTGAGCTGGAAGACTTCCTATTGCCCTCCTGCTTCAAAAGCCCACCTGCTATCCTTAATTGGATGGTGAGCTCACCCAGTGGGCATTAATTGATCAAGTCGGGGAAAATCACAGTTGAGTGACTGTTCCCCACACAGTGCGGGCTTCGGACCCTCATTTGAGCCTGACTCGGGGATCGGGGGGGAGGAGGGTGGTGGTGGGGGGG
Organism: Heterodontus francisci; assembly: GCF_036365525.1. Lineage (NCBI taxonomy): Eukaryota > Metazoa > Chordata > Chondrichthyes > Heterodontiformes > Heterodontidae > Heterodontus > Heterodontus francisci. The sequence goes on along the minus strand of NC_090373.1, from coordinate 196,390,701 downwards.
AGGTCCTGAAACCTGCAGTGAAAATCCTGACCCCCTCATCACAAAGTCCCCTTTTCTTACGTGACTGAAAGGCCAACAGCAAACTCCTTCACACAACTTTATCCAGCAATTCATCAATAATGCAACAACATCTACTTATATTTATATATCACCTTTATTATAATAAAACATCCCAAGACACTTCACAGGAGCATTATAAAACCAAGTATGGCACCAAGCCACTTAAGAAGACATTAGGTCAGATGACCAAATGCTTGGCGAAAGAGGTAGGTTTTAAGGAGGAAAGCAAGGTGGAGAGACGGAGAGGTATAGGGAGGGTATTGCAGAGCTTAGGGCCTCGGCAGCTGAAAGGCGCGGCCACCAATGGTGGAGTGATTAAAATCGGGGATGCACAAGAGGGCAGCATTAGAGGAGCTCAGATATCTCAGAGGGTTGTGGGACTGGAGCAGATTTCAGAGATGGGGAAGGGCAAGGACATGGAGAGATCTGAAAACAAGGATGAGAATTTTAAAATCAAGACTTGATTGACTGGTCAGCGAGAAGAGGGGTTATAGGGGAATGCCAATTGGTGTGAGTGCAGACATAGGCAGCAGAGTTTTGGATCACCTCAAGTTTACAGAGGGTAGGGAGACCGGGCAGGAGTGCATTGGAGTAGTCAAGTCTAGAGGTAACAAAGGCATGAATGAAGGTTTCAGCAGCAGATGAGCTGAGGCAGAGGCGATGTTATGCAAATGGAAATAGGCAGTCTTAGTGATGGCATGAATATGTGGTTGGAACCTTATCTTGGGGTCAAATATGACACCAAGGATATGAACAGACTGGTTTAATCTCAGATTGATGCCAGGGAGAGGATGGAGTCAGTAGCTAGGGAACAGAGTTTGGAGGGGGGACCAAAAACAATGGCTTCAGTCTTTGCAATATTTAATTGGAGGAAATTTCTGTTCATCCAATGAAAGATGTCAGATAAGCACTCTGATAATTTAGCAACAGTGGAAGAGTTGAGAGAGGTGATGATGAGCTAGAGCTAGGTGTCGTCAGCATACATGTAAATACTGTTCTGAAGAAGGGTCACTGACCTGAAACATTAACTCTGCTTCTCTCTCCACAGATGCTGCCAGACCTGCTGAGTATTTCCAGCATTTCTTGTTTTTATTTCAGATTTCCAGCATCTGCAGTATTTTGCTTCTTTATACTAATACTGTGCTTTTGGATGATGTCACTAAGGGGCAGCAAGTAGATGAGAAATAGGAGGGGGCAAAGGATAGATCCTTGGGGGACACCAGAGGTAACAGTGCAGGAGCAGGAAGAGAAGCCATTGTAAATGATACTCTGTATATGAATACAAAATAGAACAGAACCAATCACCCTTGTGTATCCCCTTAGGGCCTGTCTTGCAGGTGCCGTTGCCTGTACTAGTGCTCCTACTCAGTGTTACACCAGTGGCTGCATTATGGCTGGTGGAAGGCTGTTAACTTTCATGGGGGTAAACTACAGATGACCTTGGAGGATGTCCTCGAGCAGCTCTGCACCTTGGCATGGGTGGCAGCAGTCTGGGCCATCTGGCTAAGAGGCAGTGATGGGAGCATGAATGCTGTATCCTGAGAGAGGACAGCAGGTTCCTGCTCCATGGTGTCACTGTCACGGGACGGCACCTCGGCAATCCTTGTTACTTGCTGGAGCACAGATTGCTGGATTACTGTGACAGCCTGCATGTCCTGTCGAGCATGAGATCCGCAGCCATGATGGCAGCAGTCTGAGACTGTATGCCAGCAGCCAGGGATCTCATGACCTCGTTCTGAGCTTCTACTGCAATACTGGTAGATCAGGAGCACTCTGATTATGCTGCAGTGGAAGCTGAGACAGTGGCCAGCAGACACTCCATCACAGGTCGCTCTGGCAGTGCTGCCATGGAAGTGCCCACCAATTCCACCGTGGAAAGGGGTGAGGTCAAACTCTGCACAATGCCCTGTGTCATTGTGGTACCGGACGTCTCCATGCTCCTCGCCAGTGACTGGAAGCTATCTGGCAGGCCTGCCAATACACCAAGCATCTTGATGTACATGTTCCTTAGTGTTTTCCTATCGTCCACCCCAACATCTGAGTTCCCTGCAATGGAACTGGTGTGCAACCTGTCCCTCTGGGGAGTTGGCACACGAGCTGACCTATCCTCTTGTCATGGCTACAGTCCACTTGTGCCCGGTGACACATCATATGCAAGTCCTGACTCTAAGCCAGCCTCGAAGATACAAGCAGTGCCACAATCTGAACTGGTGGCTGCGAGTGCGAGCTCAAGTGACGGTATGTCTTCCTCAGAGATCTCATTCTGCTCGCCCTACGTCATTAGTCTCCAAGGGCTGAGCAGCCGGCAGTTCTTGGCTATCTGAAAGCACAAAAGCATAAGGGAAGGATAGGGGTGAGGGAAGTTAGGTGGGGAGGAGAGCTGAAGGTTCGTGGTCACTCCATCAGCATTTCTCATTCCATGGCACCTTTTAGGATGAGAGTGAGAAGTTATTGGAAAAGGCGAATAAGGCAGTAACATACCATCATCTTCAATGGCCTCGGCAGCGCTGAGTGCCACTGACTCCTTGTCACTCATGATCCTCAGGACCATCTGTTTGAGGGAGCTGAGGGGATGGATCCTTTTGTGGTCCTTCATACGTCATCTATTCTCCCACCTGCTGTGTGCCACCTTCTCCTGTCAGGGAGAGGGCAGAATGTCAGTGACTGTCAGTGCGTTTGGATAATATGCCTGTCTTGGCTGAATAGCTGTAGGTTTGTAGTGGTGTGTGGGAGAGGTGCAATATAAGGATTTTAGGGGTGAGACCTGAGTGCCAGGAAGTGCTGCTGGGTGAGTGATGGAGATGTGGTGCATTGAGCAGTGTGAGAGGTGTGTGTTGTAGTGATGAGATGTGATTTGCAGTTGTATTCACTCACCTTGACCACCCGATTGAGGCCATTAGACTTTTGTTGCCACTGCTACCATGTTCGTAGTGCCACACTCTGGAATTCACTACCCTTGTCACTCCCTTTGCTGGTTTAGTCTAGAGGGCTTCCTGTCCCCCGCAACCCCCCACCGCCTCTTTCCTGGCCTGGACCTCTCAGTAGAGTGTATCCATAGCAGTGTCAGGAAACCTGGGAGCCCTCCCCTTCCTTAGTGCTGTCATTTTGTTTCCCACATTGGCGAAAAACAATTATCTAGCAATCTGCAGTGCAATGCTGCAACTTCTCTTTTTATAGGGGCTGCGCCTTTAAGTGCCTGTAGTGCGTGGTTTCTGCTTGGCCTCCTGGAGTGTGCGTGAGGATACCTGTACTGAAATGGAGACCGGTGCTGCACTGGAGCCACATGTGGCCACATTGCTATCATATAAATGAGGTGGATCAATGGATTTTGTGTCTTCCCCATCTCCTTTCCAACTGGTGCGAGCACGCTGCAAATTGTAGACCCCTTGCCCAATTATCAGGGCAATTGACTTACACGCTCCCAATGTCCACACATGCATGCTTGCCAGCATTGGATGACGATGGGTTGTGGAAACTTGGCTGATTCCCCACTCCATCCCCACTACATCCCCACTACCACCCCCACTCCATCCCCACTACCAGCCCCACTCCATCCCCACTACATCCCCACTACCACCCCCACTCCATCCCCACTCCATCCCCACTACCAGCTCCACTCTATCCCCACTACCAGCCCCACTCCATCCCCACTACCACCCCCACTACCACCCCCACTCCATCCCCACTCCATCCCCACTCCATCCCCACTCCATCCCCACTCCATCCCCACTCCATCCCCACTCCATCCCCACTCCACCCCCACTCCATCCCCACTCCATCCCCACTACCACCCCCACTACCACCCCCACTACCACCCCCACTACCACCCCCACTCCATCCCCACTCCATCCCCACTCCATCCCCACTACCATCCCCACTCCATCCCCACTCCATCCCCACTCCATCCCCACTACCATCCCCACTACCACCCCCACTACCACCCCCACTACCACCCCCACTACCACCCCCACTACCACCCCCACTACCATCCCCACTACCATCCCCACTACCATCCCCACTACCACCCCCACTACCACCCCCACTACCACCCCCACTACCACCCCCACTACCACCCCCACTCCATCCCCACTACCACCCCCACTCCATCCCCACTACCATCCCCACTACCATCCCCACTACCACCCCCACTCCATCCCACAATCCAAGGAAGCTGAGCTGAAAATGTTTTTCAGGAGGAGGATTTTGTGTCTGTTATGTTACTTGTGTTGTCTCGCTCTACACAGCAGAAGGAGGCCATGACAGGTCTAGATAAGTTAGACAAGGAGAAACTGTTCCCATTAACTAATAGTACAAGTATTAGGGGACACAGATTGAAGGTTTTGGGCAAGAGATTCCAGGGGAATATGAGGAAGAACTTTTATTATGCAGCAAGTGGTAGTGACCTGGAACTCGCTGCCCATAAGGGTGGTGGAAGTGGAGACGATCAATGACTTCAAAAGGAAATTGGATGGCCACTTGAAGGAAATAGACTTTCAGGGCTATGGGGATTGAGTGAGGGAGTGGGAGTGACTGGATAGCTCTGTGGAGAGCTGGCATAGACTCGACAGGCTGAATGGCCTCCTGTGCTGTAAATGACTATGACTCGATGTTCTACCACTGAAGGAGATCATGGCTAAACTGTAACTTAACTCCATCCATCTGAATTGGCTCCATATCTTTTTGTACCCCTGGCTAGCAAAAATCTATCAATTGCAGATTTAAAACTATTAATTGAGCTAGCATCTGCTGCTCTTTGTGGGAGAGTTCCACACTTATATCACCCTTTGCGTGAAAAAGTGTTTCCTAACTTCTTCCCTGAATATAAAAGGATTTCGATGAAAAGTCATCGACCTGAAATGTAACTTCTTTCCTCTCTCCACCGACGCTGCCAGATCTGCTGCGTATTTCCAGCATTTTCTGTTTTTGTTTCACTCCTGAATGGCCCAGCTCTGATTTTAAAATTATGTCCCTTTGTCCTAGACTCTCCCACCAGCAGAAAGTTTCTCTCTTTCTACTCTATTAATACCTTTCAAAATTCTAAAAACCTCAACCAAATCGCTCCTTAACCTATATTCCAAAGAGTACAAGCCTAGTCTAGGTACTCGTTCCACATAATCAAACCCTTGGAGTCCTGTGTTGCACTCCTTCCCAAGTCAATGTTTCCTTTCTAAGATGTGGTGCCCAAACTATTCAGAGTGCTTCAGAAGTGGTCTAATCAGGGATTTGTATAGCTGTAGCAAAACTTCCGCCCCTTTATATTCTAGCCCTCTAGTTATAAAGGTTAACATTACATTTGTCATTTTTCATTAATTTTGTACCTGACTACTATATTTTAGTATAATAAAAACAAGAAATGCTGGAAATACTCAGCAGGTCTGACAGCATCTGTGGAGAGAGAAGCAGAGTTAATGTTTCAGGTCAGTGACTCTTCATCAGAACTGACAAATATTGGAAATGTAATAGGTTTTAAGCAAGTAAAGTGGGGTTGGGCAAAAGATAACAAAAGAGGTGTTGATAGGACAAGGTCACAGAGAATAACTGGCCAGAAGGTCATGGAGCAAAGGCAAATGGTATGTTAATGGTGTGGTGAAAGGCAAACATTAGTGCAGAGAAGGTGTTAATGGACAGAAAACTGAACAGCCTGGCCCCAAGTACAAGCATGAAAAAAACAATGGGTAGGCACAGTAGAAACAAATTAAACAAACAAAAATAAAATAAACAAAGAAAAAAAAACTGAAAATAAAAAGGGGGGCCCGTCATGCTCTGAACTTATTGAACTCAATGTTCAGTCCAGCAGGCTGTAGTGTGCCTAATCGGTAAATGAGGTGTTGTTCCTCGAGCTTGTGTTGATGTTCACTGGAACACTGCAGCAGTCCCAGGACAGAGATGTGAGCATGAGAGCAGAGGGTAAATTTGAAATGGCCAGCAACCGGAAGCTTGGGATCATGCTTTCGGACTGAGCGGAGGTGGTCCGCAAAGCGGTCACCCAGTCTGCGTTTGGTCTCCCCAATGTAGAGGAGAACACATTGTGAGCAGCAAATACAGTATACTAAACTGAAAGAAGTACAAGTAAATCACTGCTCCACCTGAAAGGAGTGTTTGGGGCCTTGGATAGTGAGGAGAGAGGAGGTAAATGCGCAGGAATTACACCTCCTGCAATTGCAGGGGAAGGTGCCATGGGAAGGGATGAGGTGATGGGGGTAATGGAGGAGTGAACCAGGGTGTCGTGGGGGGAATGATCCCTTCGGAATGCTGACAGGGGAGGGGAGGGGAAGATGCGTTTGGTCGTGGCATCACGCTGGAGGTGGCAGAAATAGCGGAGGATGATCCTTTGGATGTGGAAGCTGGTGGGGTGGAAAGTGAGGACAAGGGGAACCCTATCGCGGTTCTGGGAGGGAGGGCAAGGGGTGAGGGTAGAGGTGCAGGTTGAAGGCCCTGTCAACCACAGTGGGGGGGGGGGGGGGGGGGGGGGAGTCCTCGAATTAGGAAAAAGGAAGGCATATCAGAAGCGCAGTTGTGGAAGGTTGCATCATCAGAGCAGATGCGTCACAGACGGAGAAACTAGGAGAATGGAATGGAGTCCTTAAAGGAGGTAGGGTGTGAAGAAGTGTAGTCGAGGTAGCTGTGGGAGTCGGTGGGTTTATACATTTAGTGATCTGTCTACATGAACTGCTAAATCTTTTTGAACCTTTTCACCATTTAAAAAAAATACTCGGAAGTATCCCTTTTTGCTTCAAAGTGGATCACCTCACTTATCTAGGAACATAGGAAGAGGAGGAGGCCATTTAGCCCTTCGAGCCTGTTCCACCATTCAATTAGATTATGGCTGATCTGTGATATAACTTCATTTCCCCATCTTTTCCCCATATCCCTTAATACCTTTGACTAACAAAAATCTATCAATCAGTTTTAATATCAACAATTGGTCTAGCATCAGTTGCCATTTGCGGAAGAGAGTTCCAAACTTCTACCCTCCTTCGTGTTTGAAGTGTTTCCTAATTTCACTCCTGAAAGGTCTGGCTCTAATTTTTAGACCATGCCTCCTAGTCCTAGACTTCCTAACCAGTGGAAATAGTTTTTATCTACCTTACCTGTTCCCCTTAATGTCTTGAAAACTGCAATCAAATCACCCCTCAACCTTCTAAATTCCATGGAATTCAAACCGTTTGTGTAATCTCTCCTCATAAGTTAATCCTTGGAGTCCAGGTATCACTCTGGTAACTATACACTGCACTCCCTCCAAGGCTAGTATATCCTTCCCTCAGGTGTGGTGTCCAGAACTGTTTGCAATGCTCTAGGTGTGATCTAACCCAGGCTTTGTGTAGCTGAAGCATGACTTCTACCTCCCTGTATTCTAGTCCTCTGGATATAAAGGCCAGCATTCCATTAGCCTTTTTGATTATTTTCTGTACCTGTTCATGATATTTTATCTATGTATCAGGACCCCCAGAGTGTGACATATTGAATGTGATAAACATAGGGGGAGGGGAAGTATTAAGGGGATTAGTATCCATGAAAGTGTATAATTCAACAGGGCTGGTTGAAATGTACCCCAAGCTGTTAAAAGAAGCCAGGGAGGAAATAACGGAAGGTCTGACCATAATTTTCCAATCCTCACTAGATACAGGTGTGGTGCCGGAGGACTGCTAACATTGTACCTTTGTTTAAAAAGGGAACAAGGGATAGACTGAATAATTACAGGCCAGTCAGTCTAATCTCGGTAGTGGACAAATTACTGGAATCAATTCTGAGAGGCAGAAACCCTCAACTCATTTAAAAGATACATGGACCTCATTTGAAGTGCTGTAACCTGCAAGGTTACGGACCAGATGCTAGAAGGTGAGATTAGATTGGGCGGCTAGTTTTTTCTGTTGGCGCAGACTCGATGGGCTGAATGGCCTCCTTCTGTGCTGTAACTTTTCTATGTTTCTATGGTTCTAGGCAAGATAGACTGTCACTTAGAAAAGGCACAGATTATTCAAGGATAGTCAGCATGGATTTGTTAAGGGAAGGTTGTGTCTGACTAACTTGACTGAATTTTTTGAGGAAGTAACAAGGAGGATTGATGGGGGTAGTGCAGTTGATGTGGTCTACATGGATTTTAACAAGGCTTTTGACAAGGTCCCACATGGTAGACTGGTTAAAAACAAAGCCCATAGAATACAGGGGAATGTAGCAAGCTGGATACAAAATTGGCTCAGTGGCAGGAAACAAAGGGTAATTGTTTTTGCGACTGGAAGGCTGTTTCCAATGGGTTCGACAGGGCTCAGTACTAAGTCCCCTGCTTTTTGTGGTATATATTAATGATTTGGACACAAATGTAGGGGGAATGATCAAGAAGTTTGCAGACAACACAAAAATTGGCTGCGTGGTTGTTAGTGAGGAGGATAGCTGTAGACTGCAGGAAGATATTGATGGACTGGTCAAGTGGGTGGAAAAGTGGCAAATGGAATTTAACGCAGAGAAGTGTAAACTGATGCAGTTGGGGAGGCAGTGGTGTAGTGGTAATGTCACTGCACTAATAATCCAGATTGTAGGCAAATGCTCATCTGTTTGAATCCCAGCATGGCAGATGGTGAAATTTGAATTCAATTAATAAATTTGGAATTAAAAGCTAGTGTAATGATGACCATGAAACCATTGATGATTGTTGCAAAAACCCATCTGATTTATTAATGTCCTTTAAGGAAGGAAATCTGCTGTCCTTACCTGGTCTGGCCTCCATGTGACTCCAGACCCACAGCAATGTGGTTGACTCTTAAATACTTTATGAAATGGCCTCACAAGCCACTTAGTTCAAGGGCAATTAGGGACAGGCAATAAATACTGGCCTAGTCAGTGATTCCCACAAACTAATTAAAAAAAAAGGCAAAGGAGTATACAATAAATGGGAGGATACTGAGAGGTGTAGAGGAAATGAGGGACTTCAAGGGGCAGCACAGTGGCGCAGTGGTTAGCACTGCAGCCTCACAGCCCCAGCGACCTGGGTTCAGTTCTGGGTACTGTCTGTGCGGAGTTTGCAAGTTTTCCCTGTGACCTGCGTGGGTTTCCTTCCACATGCCAAAGACTTGTGGGTTGATAGGTAAATTGGCCATTGTAAATTGAGTGAAGGTGGGAATGCGAGAGGGAAATGGGATTAATGTAGGATTAGTATAAATGGGTGGTTGATGGTTGGCACAGACTCGAAGGGCCTGTTTCAGTGCTGTATCTCTCTATGACCTTGGAGTGAATGTCCACAGATCCCTGAAGGTAGCAGGACAGGTCGATGAGGTGATGGAGGAGGCATATGGAATCCTTTCTGCTATTAGTTGAGGCACAGAATATAGGAGTATGGAGGCTATGCTGGAACTATAGAAAACACTAGTTAGGCCACAACTTGAGTACTGTGTGCAGTTCTGGTCACCCCGTTACAGAAAGAATGTAATTACACGAGAGAGGTTACAGAGGAGATTAACGAGGATGTTGCCAGGACTGGAAAATTTCAGCTATGAGGAAAGATTGGATAGGCTGGGGTTGTTCTCCTTGGAACAGAGAAGGCTGAGGGGAGATTTGATTGAAATGTACAAAATTGTGAGGGGAGTGGATGGGAAGGGCCTATTTACCTTAGCAGAGAGGTCAGTGACTAGGGGGCATAGATTTAAAGTGATTGATAGAAGGATTAGAGAGGAGATGAGGAAAAAAAATTTCACCCAGAGGGCGGTGGGGGTCTGGAACTCACTGCCTGAAAGGGTTATAGAGGCAGAAAACCTCATCTCATTTAAAAGATGTCTGGATGTGCACCTGGAGCGCCATAACCTGCAGGGCTATGAACCAAGTGGGATTAGGCTGGGTGGCTCTTTTTTTCGGCCGGTGCAGACATGTTGGGCCAAGTGGCTTCTTTCTATGCCGTAAACTTTCTATAATTCTATGATTTAGAAAGTACCCTGTTCTTTCCCTTTTTAGGTCCAAAGTGGATGACCTCACATTTGCCTACATTGAAAACCATTTGCTACAGTTTTGCCCATTCGCTTAATCTGTCAATATCACTTTGCAACATTACCCTTTCATCCACAATGCTTATAATGCTGTCTATCTTTGTGTCATCAGCCAATTTGGATGTGTAGCTTTCTATCCCATCATCTAAGTCATTAATAAATACAGTGAATATATGATGTCCCAATACAGATCCTTGCAGGACACTACTAGTCACATCCTGCCAATTAGTGTACCTGCCCATTATCCCTACTCTCTGTCTCCTGCTGCACAGCCAATTTCCTAACCAGGTCAATAATTTGCCTTCAATTCCATGGGCTTCAACTTTAACTAACAGATCCTTACGAGGGATTTTATCAAATGCCTTCTGGAAGTCCAGAAATAACATTCATTGACATTCCCCTGTCCACCTGCGTTGGAAGTTTACTATGCCACCAATCATTGTGTCAACAGCAAATTTGAATATCTGCTCTCTATTGCATTATCTAAGTCATTAATGAACAGTTGGGGCTCCAGCACAGATCCTTGTGGGCCATGACTAGTCACTTCCCTCCAATTGTAATACCTATCCATTATGTCTACTCTCTGTCTTCTGCCACCTAATCTCCTAACCAGGTCAATAATTTGCTTTCAATTCCATTAGATATATTTTTAGTTAAAAGTCTCTTATGTGGAACCTTATCAAATGCCTTCTGGTCGTCCATATAAACTGCATCCTTAGACATTCTCCTGACTACTACTTTAGTTATTTCCTCAAACCTCTATCAAATCTCACCTTAATCTTCTCTTCTCCTAGGAGAACAGACCCAGATTTTCCAACCAATCCAAGTAACTGAAGTTCCCCATCCCTGGAACTATTGTCGTGAATTTTTTCTGCACCCTCTCTAATGCCTTAACATTGTTCCTAAAGTGTGGTGCCCAGACTGGACATGATACTCCAGTTGAGGCTGAACCAACGTTTTATACAGACTTATCATAACTTCCTTGATTTTTGTACTCTATGCCCTTATTTCTAAAGCCCAGGATCCCATATGCTTTAATAACTGCTTTCTCAACCTGTCCTGCAATCTTCAATCATTTGTGCACGTATACCCCCAGGTCCCTCTGCTCCTGCACCACCTATGGAATTGCACCCTTCAATTTATATTGCCTTTCCTTGTTTATCTACCAAAATGAATCATTTCACACTTTTCTATATTAAATTTCATCTGCCACTTGTCTGCCCATTACACCAGCCTATCTATGTCCTCTCAAAGTTTATCACTCTCCCTGCACCACCCCCCGCACCCCCCCACAGTTCACAACACTTTTAAGTTTTGTGTCATACGAAAAGTTTGAAATTGTGCCCTGTACACCCAAGTCTAGGTCATTAATATATATCAAGAAAAGCAGCGGTCCCAACACCAATCCCTGGGTTGGTATATACTTTCTTCCAGTCCAAAAAACAATCATTCACAATTACTCCCTGTTTCCTGTCACTCAGCCAATTTCATATCTATGCTGCTACTGTCCTATTGGTTCCATGGGCTGTAGCTTTGCTGACAAGATATCAGGTTGATAATAGAGTCATAGTAGCACAGAAAGAGGCCATTCAGCCCATCAAGACCATGCAAGCTCTCTGTAGAGCAATCCAATCAGACCCATTCCCCTGTTCCATCCCTGTAGCCCTGCAAGTTTATTTCCCTCAAGTGCCCATCCAATTTCCTTTTGAAATCATTCATTGTCTCTGCTTCCACTACTCTCGTAGGCAGTGAGTTCCAGGACATTACCACTCGCTGCATAAAAAAGTTCTTCTTCACATTTTCATAATACAAATGAGAACCAGGCTCAATATTGAAAGTTCAGAAATGAAGTGAAAAAAGAAATAAGAAAAGCAGAGAGTATGAGAAAAGATTGGCAGCAAACATAAAAGGGAATCCAAAAGTCTTCTATTGGCATATAAATAGTAAAAGGATAGTAAATGGAGGGGTGAGGCTGATTAGGGACCAAAAAGGTGATTTAGGCATGGAGGCAAACGGCATGGCTGGGATACTAAATGAGTACTTTGCATCTGTTTTTACCAAGGAAGAAGATGCTGTCAAAGTGCAAAGAGGAGGTAGTTGAGACACTGGATGGACTAAAATTGATAAAGAGGAAGTATTAGAAAGGCTGGCTGTATTTAAAGTCGATAAGTCAGCAGACCTGGACCAAATGAAATGCATCAGAGGATAGTCAGGGAAGTAAAAGTGGAAATTGTGGAGGCGCTGGCTGTAATCTTCCATTCCTTTTGTGAGACCACACCTAGAGTACTGCATATAGTTTTGATCTCCTTATTTAAGGAGGAATATACTTGTATTGGAGACAATTCAAAGAAGGTTCACTAGGTTGATTCCTAGGGTGAAGGGGTTGTCTTATGTGGAAAGGTTGAGCAGGTTGGGCCTATACTCATTGGAGTTAAGAAGAATAAGAGGTGATCTGATTGAAATGTATAAGATTCTGAGGGGGCTTGACAGGGTAGATGCTGAGATGATGTTTCTCCTTGTGGGGAAGTCCAGAACTAGGAAGCATAGTTTCATAATTAGGGGTCGCCCATTTAAGATGGAGATGAGGATCAATTTCCTCTCTCAGAAGATCATTAATCTTTGGAATTCTGTATCCCAGAGTGTGGAGGCTGAGTCATTGCAAATATTCAAGGCTAAATTAGACAGATTATTGAATTATAGTGAGTCCAGGGTTACAGGAAACAGGCAGAAAAGTGGAGTTGAGGTTAAGATCAGATCAGCCATTACTCCTTCCCCTACTACTTATGTTCTCCTTAGATACAGGGTGCTGCCAGAGGACTGGAGAATTGCAAATGTTACACCCTTGTTCAAAAAAAGGGTGTAAGGATAAACCCAGGAACTACAGGCTAATTAGTTCAACCTCAATGGTCGGAAAGCTTTTATAAATGATCATCTGGGGCAAAATTAATAGTCAATTGGACAAATGTGGATTAATTAAGGAAAGCCAACATGGATTTGTTAAAGGCTATCGTGGTTAACTAACTTGAAGTAGTTTTTTGATGAGGTAACAGAAAGAGTTGATCAGGCTAATGCGGTTGATGTGATGTACATGGACTTCTAAAAGGCATTTGATAAAGTGCCAAGTAACAGGCTTGTCAGCAAAGTCAAAGTCCATGGAATAAAAGGGACAGTGGCAGCAAGGATACAAAGTCAACTGAGTGACAGGAAAAAGAGTAGTGGTGAATGGTTGTTTTTCGGACTGGAAGAAGGTATTTAGTGGGGCCCCCCAGGAGTTGGTATTAGGACCACTGCTTTTCTTGATCTATGTTAATGTCCTAGACTTGGGTGTACAGGGCACAATTTTAAAATGTGTAAATGACACAAAACTTGGAAGTATTGTGAACTGTGAGGCAGACAGTGTTAGACTTCAAGAGGACATAGACAGGCTAGTGGAATGAGCAAACACGTGGCAGATGAAATTTAATGTACATAAATATGATGTGATAACTTTTGGTGGGCATTACGACCTCAGTGAGACCGTTATCATTAAAACATGAGATATGAACCCCAAAACCAACTTAAAGAATTGCACAAGATTTCACGTTTTAAGACTTTTATTATAGCAACTAAACTAAAAGAAATCCCCATTAACCAAATAGTACTTTGTAAGTAGTTGATATCCCAAATTCCAAAGAAAGGTATTGTCTTTACTTATTAAAATAGTTGAAAACCTCACACCAAACTTATGTATTATACAGTTATTTTTGATGGCGAAATCCTTTGCAGTTAAAAGTCCCAAACTCCTCCCAGTAGCAATGGATTGGATCTCCCAGACCTTTTCAAAAATCAATTCCCTCGTCATTCAGCACTTCTGCTCAGAGGATGTCCACGAATAAGGCGATTCCTGGTAATCCTGCTGGCCTTCTACGTATCTGCAAGCTTCTACCTTCAAAACAGGTTCAAGTCCTCGCAGCCTATTACTGTATCAGGCTTCTGAGAGCGGTGTAATTTCTCTCTTGAGGCTGCAATCACTGGTTGTCTTCCTACAGCCTGATGTGAGGCTTCAACCGCTAAGTCCCCTTCTTACAGCATGCCTTGAGGCCACAACTGCTAGTTTCCTCTCTTACAGCCTGCCTCATTTCAGAAAGTCTGTTAAATTTATCTGGACTCAAAAATCAATAGCTTATTATCCTGTTCCAATCTGCAAGTCCAGAAATCTGGTTTCACAGAGCTACCTTGACTTTCCATTGTTCCAGTGCTTGGTACAGTTGCAACTTCTGAATCACTGACCCAAAAGTCTGGGAGGGAGAAACCCATTGTTCTTCAGGTGTTACCCCTGCATTCTCTGTTTTTTTCAAAACAAAGTCTTTGATCTGTGTTCTCTGTTGTCCTGGTAACCAAGACATCTGTCTTGTCCTTTCGTAGAGTGGATGTCATAGTCATAGTCATAGAGATACAGCACGGAAACAGGCCCTTCGGCCCACCGAGTCTGTGCCGACCAACAACCACCCATTTATACTAATCCAACATTAATCCCATATTCCCTACCATGTGATGTGAGGTCACCTGACCTTCCAGACTCCATCTTAAGCTTTTAAAAATCACAATTTAAAAAAAAATCATGTTACAAAGTCCAGTGTTCATAACAGTATGAACAGTAAGGAGAGGCAATATAAAATAAAAGATACAATTCTAAAGGGGTGCAGAGGCAGAGGGACCTGGAGGTGTGTGTGCACAATCATTGAAGGATGTAGGGCAGGTTGGGAAAGTGGTTAATAAGCCATACGGGATCCTGGGTTTTATAAACAGAGGCATAGAGTACAAAAACAAAGAAGTTATAGTGAACCTTTATAAAACACTAGTTCAGCCTGAAGTGGAGTATTGTGTTCAATTCTGGGCACCACACATTAGGAAGGATGTGAAGGCTTTAGAGAGGGTGAGGAAAGATTTACGACAATGGTTCCAGGGATGAAGGACTTCAGTTTTATGGATTTTAAAAAATTCATTCTTGGGATTTGGGTTTTGCTGGTAAGGCCACATTTATTGGCCCATCTCTAATCGCCCTTGAGAAGGTGGTGGTGAGCTGCCTTCTTGAAACAATGCAGTCCATCTTTTTTTTTATTCATTCATGGGATTTTTTTTGGGTGTCGCTGGTCAGGCCAGCATTTATTGCCCATCCCTAATTGCCCTTGAGAAGGTGGTAGTGAGCTGCCTTCTTGAACCGCTGCTGTCCATTTGGGGTAGGTACACCCACAGTGCTGTTAGGAAGGGAGTTCCAGGATTTTGACCCAGCGACAGTGAAGGAACGGCGATATAGTTCCAAGTCAGGATGGTGTGTGACTTGGAGGGAAACTTGCAGGTGGTGGTGTTCACATGCATTTGCTGCCCTTGTCCTTCCAGTTGGTAGAGATCGCAGGTTTGGAAGGTGCTGTCTAAGGAGCCTTGGTGCATTGCTGCAGTGCATTTTGTAGATGGTACACACTACTGCCACTGCGCGTCGGTGGTGGAGGGAGTGAATGTTTGTAGATGGGGTGCCAATCAAGCGGGCTGCTTTGTCCTGGATGGTGTCGAGCTTCTTGAGTGTTGTTGGAGCTGCACCCATCCAGGCAAGTGGAGAGTATTCCATCACACTCCTGACTTGTGTCTTGTAGATGGTGTACATGCTTTGGGGAGTGAGGAGGTGAGTTACACGCCTCAGGATTCCTAGCCTCTGACCTGCTCTTGTAGCCACAGTATTTATATGGCTACTCCAGTTCAGTTTCTGGTCAATGGTTTTTTCTTATTCATTCATGGGATGTGGGCGTCACTGGCCAGGCCAGCATTTATTACCCATCCCTAATTGCCCTTGAGAAGGTGGTGGTGAGCTGCCTTCTTGAACCGCTGCAGTCCATGTGGGGTAGGTACACCCACAGTGCTGTTAGGAAGGGAGTTCCAGGATTTTGACCCAGCGACAGTGAAGGAACGGCGATATAGTTCCAAGTCAGGGTGGTGTGTGACTTGGAGGGGAACTTGCAGGTGGTGGTGTTCCCATGTATTTGCTGCCCTTGTCCTTCTAGTTGGTAGAGGTCGCGGGTTTGGAAGGTGCTGTCGAAGGAGCCTTGGTGCGTTGCTGCAGTGCATCTTGCAGATGGTACACACTGCAGCCACTGTGCGTCGGTGGTGGAGGGAGTGAATGTTTGTGGATGGGGTGCCATTCAAGCGGGCTGCTTTGTCCTGGATGGTGTCGAGCTTCTTGAGTCTTGTTGGAGCTGCACCCATCCAGGCAAGTGGAGAGTATTCCATCACACTCCTGACTTGTGCCTTGTAGATTGTGGACAGGCTTTGGGGAGTCAGGAGGTGAGTTACTCGCCTCAGGATTCCTAGCCTCTGACCTGCTCTTGTAGCCACGGTATTTATATGGCTACTCCAGTTCAGTTTCGGGTCAATGGTAGCCCCTAGGATGTTGATAGTGGGGGATTCAGCGATGGTTATGCCGTTGAATGCCAAGGGGAGATGGTTAGATTCTCTTTTGTTGGAGATGGTCATTGCCTGGCACTTGTGTGGTGCGAATGTTACTTGCCATTTATCAGCCCAAGCCTGGATATTGTCCAGGTCTTGCTGCATTTCTACACAGACTGCTTCAGTATCTGAGGAGTTGCGAATGGTGCTGAACATTGTGCAATCATCAGCGAACATCCCCACTTCTGACCTTATGATTGAAGGAAGGTCATTGATGACGCAGCTGAAGATGGTTGGTCCTAGGACACTACCCTGAGGTACTCCTGCAGTGATGTCCTGGAGCTCAGATGATTGACCTCCAACAACCACAACCATCTTCCTTTGCACTAGGTATGATTCCAGCCAGCGGAGGGTTTTCCCCCTGATTCCCATTGACCTCAGTTTTGCTCGGGCTCCTTGATGCCATACTCGGTCAAATGCTGCCTTGATGTCAAGGGCAGACACTCTCACCTCACCTCTTGAGTTCAGCTCTTTTGCCCATGTTTGAACCAAGGCTGTAATGAGGTCAGGAGCTGAGTGGCCCTAGCGGAACCCAAACTGAGCATCACTGAGCAGGTTGTTGCAAAGCAAGTGCTGCTTGATGGCACTGTTGATGACACCTTCCATCACTTTACTGATGGTTGAGAGTAGGCTAATGGGGCGGTAGTTGGCCGGGTTGGATTATTCCTGCTTTTTGTGTACAGGACATACCTGGGCAATTTTCCACATTGCAGGGTAGATGCCAGTGTTGTAGCTGTACTGGAACAGCTTGGCTAGGGGCACGGCAAGTTCTGGAGCACAGGTCTTCAGTACTATTGCCGGAATATTGTCAGGGCCCATAGCTTTTGCAGTATCCAGTGCCTTCATTTTCTTGATATCACGTGGAGTGAATCGAATTGGCTGAAGTTTGGCACTGTGATGCTGGGGACTTCAGGAGGAGGCCGAGATGGATCATCAATTCGGCACTTCTGGCTGAAGATTGTTGCAAATGCTTCAGCCTTATCTTTTGCACTGATGTGCTGGGCTCCCCCATCATTGGGGATGAGGATATTTGTGGAGCCACCTCCTCCAGTTAGTTGTTTAATTGTCCACCACCATTCACAGCTGGATGTGGCAGGACTGCAGAGCTTAGATCTGATCCGTTGGTTATGGGATCGCTTAGCTCTGTCTATCGCATGCTGCTTACGCAGTTTGGCATGCAAGTAGTCCTGGGTTGTAGCTTCACCAGGTTGACACCTCACTTTGAGGTATGCCTGGTGCTGCTCCTGGCTTGCCCTCCTGCACTCTTCATTGAACCAGGGTTGGTCTCCTGGCTTGATGGTAATGGTAGAGTGGGGGATATGCCAGGCCATGAGGTTACAGATTGTGGTTGAGTACAATTCTGCTGCTGCTGATGGCCCACAGCGCCTGATGGATGCCCAGTTTTGCATTGCTAGATCTGTTCGAAATCTATCCCATTCAGCACGGTGATAGTGCCACACAACACGATGGATGGTATCCTCAAAGTGAAGGCGGGACTTCGTCTCCACAAGGACTGTGCGGTGGTCACTCCTACCAATACTGTCATGGACAGATGCATCCGCGGCAGGCAGATTGGTGAGGACGAGGTCAAGTATGTTCTTCCCTCGTGTTGGTTCCCCCACCACCTGCCCCTAGGATGTTGATAGTGGGGGATTCAGCGATCTAGTGTAGGTACACCCAGATTATTTTTATGGAAGGAGCTCCAAGAATTTGACCCAGTGAAGGAACGACGATATAGTTCCGAGTCAAGACAGTGAGTGACTCGGAAGGAAACTTACAGGTCTTGGTGTTCCCATGCATCTGCTGCCTTTGTCCTTCTAGGTGGTAGAGGTTGCAGGTTTAGAAGGTGCTGTTGAAGGAGGCTTGGCAAATTGCTGCCATTGTGCACCGGCGTTGGAGGGAGTGAATGTTTAAGGGAATGAATGTTTAAGGCAATGGATGGGGTGCTGATCAAGCGGGTTGCTGTATCCTTGATGGTGTTAAGCTCCTTGAGTGTTTTTGGAGCTGCACCTATCCAGGCAAATTGGAGAGTATTCCATTACACTCCTGCCTTGTGCCTTGTAGATGGTGGACAGGCTTTGGGGAGTCAGGAGATGATTTCCTTGCCACAGAACTGTTTCCAATGGCTGAAGGGCCAATGAACAGAGGGCACAGATTTAAGGTAATTGGCACAAGAACCAGAGGCAACATGCTTTTTCACACAATGAATGGTTAGAATTTTGAATGCACTGCCTGATACAGATTCAGTAGAAGCCTTCAAAAGGGAATCGGATAAATACTTGATGAAGAAAAAATTGCAGGGATATGGGGAAAGAGCAGGGAAATGGGGCTAATTCAAAGAGCTGATACAGGCATAATGGGCTGAATGGCTTCCTTCTGTGCTGTAGGAAAGATAAGTTTATTACTTGATGTTTCTGGTCTAAGACCCTTCCTCAGGACTGGCAGTCAACTGACTTTTGGTTTGTCCAAAGAATCATCCTGACCTGACTAGTGTTTCCAGCTCCTTCTGTTTGTGTTCTTGTGGAAAGCACCTGTCTTCTGATCAATGCTTCCTTTCCATCATACGGCCAACATAGGAAACTCAAAAGCTGACAAATTGCGTCCTGTTGATCCATTGCTCAACGTTCTGGCACTCCAGCATGCCACATCACTGCCTTGTATTTCACTGTTTTTAAAAAATGGTTTTGTGTACAAGGCAACCTAATCCCCAATTTAATTACTTTTAAAGACAGAAGGAGGGAGTCCTCAGAGACCTGAACCTGAAGATTTGGAGGCAGGAAAGAAAGAGTCTCGAAGACTCATTCACTTTTCAAGTGGAGAAACCATAGAGGAATACAGCACTGAAGAGGAGCTTGAAGAGGAGCAGAAAGTGTTAGAGAGAGTCGATCGAGTAAGTGGCATAAATGGGTCATTTTCTGGTTGGCAAGATGTAATGAGCGGTGTGCCAAAGGGATCAGTGCTGGGCCTCAACTTTTTATAATTTATATAAATGACTTGGATGAAGGGACCAAACGCATGGTTGCTAAATTTGCTGATGGCACAAAGATAGGTAGGAAAGTAAATGAAATTGTCCATTTTGGCAGGAAGAATAAAAAAAGCATATTATCTAAATGCTGAGAGATTGCAGAGCTCTGAGATGCAGAGGGATCTGGGTGTCCTGGTGCATGAATCGCAAAAGGTTAGTATGCAGGTACAGCACGTAATTAGGAAAGTTAATAGAATGTTATTGTTCATAGCAAGGGGAAACGAATACAAAAATAGGGAGGTTATGCTTCAGCAATACAGGGCATTGGTAAGACCACATCTGGAATACTCTGTACAGTATTGGTCTCCTTATTTAAGGAAGGATATAAATGCTTTGGAAGCAGTTCAGAGAAGGTTTACTAGACTAATACTTGGAATAGGCGGGTTGTCTTATGAGGAAAAATTGGACAGGCTAGGCCTGTATCCGCTGGAGTTTAGAAGAGTAAGAGGCGACTTGATTGAAACATATAAGACTCTGAAAGGTCTTGACAGGGTGGATGTGGAAATGATGTTTCCTCTTGTGGGAGAATCTAGAACTAGGGGTCACTGTTTAAAAATAAGGGGTCGCCCATTTAAGACAGAGATGAGGAGAAATGTTTTCTCTCAGAGGGTCGTGACTCTTTGGAATTCTCTTCCTCCAAAGGCGGTGGAAACAGAGTCTCTAAATATTTTTAAGGCAGTGGTAGATAGATTCTTGAGAAGCAAAGGGGGTGAAAAGTTTTCGGGGGTAGGGGTAAATGTGGAGTCGAGGTTACAATCAGGTCAGCCATGATCTTCTTGAATGGCGGTGCAGGCTTGAGGGGCCGAGTGGCCTACTACTGCTCCTAAGTGCCTAACAGCAATCGGAATGCAGTTATCCAATAATTCAATCATTTCTTGCAGCAAAAAAATTTATCCAATAATTGAATTGAACAACTTTGAATTAGGAGCAGTAGACTGTATAGTTAGACACATGTCCTTTGTACACTAGCTACTCATACACCCTTCAGTCTCCCATACCACTGCCAGATTTATATATCTTCACCAGTTTACCATACACCCCACCAGCTTCCCATGTGCCCCACCAGCCATAGTGCCACAAGCAGGTGCCCATAGATCAACAGTCCATACATGCCCCAATAGCTTCCCATACCCGCACCAACTTCCCATACACCCCACCAGCTACCAATAGCCTTCACCAGCTACCAATGCCCTCCCACCAACCTCCCATACACCGCATCACCAATACATCCCACCAGGTTCCCATACAGCTCATCTCCTATACACCCAACCAGCTTCCCATACACTCCCACGAACTTCCCATACACCCCACCAGCTACCAATACCCTCCACCAGCTTCCCATACTCTCCCACCAGCTTCCTATACACTATTTGGGGGATGTGGGTGTCGCTGGCTAGGCCAGCATTTATTACCCATCCCTAATTGCCCTTGAGAAGGTGGCAGCGAGCACAGTGGCGCAGTGGTTAGCACCGCAGCCTCACAGCTCCAGCGACCCGGGTTCAATTCTGGGTACTGCCTGTGTGGAGTTTGCAAGTTCTCCCTGTGTCTGCATGGGTTTTCGCCGGGTGCTCCGGTTTCCTCCCACCACCAAAAGACTTGCAGTTGGTAGGTAAATTGGCCATTATAAATTGTCCCTAGTAGAGGTAGGTGGTAGGGAAATATAGGGACAGGTGGGGATGTTGTAGGAATATGGGATTAGTGTAGTATTAGTATAAATGGGTGGTTGATGGTCGGCACAGACTCGGTGGGCTGAAGGGCCTGTTTCAGTGCTGTATCTCTAAATAAAAATAAAAAAATAAATTTAAAAAAAAATAAACTCTACAGTGCTGTTAGGAAGGAAGTTCCAGGATCTTGACCCAGCGACAGTGAAGGAACGGCGATATAGTTCCAAGTTAGGATGGTGTGTGGCTTGGAGGGGAACTTGCAGGTGGTGGTGTTCCTATGCATTTGCTGCCCTTGTCCTTCTAAGTGGTAGAGGTCGCGGGTTTGGAAGGTGCTGTCGAAGGAGCCTTGGTGAGTTGCTGCAGTGCAACTTGTATATGGTACACACTGCTACCACTGTGCATCGGTGGTGGAGGGACGGAACGTTGAAGGTGATGGATGGGGTGCAGGTCAAGTGGGCTGCTTTGTCCTAGATGGTGTCAAGCTTCTTCAGTGTTATTGGAGCTACACCGATCCAGGCAAGTGGAAAGTATTCCATCAGTCTTCTGACTTGTAAATGGTGGACAGGTATTGGGGAGACAGGAGGTGAGTTGCTCGATGCAGAATTCCCAGCCTCTGATCTGCTCACTCCTTCCCCTCCCTCCCAGAACCGTGACAGGGTTCCCCTTGTATTCACCTTCCACTCCACCAGCCTACACATCCAAAGGATTATCCTCCGCCATTTCATCAACCTCCAGCATGATGCCACCACCAAACACATCTTCCCCTCCCCTCCCCTGTCAGCATTCCGAAAGGATCATCCCCTCCGCAACACCCTGGTCCACTCTTACATCACCCCTGACACCTTGTCCCCCTCTCACGGCACCTTCTCATGCAATCGCAGGAGGTGTAATACCTGCCCTTTTACCTCCTCTCTCCTCACAATCCAAGGCCTCAAACACTCCTTTCAGGTGAAGCAGCGATTTACTTGTACTTCTTTCAATTTAGTATACTGTATTCGCTGCTCACAATGCAGTCTCCTCTACACTGGGGAGACCAAACGCAGATTGGGTGACCGCTTTGCGGAACACCTCCGCTCAGTTCACAAGCATGACCCTGAGCTTCCGATTGCTTGCCATTTCAATTCACCACCCTGCTCCCATGCCCACATTTCTGTCCTTGGCCTGCTGCAGTGTTCTAATGAACATCAATGTTAGCTCGATGAACAGCACCTCATTTCTGATTCGGCACTTTACAACCTTCCGGACTGAACATTGAGTTCAATAATTTTAGAGCATGACTGGCTCTTTTTTATTATTATTTTATTTTATTTTGTTTTATCATTTTTCTTAACCATGTGCCTGTCTTAAACTTGGTTTTTCATGTTTATGCTTTTGGACAGAGCTGTTCATTATCCTGTCATTAATACTCTCTCTGCACTAATGCTTTGTCTTTCACCAAACCATTAGCACACTCCCTTTGCCTTTTCCCCATGACCTTGCCAATTCATCTATCCTGCCCTCTGACCTATCACACACCTTCCCTTTTGTTCTCTTGCCCCCCACCCCCGCTTCACTTGCTTAAAACCTATTACATTTCTAACCGTTGACAGTTTTGATGAAAGGGCACAGACCTGAAACATTAACTCTGCTTCTCTCTCCACAGATGCTGCCTGACCTGCTGAGTATTTCCAGCACTTTCTGTTTTTATTTCTGATCTGCTCCTGTGACCACAGCATTTACATGGCTGGTCCAGTTCCGTTTCTGGTCAATGGTGACCCCAGGATGTTGATAGTGGGGGATTCAACAATGGTATTGCCATTGAACATTTGAAAGTCAAGGGGAGATGGTCAGATTCTCTCTTGTTTGAGATGGTCATTGATTGGCACTTGTGTGGCGCGAATCTTATTTGCCACTTATCAACCCAAGCCTGGATGTTGTCCAGGTTTTGCTGAATATGGACATGGGCTGCTTCAGTAACTGAGGAGTTGCGAATGGTGCTGAATATTGTGCAATCATCAACGAACATCCCCACATCTGACCTTATGATGGAGGGAAGCTCATTGATGAAGCAGCTGAAGATGGTTGGGCCTGGGACACTACCCTGAGGAACTCCCTCAGTGATGTCCTGGAGTTGAGATGATTGACCTCCAACAACCACAACCATCTTCCTTTGTGCTAGGTATGACTCCAACCAGTGGAGAGTTTTCCCACTGATTCCCATTAACTCCAGTTTTGCTAGGGCTTCTTGATGTCAAGGGCAGTCACTCTCACCTCACCTCTGGAGTTCAGCTCTTTTGTCCATGTTTGGACCAAGGCTTTAATGAGGTCAGGAATTGAGTGGCCCCTGGCAGACCCCAAACTGAGCGTCAGCAAACAGGTTGTTGCTGAGCAAGTACTGCTTGATAGCACTGTCCACAACCCCTTCTATCACTTTACTGATGATCGAGAGCAGACTGATAGGGTGGTAATTGGCTGGGTTGCATTTGTCCTGCTTTTTGTGTATAGGATATACCTGGGCAATTTTCCACATTGCTGGGTAGATACCAATGTTGTAGCTGTACTGGAATAGCTTGGCTAGGGGCGCGGCTAGTTCTGGAGCACAAGTCTTCATTACAATTGCCGGAATGTTCTCAGGGCCCATAGCCCATTACCCGAATACGCCACTAGCATCCCATGCCATCCCACCAGCTTCTCAAGCTCCTCATTACCCAAACACTCAACCGGCTTCCCATACACCCCACCGGCTTCCCATACACCCCACCGGCTTCCCATACACCCCACCGGCTTCCCATACACCCCACCGGCTTCCCATACATCCAACCGGCTTCCCGTACATCCAACCGGCTTCCCGTACATCCCCACCAGCTTCCCGTACATCCCCACCAGCTTCTCGTACATCCCCACCAGCTTCTCGTACATCCCCACCAGCTTCCTATACACCCCACCAGCTTCCCGTACATCCACATCAGCTTCCCATATACCCCCACCTGCTTCCCATATACCCCCACCAGCTTCCCATATACCCCCACCAGCTTCCCATAAACCCCACCGGCTTCCCATACATCCCCACCAGCTTCCCATATACTCCCACCAGCTTCCCATATACCTCACCAGCTTCCCATATACCTCACCAGCTTCCCATACCATCCCACCAACTTCCCATACACCCCACCAGCTACCAATACCCTCCACCAGCTTCCCATACTCTCCCATCAGTTTCCATACACCCCCATTACCCATACACTCCACCGGCTTTTCATACATCCCTACCAGCTTCCCATACACCCCACCGGCTTCCCATACATCCCCACCAGCTTCCAATATAGTCCCACCAGCTTCCCATACCATCCCACCAGCTTCCCATACCATCCCACCAGCTTCCCATACCATCCCACCAGCTACCAATACCTTCCCACCAACTTCCCATGCACCCCACCAGCTACCAATACCCTCCCACCAACTTCCCATACACCTCATCAGTTACCAATACCCTCCCACCAACTTCCCATACACCTCATCAGCTACCAATACCCTCCCACCAACTTCCCACACACCTCACCAGCTACCAATACCCTCCCACCAACTTCCCATGCACCCCACCAGCTACCAATACCCTTCCACCAACTTCCCATACACCCCACCAGCTACCAATACCCTTCCACCAACTTCCCATACACCCCACCAGCTACCAATACCCTCCCACCAACTTCCCATACACCTCACCAGCTATCAATACCCTCCCACCAACTTCCCATACACCTCAGCAGCAACCAATACCCTCCCACCAACTTCCCATATACCTCATCAGCTACCAATACCCTCCCACCAACTTCCCATACACCTCACCAGCTACCAATACCCTCCCACCAACTTCCCATACACCCCACCAGCTACCAATACCCTCCCACCAACTTCCCATACACCTCACCAGCTACCAATACCCTCCCACCAACTTCCCATACACTCCACCAGCTACCAATACCCTCCCACCAACTTCCCATGCACCTCACCAGCTACCAATACCCTCCCACCAGCTTCCCATACACCTCACCAGCTACCAATACCCTCCCACCAACTTCCCAGACATCTCACCAGCTACCAATACCCTCCCACCAACTTCCCATACACCCCACCAGCTACCAATACCCTCCCACCAACTTCCCATGCATCCCACCAGCTACCAATACCCTCCCACCAACTCCCCATACACCCCACCAGCTACCAGTACCCTCCACCAACTTCCCATACACCCCACCAGCTACCAATACCCTCCCACCAACTTCCCATACACCTCACCAGCTATCAATACCCTCCCACCAACTTCCCATACACCTCACCAGCTACCAATACCCTCCCACCAACTTCCCATACACTTCACCAGCTACCAATACCCTCTCACCAACCTCCCATACACCTCACCAGCTACCAATACCCTCCCACCAACTTCCCATACACCTCACCAGCTACCAATACCCTCCCACCAACTTCCCATACACCTCAGCAGCAACCAATACCCTCCCACCAACTTCCCATATACCTCATCAGCTACCAATACCCTCCCACCAACTTCCCATACACCTCACCAGCTACCAATACCCTCCCACCAACTTCCCATACACCCCACCAGCTACCAATACCCTCCCACCAACTTCCCATACACCTCACCAGCTACCAATACTCTCCCACCAACTTCCCATACACCTCACCAGCTACCAATACTCTCCCACCAACTTCCCATACACTCCACCAGCTACCAATACCCTCCCACCAACTTCCCATGCACCTCACCAGCTACCAATACCCTCCCACCAACTTCCCATACACCTCAGCAGCAACCAATACCCTCCCACCAACTTCCCATATACCTCATCAGCTACCAATACCCTCCCACCAACTTCCCATACACCTCACCAGCTACCAATACCCTCCCACCAACTTCCCATACACCCCACCAGCTACCAATACCCTCCCACCAACTTCCCATACACCTCATCAGCTACCAATACTCTCCCACCAACTTCCCATACACTCCACCAGCTACCAATACCCTCCCACCAACTCCCCATACACCCCACCAGCTACCAGAACCCTCCACCAACTTCCCATACACCCCACCAGCTACCAATACCCTCCCACCAACTTCCCATACACCTCACCAGCTACCAATACCCTCCCACCAACTTCCCAGACACCTCACCAGCTACCAATACCCTCCCACCAACTTCCCAGACACCTCACCAGCTACCAATACCCTCCCACCAACTTCCCATACACCTCACCAGCTACCAATACCCTCCCACCAACTTCCCATACACCTCACCAGCTACCAATACCCTCCCACCAACTTCCCATACACCTCACCAGCTACCAATACCCTCCCACCAACTTCCCATACACCTCACCAGCTACCAATACCCTCCCACCAACTTCCCAGACACCTCACCAGCTACCAATACCCTCCCACCAACTTCCCATACACCTCACCAGCTACCAATACCCTCCCACCAACTTCCCAGACACCTCACCAGCTACCAATACCCTCCCACCAACTTCCCATACACCTCACCAGCTACCAATACCCTCCCACCAACTTCCCATACACCTCACCAGCTACCAATACCCTCCCACCAACTTCCCATACACTCCACCAGCTACCAATACCCTCCACCAGCTTCCCACACCATCCCATTAACTTCCCATACACCCCACCACCCATAGCTCCTCAACCAGGTGCCTATGCACCAATAGTTCATACCCACCACCAACATAACCTCCATCAGCTTCCCATAATCCCATCGTCTCGCACTTGTTACACAACAAAGAGGGAAATGTAGTCAAAAATATCTTTCAAAAGATCACTGGAACCAGGCAGAAAAGGTCAAGTCGATGTGTTTGCACGTTTGGATAGGGAATGCACTGTGATGCATCTGATGGTTCACCGTCCAGGATCAGCTGCAAACGTTAGTAATTTAGATGAGGTACTGTGAGGGTCGGTGAGTTTCTTGGGTGAGGAGGGTTTACGGGAGAACACTGCAGCTACGTACACCTGAGCTCACTCAAAAAAGATTCTCTTTGATTGAAGGATTTAATTATCTGTGAAAGTGACTTTTCATGTACTGATTGTCTTGCAGTCCACACTCCCCTGGAGCCATTTCCTGCAGTTTTGGGTGATGAAGTTTGCCAGGACTTCATTATTCAGTGAGTATTGCATGGCGGTAAGAGACTGCTGAAGATCAGCTCATTTAGCAAGTTCTGAATGAGAACGAGAGAGATAGAGTGAACCGTGGGTGTTTTAGGAGAGAGATAGAGTGAGCGGTAGGTGTTTAGATAAAGTGAACGGTGGATGTTTAGGAGAGAGATGGAGTGAACGGTGTGTAGTTTAGGAGCGAGATGGAGTAAACGATGGGTTGTTTAGGAGAGCGATGGAGTGAGCAGTGGGTGGTTTAGGAGAGAGATGGATTGAACGGTGGGTGTTTTAGGAGAGAGATAGAGTGAGCGGTAGGTGTTTAGATAAAGTGAACGGTGGATGTTTAGGAGAGAGATGGAGTGAACGGTGTGTAGTTTAGGAGCGAGATGGAGTAAACGATGGGTTGTTTAGGAGAGCGATGGAGTGAGCAGTGGGTGGTTTAGGAGAGAGATGGATTGAACGGTGGGTGTTTTAGGAGAGAGATGGAGTAAACGGTAGGTGTTCAGATGAACGGTGGGTGCATTAGGAGAGAGATGGAGTAAACCATGGGTGGTTTAGGAGAGAGATGGAGTAAATGGTAGGTGGTTTAGTAGCGAGATGGAGTAAACGGTGGGTTGTTTAGGAGAGAGATGGAGTGAGCAGTGGGTGGTTTAGGAGAGAGATGGATTGAACGGTGGGTGTTTTAGGAGAGAGATGGAGTGAGCAGTGGTTGTTTAGGAGAGAGATGGAGTGAACGGTGTGTAGTTTAGGAGGGAGATGGAGTAAACGGTGGGTTGTATAGGAGGGAGATGGAGTGAGCAGTGGGTGTTTTAGGAGAGAGATGGGGTAAGTGGTGGGTGGTTTAGGAGAGAGGTGGAGTGAGCGGTAGTGTTTAGATAGCGTGAACAGTGGGTGTTTAGGAGAGAGATGGAGTGAGCAGTGGTTGTTTAGGAGAGAGATGGAGTAAACGGTGGGTGTTTTAGGAGGGAGATGGAGTAAACGGTGGGTGTTTTAGGAGGGAGATGGAGTAAACGGTGGGTGTTTTAGGAGAGAGATGGAGTGAGCGGTGGTTGTTTAGGAGAGAAATGGAGTGAACGGTGTGTAGTTTAGGAGGGAGATGGAGTAAACGGTGGGTGTTTTAGGAGAGAGATGGAGTGAGCAGTGGTTGTTTAGGAGAGAGATGGAGTGAACGGTGTGTAGTTTAGGAGGGAGATGGAGTAAACGGTGGGTTGTTTAGGAGAGAGATGGAGTGAGCAGTGGGTGTTTTCGGAGAGAGATGGAGTAAGTGGTGGGTGGTTTAGGAGAGAGGTGGAGTGAGCGGTAGTGTTTAGATGAACGGTGGGTGCATTAGGAGAGAGATGGAGTAAACTATGGGTGGTTTAGGAGAGAGATGGAGTAAACCATGGGTGGTTTAGGAGAGAGATGGAGTAAATGGCAGGTGGTTTTAGGACAGATATGGAGTGAACGATGGGTGTTTAGATGCAATGAGTGGTGGGAGGTTTTAGGAGGGAGATGGAGTGAGTGGTGGCTGGTTTTAGGAGGGAGATGAAGTGAATAGTGAGTGGTTTAGGGGAGAGATGGAGTGAGAGGTCAGTGGTTTTTGGAGAGAGATGGAGTGAACGGTGGTTGGTTTTAGGAGGGAGATGAAGTGAATAGTGAGTGGTTTAGGGGAGAGATGGAGTGAGAGGTCAGTGGTTTTTGGAGAGAGATGGAGTGAACGGTGGGTGGTTCAGGAGAGAGATGGAGGGAGTGGTGGTTGTTTGAGGAGAGAGATGGATTGAACAGTGGGTGGTTTAGGAGAGAGATGGTGTGAAGGTTGGGTGATTTTAGGAGAGAGATGTAGTGAGCGGTGGGTCGTTTAGGAGAGAGATGGAGTAAACGGTGGGTGTTTAGATGGAATGAGCAGTGGGTAGTTTTAGGAGAGAGATGGAGTGAGTGGTGAATGTTTTTGGAGAGAGATGGAATGACTGGTGGATGTTTTTGGAGAGAGATGGAATGTCTGGTGGATGTTTTTGGGGAGAGATGGAATGTCTGGTGGATGTTTTTGGGGAGAGATGGAATGTCTGGTGGATGTTTTTGGGGAGAGATGGAATGACTGGTGGATGTTGTTGGAGAGAGATGGAATGACTGGTGAATGTTTTTGGGGAGAGATGGAATGACTGGTGGATGTTTTTGGGGAGAGATGGAATGACTGGTGGATGTTTTTGGGGACAGACGGAATGACTGGCGGATGTTGTTGGAGAGAGATGGAATGACTGGCGGATGTTGTTGGAGAGAGATGGAATGACTGGTGGATGCTTTTGGAGAGAGATGTAATGACTGGTGGATGTTTTTGGGGTGAGTTGGAATGACTGGTGAATGTTTTTGGGGAGAGATGGAATGACTGGTGGATGTTTTTGGGGACAGACGGAATGACTGGTGGATGTTTTTGGAGAGAGATGGAATGACTGGTGAATGTTTTTGGGGAGAGATGGAATGACTGGTGAATGTTTTTGGGGAGAGATGGAATGACTGGTGGATGCTTTTGGGGAGAGATGGAATGACTGGTGGATGTTTTTGGGGAGAGATGGAATGACTGGTGAATGTTTTTGGGGAGAGATGGAATGACTGGTGAATGTTTTTGGGGAGAGATGGAATGACTGGTGAATGTTTTTGGGGAGAGATGGAATGACTGGTGAATGTTTTTGGGGAGAGATGGAATGACTGGTGGATGTTTTTGGGGAGAAATGGAATGACTGGTGGATGTTTTTGGGGAGAGATGGAATGACTGGTGGATGTTTTTTTGGGAGAGATGGAATGACTGGTGAATGTTTTTTTGGGAGAGATGGAATGACTGGTGGATGTTTTTTTGGGAGAGATGGAATGACTGGTGGATGTTTTTGGGGAGAGATGGAATGACTGGTGGATGTTTTTTTTGGAGAGATGGAATGACTGGTGGATGTTTTTGGGGAGAGATGGAATGACTGGTGGATGTTTTTGGAGAGAGATGGAATGACTGGTGGATGTTTTTGGAGAGAGATGGAATGACTGGTGGATGTTTTTGGAGAGAGATGGAATGTCTGGTGGATGTTTTTGGGGAGAGATGGAATGTCTGGTGGATGTTTTTGGGGAGAGATGTAATGACTGGTGGATGTTTTTGGGGAGAGATGGAATGTCTGGTGGATGTTTTTGGGGAGAGATGTAATGACTGGTGGATGTTTTTGGGGAGAGATGGAATGTCTGGTGGATGTTTTTGGGGAGAGATGGAATGTCTGGTGAATGTTTTTGGGGAGAGATGGAATGTCTGGTGGATGTTTTTGGGGAGAGATGTAATGACTGGTGGATGTTTTTGGGGAGAGATGTAATGACTGGTGGATGTTTTTGGGGAGAGATGGAATGACTGGTGGATGCTTTTGGAGAGAGATGGAATGACTGGTGGATGTTTTTGGGGAGAGATGGAATGACTGGTGGATGTTTTTGGGGAGAGATGTAATGACTGGTGGATGTTTTTGGGGAGAGATGGAATGACTGGTGAATGTTTTTGGAGAGAGATGGACTGACTGGTGGATGCTTTTGGGGAGAGATGTAATGACTGGTGGATGTTTTTGGGGAGAGATGGAATGTCTGGTGGATGTTTTTGGGGAGAGATGGAATGTCTGGGGAATGTTTTTGGGGAGAGATGGAATGACTGGTGGATGTTTTTGGGGAGAGATGTAATGACTGGTGGATGTTTTTGGGGAGAGATGGAATGTCTGGTGGCTGTTTTTGGGGAGAGATGGAATGACTGGTGGATGTTTTTGGAGAGAGATGGAATGTCTGGTGGATGTTTTTGGGGAGCGATGTAATGACTGGTGGATGTTTTTGGGGAGAGATGGAATGACTGGTGAATGTTTTTGGAGAGAGATGGACTGACTGGTGGATGCTTTTGGGGAGAGATGTAATGACTGGTGGATGTTTTTGGGGAGAGATGGAATGTCTGGTGGATGTTTTTTGGGAGAGATGGAATGTCTGGTGAATGTTTTTGGGGAGAGATGGAATGACTGGTGGATGTTTTTGGGGAGAGATGTAATGACTGGTGGATGTTTTTGGAGAGAGATGGAATGACTGGTGAATGTTTTTGGAGCGAGATGGACTGACTGGTGGA
Source organism: Heterodontus francisci (assembly GCF_036365525.1). Lineage (NCBI taxonomy): Eukaryota > Metazoa > Chordata > Chondrichthyes > Heterodontiformes > Heterodontidae > Heterodontus > Heterodontus francisci. The sequence continues at coordinate 196,359,233 of NC_090373.1, read as the reverse complement.
TGCTTTTGGGGAGAGATGGAATGACTGGTGGATGTTTTTGGAGCGAGATGGAATGACTGGTGGATGTTTTTGGGGAGAGATGGAATGACTGGTGGATGTTTTTGGGGAGAGATGGAATGACTGGTGGATGTTTTTGGAGCGAGATGGAATGACTGGTGGATGTTTTTGGGGAGAGATGGAATGACTGGTGAATGTTTTTGGAGAGAGTTGGAATGACTGGTGGATGTTTTTGGGGTGAGATGGAATGACTGGGGGATGTTTTTGGGGAGAGATGGAATGACTGGCGGATGTTGTTGGAGAGAGATGGAATGACTGGTGGATGCTTTTGGAGAGAGATGTAATGACTGGTGGATGTTTTTGGGGTGAGTTGGAATGACTGGTGAATGTTTTTGGGGAGAGATGGAATGACTGGTGGATGTTTTTGGGGACAGACGGAATGACTGGTGGATGTTTTTGGAGAGAGATGGAATGACTGGTGAATGTTTTTGGGGAGAGATGGAATGACTGGTGAATGTTTTTGGGGAGAGATGGAATGACTGGTGGATGCTTTTGGGGAGAGATGGAATGACTGGTGGATGTTTTTGGGGAGAGATGGAATGACTGGTGAATGTTTTTGGGGAGAGATGGAATGACTGGTGAATGTTTTTGGGGAGAGATGGAATGACTGGTGAATGTTTTTGGGGAGAGATGGAATGACTGGTGAATGTTTTTGGGGAGAGATGGAATGACTGGTGGATGTTTTTGGGGAGAAATGGAATGACTGGTGGATGTTTTTGGGGAGAGATGGAATGACTGGTGGATGTTTTTTTGGGAGAGATGGAATGACTGGTGAATGTTTTTTTGGGAGAGATGGAATGACTGGTGGATGTTTTTTTGGGAGAGATGGAATGACTGGTGGATGTTTTTGGGGAGAGATGGAATGACTGGTGGATGTTTTTTTGGGAGAGATGGAATGACTGGTGGATGTTTTTGGGGAGAGATGGAATGTCTGGTGGATGTTTTTGGGGAGAGATGTAATGACTGGTGGATGTTTTTGGGGAGAGATGGAATGTCTGGTGGATGTTTTTGGGGAGAGATGGAATGTCTGGGGAATGTTTTTGGGGAGAGATGGAATGACTGGTGGATGTTTTTGGGGAGAGATGTAATGACTGGTGGATGTTTTTGGGGAGAGATGGAATGTCTGGTGGCTGTTTTTGGGGAGAGATGGAATGACTGGTGGATGTTTTTGGAGAGAGATGGAATGTCTGGTGGATGTTTTTGGGGAGAGATGTAATGACTGGTGGATGTTTTTGGGGAGAGATGGAATGACTGGTGAATGTTTTTGGAGAGAGATGGACTGACTGGTGGATGCTTTTGGGGAGAGATGTAATGACTGGTGGATGTTTTTGGGGAGAGATGGAATGTCTGGTGGATGTTTTTTGGGAGAGATGGAATGTCTGGTGAATGTTTTTGGGGAGAGATGGAATGACTGGTGGATGTTTTTGGGGAGAGATGTAATGACTGGTGGATGTTTTTGGGGAGAGATGGAATGTCTGGTGGATGTTTTTGGGGAGAGATGGAATGTCTGGTGGATGTTTTTGGGGAGAGATGGAATGTCTGGTGAATGTTTTTGGGGAGAGATGGAATGACTGGTGGATGTTTTTGGAGAGAGATGGAATGACTGGTGAATGTTTTTGGAGCGAGATGGACTGACTGGTGGATGCTTTTGGGGAGAGATGGAATGACTGGTGGATGTTTTTGGAGCGAGATGGAATGACTGGTGGATGTTTTTGGGGAGAGATGGAATGACTGGTGGATGTTTTTGGGGAGAGATGGAATGACTGGTGGATGTTTTTGGAGCGAGATGGAATGACTGGTGGATGTTTTTGGGGAGAGATGGAATGACTGGTGAATGTTTTTGGAGAGAGATGGAATGACTGGTGGATGTTTTTGGGGTGAGATGGAATGACTGGGGGATGTTTTTGGGGAGAGATGGAATGACTGGTTCATGTTTCAGGGGAGAGATGGAATGACTCGGAGGGCGGAGTTCCGGACCGGTAAGTATAAAAAACTTACCTCTGGTAAAAAAAAACTGAAAAAGTGACTTCACAGGAAACCTGTGACCTGATTGGCTGGTTGGGAATTTGTACTGAATTTGAAAATAAAACATTGATAAAAATTGATTAAAACCCGATTTAACTAATTAATTAATAAGTAGAGTAACTAAACTGGAGGGAGGAGATTACTGTATTTAGTTAGCATTTAAATTTATGGTAGGAATCTAGCACTAGGGACTGTATAGTTAATTGTAACGTAATTTTGTAAGGGCTTAATAAGTATTTATTTATTTTAAATTAATTTATTAATTAGTGCTAGAAATGTCAGTTAGAGGGGTAAAGTGCTTCACCTGTGAGATGTGGGAGGTCCGTGACGCTTCCAGCGTTCCGACGACTACATCTGCAGGAAGTGTACCCAGTTGCAGCTCCTCACAGACTGCATGGATTGGTTGGAGCAGCAACTGGATGCACTTAGGAGCATGCAGGTGGCAGAAAGCGTCAAAGACAGGAGTTTTAGAGACGTGGTTACACCCAAGGTGCGGGCAGATAGATGGGTGACCGCTGGAAGGGGCAGGCAGTCAATGCAGGAATCCCCTGTGGCTATCCCCCTCGCTAACAAGTAAACCGTTTTGGATACTGTTGGGGGGGATGGCCTATCAGGGGAAAACAGCAGCAGCAGCCAGAGCAGTGGCACCATGGCTGGCACTGTTGTTCAGCAGGGAAGGACAATGCGCAGAAGAGCAATAGTTATAGGGGTCTCTATAGTCAGGGGCACAGATAGGCCCTTCTGTGGACGTGAAAGAGACTCCAGGATGGTATGTTGCCTCCCTGGTGCCAGGGTCAAGGATGTCTCTGAACGGACAGGGGGCATTCTGAAGGGGGCGGGTGAACAGCCAGAGGTTGTGGTCCACATCGGTACCAACGACATAGGCAGGAAGAGTGACGAGGTCCTGCAGGGGGAGTTTAGGGAGTTAGGTAGAAAATTAAAAGACAGGACCTCTACAACCTAGGGTTGTAATCTTGGGATTACTCCCTGTGCCATGTGCCAGTGAGGCTAGAAACAGGAGGACAGTGCAGCTAAACACATGGCTGAACAGCTGGTGTAGGAGGGAGGGTTTCAGATATCTGGACCATTGGGATCTCTTCAGGGACAGGTGGGACCTGTACAAGAAGGACGGGTTGCATCTGAACTGGAGGGGCACAAATATCCTGGCTGCGAGGTTTGCTAGCGTCACTCGGGAGGGTTCAAACTAGTGTGGCAGGGGGGTGGGAACCAGAGCAGTAGGACAGCAGGTGAAATAAATGAGGGGAACTAGTAAATAAGGCCAGTAAGACTAAGAGGAAGAGCAGGCAGGGAGATGTTGCTGAGCACAGCGAGACTGGTGGTCTGAAGTGCATTTGTTTCAATGCAAGAAGTATAACAGGTAAGGCAGATGAACTTAGAGCTTGGATTAGTACTTGGAACTATGATGTTGTTGCTCTTACAGAGACTTGGTTGAGGGAAGGACAGGATTGGCAGCTAAATGTTCCGGGATTTAGAAGCTTCAGGCAGGATAGGGGGGATGTAAAAGGGGTGGGGGAGTTGCATTACTTGTTAAGGAGAATATCACAGCTGTACTGCGGGAGGACACCTTGGAGGGGTCATGCAGCAAAGCAATATGGGTGGAGCTCAGGAATAGGAAGGGTGCAGTCACGATGTTGGGGTTTACTACAGGCCTCCCAACAGCCAGTGGGAGGTAGAGGAGCAGATATGTAGACAGATTTTGGAAAGATGTAAAGGTAACAGGGTTGTAGTGGTGGGTGATTTTAACTTCCCCTATATTGACTGGGACTCACTTAGAGCTCGGGGCTTGGATGGGGCAGAATTTGTAAGGAGCATCCAGGAGGGCTTCTTGAAACAATATGTAGATAGTCCAACTCGGGATGGGGCCGTACTGGACCTGGTATTGGGGAATGAGCCCGGCCAGGTGGTTGAAGTTTCAGTCGGGAAGCATTTCGGGAACAGTGACCATAATTCCATAAGTTTTAAGGTACTTGTGGATAAGGATAAGAGTAGTCCTCGGATGAAGGTGCTAAACTGGGGGAAGGCTAATTATAACAATATTAGGCAGGAACTAAAGAATTTAGATTGGGGGTGGCTGTTTGAGGGTAAATCAACATCTGACATGTGGGAGTCTTTCAAACGTCAGATGATTAGAATCCAGGACCAGCATGTTCCTGTGAGGAAGAAGGATAAGTTTGGCAAGTTTTGGGAACCTTGGATAACGCGGGATATTGTGAGCCTCGTCAAAAAGAAAAAGGAAGCATTTGTAAGGGCTGGAAGGCTGGGAACAGACGAAGCCCTTGAGGAATATAAAGACAGTAGGAAGGGACTTAAGCAAGGAGTCAGGAGGGCTAAAAGGGGTCATGAAAAGTCATTGGCAAACAGGATTAAGGAAAATCCCAAGGCTTTTGTACGTATATAAAGAGCAAGAGGGTAACCAGGGAAAGGGTTGGCCCACTCAACGACAGAGGAGGGAACCTATGTGTGGAGCCAGAGGAAATGGGCGAGGTACTAAATGAGTACTTTGCATCAGTATTCACCAAAGAGGACTTGGTGGATGATCAGCCCAGGGACAGGATTTACTTCCATTTGGAAACAAACGAACTTATTAGCGAGAGGCAGCATGGTTTTGTGAAGGGGAGGTCGTGTCTCACTAACTTGATTGACATTTCTGAGGAAGTGACGAAGATGATTGATGAAGGAAGGGCAATGGATGTTGTCTATATGGACTTCAGTAAAGCCTTTGACAAGGTCCCTCATGGCGGACTGGTACAAAAGGTGAAGTCACACGGGATCAGAGGTGAGCTGGCAAGATGGATACAGAACTGGCTCGGTCACAGAAGACAAAGGGTGATTTTCTGAATGGAGGGCTGTGACTAGTGGTGTTCCGCAGGGATCAGTGCTGGGACCTTTGCTGTTTGTAGTATATATAAATGATTTGGAGGAAAATGTAGCTGGTCTGATTAGTAAGTTTGCGGACGACACAAAGGTTGGTGGAATTGCGGATAATGATGAGGATTGTCAGAGGATACAGCAGGATATAGATTGGTTGGAGACTTGGGCGGAGAAATGGCAGATGGAGTTTAATCCGGACAAATGTGAGGTAATGCATTTTGGAAGGTCTAATGCAGGTGGGAGGTATACAGTAAATGGCAGAACCCTTAGGAGTATTGACAGGCAGAGAGATTTGGCGTACAGGTCCACAGGTCACTGAAAGTGGCAACGCAGGTGGATAAGGTAGTCAAGAAGGCATACGGCATGCTTGCCTTCATCGGTTGGGGCATAGAGTATAAAAGTTGGCAAGTCATGCTGCAGCTGTACAGAACTTTAGTTAGGCCACACTTAGAATATTGCGTGCAATTCTGGTCGCCACACTACCAGAAGGACGTGGAGGCTTTGGAAAGGGTACAGAAGAGGTTTACCAGGATGTTGCCTGGTCTGGAGGGCATTAGCTATGAGGAGAGGTTGGATAAACTCGGATTATTTTCACTGGAACGACGGAGCTGGAGGGGCGACATGATAGAGGTTTACAAAGTTATGAGCGGCATGGACAGAGTGGATAGTCAGAAGCTTTTTCCCAGGGTGCAAGAGTCAGTTACTCGGGGACATTGGTTTAAGATGAGAGGGGCAAAGTTTAGAGAGGATGTGCAAGGCAAGTTCTTTGCACAGAGGGTGGTGAGTGCCTGGAACTTGCTGCTGGGGGAGGTGGAGGAAGCAGGTACCATAGAGACGTTTAAGAGACATCTTGACAAATACATGAATAGGATGGGAATAGAGGGATACGGTCCCCAGAAGTGCAGAAGGTTTTAGTTTAGGCGGGCATCAAGGTCGGCACAGGCTTGGAGGGCCGAATGGCCTGTTCCTGTGCTGTACTGTTCTTTGTTGACTGGATGTTTTTGGAGAGAGCTGGAATGACTGGTGGATGTTTTTGGGGAGAGATGGAATGACTGGTGGTTGTTTTTGGGGAGAGATGGAATGACTGGTGGATGTTTTTGGGGAGAGATGGAATGACTGGTGGTTGTTTTTGGGGAGAGATGGAATGACTGGTGGATTTTTTTGGGGAGAGGTGGAATGACTGGTTGATGTTTTTGGGGAGAGATGGAATGACTGGTGGATTTTTTTGGGGAGAGATGGAATGATTGGTGGATTTTTTTGGGGAGAGATGGAATGACTGGTGGATTTTTTTGGGGAGAGATGGAATGACTGGTGGATTTTTTTGGGGAGAGATGGAATGACTGGTGGATTTTTTTGGGGAGAGATGGAATGACTGGTGGATTTTTTTGGGGAGAGATGGAATGACTGGTTGATGTTTTCTCAGTGAAATGGTCTGAATGGTGGACCTTTCTCTTAGATCAGCTGATTAACCTCATTTTGAAAGCATGCATCCTAAGAAATTGTAACCTGCTCCATGCATAAATCACACATCAGCTGCTACAAGATGGCAGTTCAAGGGAGGGTTGGATGGGTGGATGGTTGGGACTTTTTGAACCACTCTGATGACTGTAGTTGTGACACCAAATGGCTGGACTGATTGCTGCTCCATGTACAGTACTATTGAAGTTTTATAGCATAGAAGACTACCACCAGCTAACTCAGCAGAAACCAGAGATTGAATCTGGGATCTTCCTTATCCGTGATTTGTCTCCACTGAGTGCTGCTGGAGGGCAGACAGGGTGAAGAAAGGAGTTTGATAAGTAAGGGAGTTCAGTCAGGAGGGGAAGTATAAATTAATTAAGAAAAAAATAAATTTAATTAAATTAACACAATAAAGATGGCAGGACAGCTGATGTGTCGTAGCTGCAGTATGTGGGAACTCCTGGATGCCATGGAAATCTATGGCAACCAGGTCTGTAGTAAGTGTGTGGCTTGAGGAGCTTCCACTCAGAGTCATTGAGCTGGAGGCCGAGCTGCAGACACTGCGATGCATCAGGGAGGGGGAAAGTTACCTGGACACTTTGTTCCAGAAGGCACTCACACCCCTTAGGATAGGTTCATCTGTTTTGGTCAGTGGTCAAGGACAGGAGTGTATGACTGCGAGTCAGGCAGGTAAGGGGATTGAGGAGGTGGGGATGGAGGAGCATCAGCCCTTGCAATTGAGCAACAAGTTCGAGGTTCTTTCAGCTTGTATGGACAAGAGCGAGGGCCGTAGTGTGTATGAGCAGTCTGACCATGACACCATGGTATAGGAAGCCACTCAAGTGGGGGAAGCAATAGGAAAGTAGTGGTAGTAGGGGACAGTATAGTGAGGGGGATTGACACTGTTATCTGCAGCAAAGAGCGAGAGTCCAGAAGGCTGTGTTGCCTGCCCGATGCCAGGGTTCAGGACATCTGCTCAGGGCTAGAGAGGAACTTAGAGTGGGAGGGGAAGGATCCAGTCGTCATGGTCCATGTAGGTACCAACGACAAAGGCAGGACACCACACTATAGGAAGGATGTGATTGCACTGGAGAGGGTGCAGAGGAGATTCACAAGGATGTTGCCTGGGCTGGAGCATTTCAGCTATGAAGAGAGACTGGATAGGATAGGAGAGACGGCTGAGGGGGGACCTGATTGAGGTATACAAAATTATGAGCGGCATTGATAGGATAGAAAGGAAGAAACTTTTTCCCTTAGCAGAGGGGTCAATAACCAGGCGGCATAGATTTAAGGTAAGGGGCAGGAGGAGGTTTAGAGGGGATTTGAGGAAAACAATTTTCATCCAGAGGGTGGTTGGAATCTGGAACACACTGCCTGAAGGGGTGGTGGAGGCAGGAACCCTCACAACATTTAAGAAGTATTTAGATGAGCACTTGAAATGCCATAGCATACAAAGCTATGGGCCAAGTGCTGGAAAATGGGATTAGAATAGTTAGGTGCTTGATAGCTGGCATGGACATGATGGGCTGAAGGGCCTGTTACTGTGCTGTATAACTCTATGACTTTATTCAAAAAGTGGGGGAGACAGAAAGCAGGAAACTACAGACCAGTTTGCTTAACATCTGTTATACGGAAAATGTTAGAAGCTATTATTAAAGAGGTTATAGCAGGGCACTTAGAAAATTTCAAGGTTATCAGGCAGAGTCAGCATGGTTTTGTGAAAAGGAAATCATGTTTAACCAATTTATTGGAGTTCTTTGAATAAGTAGCATGTGCTGTGGATAAAGGGGAACCAGTGGATGTACTGTACTTAGATTTCCAGTAGGCATTTGATAAGGTGCCACATCAAAGGTTATTGTGGAAAATAAAAGCTCATGGTGTAGGGGGTAACATTTTGGCATAGATACAAGATTGGCTAACTGACAGGAAATAGAGAGTAGGCATAAATGGGTCATTTTCTGGTTGGTAAGATGTAACAAGTGAGATCAGTGCTGGGGCTTCAACTTTTTACAATTTATATAAATGACTTGGATGAAAGGACCAAAGGTGTGGTTGCTAAATTTGCTGATGACACAATGATAGGTAGGAAAGTAAGTTGTGCAGAGCACATAAGGAGGCGACAAAGGGATACAGATAGGTTAAGTGAGTGGGCACAGACCTGGCAAATGGAGTATAATGTGGAAAAATGTGAAATTGTCCATTTTGGCAGGAAGAATAAAAAAGCATATTATCTAAATGGTGAGAGATTGTAGAGCTCTGAGATGCAGAGGGATCTGGTGTCCTAGTATATGAATCGCAAAAGGTCGTTATGCAGGTACAGCAAATAATTAAGAAAGCTAACAGAATGTTATCATTTATTGCGAGGGAACTGAATACAAAAGTAGGGAGGTTATGCTTCAGTTATACAGGGCATTGGTGAGATCACATCTGTAGTACTGTGTACAGTATTGGTCTCCTTATTTAAGGAAGGATGTAAATGTGTTGGAAGCAGTCCAGAGAAGGTTTACCAGACTAATAACTGGAATGGGCGGCCAACAAGCAACAAACAGCGATAGACTGTAGCTATATTTCTGTTACATTTATCATTTCTTTTTTCCTAGCCTGTGACTTTCTTGGAGAGAAACTAGCCAACCTGTTCGGACTGACATCAGCCAAGTACCAATATGCAGTAGATGAATACTACAGTGCTCAACAACAGGTCATCTAAATATCATAACATCTCTAATTCCCAGATTAATTATGTGTTTCATTGTATATCATTATTTAAACAAGGTGGAATTATTAGGTTAATGATGGACTGCCTCAAATATTTTACACTAATTCTGGTGGACAGTTATCAATAGGTTATTTACAAACTATTACATACAAATACACAATTAACAGGTTGTTGATGGACTGTCTCAAATGATTTACACAATTACTACTATACAATTATTAATAGGTGATCAATAGACCATTTAACACCAATAAAAATATACAATTATCAATATGATCAATAGACCATTGAACACTATTAATAAGGTGCAATTATCAGTAAACAATTTTACATAAATACTGATATAGGATAGGTTCTATTAAACTGCCTTCAATATTTTATACTAATATTGATAACTGCCTCAAGCATTTACAATTATGAATTTATCAATAGGTATTAATAAACTGCCTCAGACATTTTATACTAATAATGATATACAATTATCAATAGGTTATTGGTCAACCGTCTCAAACATTTTACACTTTATACTTTAGCTGCAGAGATAGTGGATGTGCTGGCTATGATTTTCTAGAATTCCTTAGACTCAGGAATGGTCCCATCAGATTGGAAGTTGGCAAATGTTATGCTGCTTTTCAAGAAAGGAGGTAGAGAGAAAACAGGGAAGCACAGGCCAGTTAGCCTAACATCAGTCATTGGAAAGATGCTGGAAACTATTATTAAAGAAGTCTTAACATTGCACTTGGAAAAGCATAGTATGATCAGAACAAGTTAGCATGGTTTTACTAAAGGGAGATCCTGTTTGACAAATTTATTAGAGTTTTTTGAGGATGTAACCAGTAGGGTAGATAAAGGGGAGCCAGATGTAGTAGACCTGGATTTTCAAAAGGCATTCATTAAGGTGCCACATAAAAGACTACTAGGCAAGATAAGGGCTCATGGTGTTGGGGGTAATATATTAGCATGGATAAAGGATTGGTTAACAAACAGAAAGAAGAGAGTGTGCATAAATGGGGCATTTTCAAATTGGCAGGCAGTGAATAGCGGGTGCCGCAAGGATCAGTGCTGGGGCCTTGGCTATATACAATCCATATCAATGACTTGGATTGAGAGACAGAGAGTAATGTATCTAAGTTTGCTGATGATACAAAGCTCGGTGGAAAGGTAATCCGCGGGGAGGACATCGAGAGTCTGCAAAGAGATATAGACAGGTTAAGTGAGTGGGCAACAAGATGGCAAATGGAGTATAATGTAGGGAAGTGTGAAGTCATTCACTTTGGTCGTAAAAATAGAAAAGCAGAATTTTTTTTAAAAGGTGTGAAACTGATAAGTGTTGATGTTCAGAGAAACTTGGGGGTACTCGTACAAGGAACAGACACACAAAGTTAACATGCAGGTACAGCAGGCTATTAGGAAGGCAAATGGCATGTTGGCCTTTATTCCAAGGGGATTGGAGTACAGGAATAAAGAAGTCTTCCTAAAATTGTACAGGGCTTTGGTGAGACTGCACCTGGAATACTGTGTGCAGTTTTGGTCTCCATGCTTAAGAAAGGATATACTTGCACTGGAGGCAGTGCAGTGAAGATTTACTAAATTGGGAGAGGGGGTTGTCCTATGATGAGAGCCTGAATAAATTGGGCCTATATTCTCTGGAGTTTAGAAGAACGAGAGGCAATCTAATTGAGACATACAAGATTCTGAAAGGGCTTGATAGGGTAGAAACAGAAAGATTGTTCCCGCTGGTCAGGGAATCTAGGACACAATCTCAGGATAAGGGGCCAATCATTCAGGACTGAGATGAGGAGAAATTATTACGCTCAAAGGGGTGTGAATCTTTGGAATTCTCTACCCCAGAGGGTTGTGGATGCTCCATCATTGAATACATTTAAGGCTGGGACAGATAGATTTTTGGTCTCGCAGGGAATCAAGGGATATCGGGAGTGGGCAGGAAAGTGGAACTGAAGCCCAAGATCAGCCATGATCGGATTCAATGGAGGAGCAGGCTCGATGGGCCATATGGTCTACTTCTGCTCTTATTTCTTGTGTTCTTGTGGACTAATACCTGCACTTATACACATTAACACAGGAAATCATCTCAAAGTGTTTCATATACAATGAATTATTTTGAAGTGCAGTGACTGCTATGCGGGCAAATGCAGCGGTTAGTTTGAATGCAGCAAAACATCAACAAGATCAAAACAACAACTTATATTTATATAGTGCCTTAACGCAATAAAACATCCTAAGGTGCTTCTCAGGAATATTATAAAATAAAATATGACACTGAGTCACATAAGGAGATATGGCTCAGATGACCAAAAGCTTTGTCAAACAGACAGGTTTTAAGGAGTGTTTTAAAGGTGGACCTTAGGAAAGATATGATTGTCATTGAGGGAGAGCAACGAAGCGTTCACCAGGCTTGTTTCCGGGATGGCGGGACTGTCCTATGAAAAGAGACTGAGGAAATTGGGCCTGTATTCTCTAGAGTTTCGAAGAATGAAAGGTGATCTCATTGAAACCTACAAAATACTTAAAGGGATAGACAGGGTTTCTTTTTATTGGTTTCATGGGATGTGGGCGTTGCAGGCCAGGCCAGCATTTATTGAACATCCCTAATTGTCCATGAGATTAGTGAAGACAAATGTAGGTCCCTTACAGTCAGAAACAGGGGAATTTATTATGGAGAACAAAGAAATGGCTGACCAACTAAATGCATGCTGTCTTCACAAAGGAGGACACAAATATCACATCAGAAATGTTGGGGAACACAGGGTTTCGTGAGAGAGAATTGAAGGAAATGAGTATTAGTAGAGAAATGGTGTAAGGGAAATTGATGGGATTGAAGGCCGATAAATCTCCAGGGCTGATGGTCTGCATCCCAGAGTACCTAAGGAAGTGGCCCTAGAAATAGTGGATGCATTGGTGGTCATCTTCCAAGATTCTATAGACTCTGGAACAGTTCCTACAGATTGGAGGGTAGCTAATGTAACCCCACTATTTAAAAAGGGGAGGTAGAGAGGAAGCAGGGAATTATTGACCAGTCAGCCTGACGTCGGTAGTGGGGAAAATTCTAGAGTCCATTATCAAAGATTTTATAGCAGAGCACTTGGAGAAAAGTGGTAGAATCAGACAGAGTCAGCATGGATTTATGAAAGGGAAATCATGCTTGACAAATCTACTAGAATTCTTCGAGGATGTAACTAGTAGAGTTGATGAGGGGGAGCCAGTGGATGTGGTTTATTTGGACTTTCAGAAGGCTTTTGACAAAAGTCCCACATAAGAGATTAGCGTGTAAAATTAAAGCGCATGGGATTGGGGGTAGTGTATTGCGCTGGATAGAAAATTGGTTGGCAGACAGGAAACAAAGAGTAGGGATAAATGGGTCTTTTTCCAAATGGCAGGCAGTGACTAGTGGGGTACCGCAGGGATTGGTGCTAGGACCCCAGCTATTCACAATATATATTAATGATTTAGATGAGGGAACTAAATGTGATATCTCCAAATTTGCAGACGACACAAAACTGGGTGGGAGGGTGAGTTGTGAGGGGGATGCAGAGAGGCTTCAGGGTGATTTGGACCAGTTAAGTGAGTGGGCAAATGCTTGGCAGATGCAGTAAAATGTGGATAAATGTGAGGTTATCCACTTTGGTAGCAAAAACAGGAAGGCAGATTATTATCTGAACGGCTATAAACTGAGAGAGGGGAATATGCAACGAGACCTGGATGTTCTCGTACATCTGAAGGTAAGCATGTAGGTGCAACAGGTGGTAAAAAAGGCAAATGGTATGTTGGCCTTCGTAGTGAGAGGATTCGAGTACAGGAGCAAGGATGTCTTGCTGCAATTATACAGGGTCTTGGTGAGGCCACACCTGGAATATTGTGTGCAGTTTTGGTCTCCTTATCTGAGGAAGAATGTTCTTGCTATAGAGGGAGTGCAGCAAAGGTTTACCAGACTGATTCTTGGGATGGCGGGACTGACGTATGAGGAGAGATTGAGTCGTTTAGGATTATATTCGCTGGAGTTCAGAAGAGTGAGGGGGGATCTCATAGAAACCTATAAAATTCTAACAGGACATGACAGGGTAGATGCAGGAAGGATGTTCCCAATGGTAGGGGAGTCCAGAACCAGGGGTCATAGTCTAAGGATACAGGGTAAACCTTTCAGGACTGAGATGAGGAGAAATTTCTTCACCCAGAGAGTGGTGAACCTGTGGAATTCGCTACCACAGAAAGCAGTTGAGGACAAAGCATTGTATGTTTTCAAGAAGGAGTTAGATATAGCTGTTGGGTTTAAAGGGATCAAAGGATATGGGGCGAAAGCGGGAACAGGTTACTGAGTTAGATGATCAGCCATGATCATAATGAATGGCGGAGCAGGCTCGAAGGGCTGAATGGCCTATGTCTGCTCCTATTTTCTATGTTTCTTTCATGTGTTGATGAGCTGTCTTCTTGAACCATTGCAGTCCATTTGGGGTAGTAACACCCACAGTGCTGTTAGGATGGGAGATCCAGGATTTTGACCCAGTGACAGTGAAGGAACGGCAATATAGTTCCAAGTCGGGATGGTGTGTGGTTTGGAGGGGAACTTGCAGGTGGTGATGTTCCCACGCATCTGCTGCCCTTGTCCTTCTAGGTGGTAGTGGTCGTGGGTTTGGAAAGTGCTGCCTGAGTAACCTTGGTGCGTTGCTGCAGCGCATCTTGTAGATGGTACACACTACTGCCACTGTGCGTCGGTGGTGGAAGGAGTGAATGTTTGCTCTGTGCGATGGTGTTGAGCTTGAGTGTTGTTGGAACTGCACCCATCCAGGCAAGTGGAGAGTATTCCATCACACTCCTAACTTGTGCCTTGTAGATGATGATTAGGCTTTGGGGAGTCAGGAGGTGAGTTAGTCGCCGCAGGATTCCTAGCCTCTGACCTGCTCTTGTAGTCATGGTATTTATATGGCTATTCCAGTTCAGTTTCTGGTCACTGGTAACCCCCAGGATGTTGATAGTGGGGATACAGCAATCGTAATGCCGTTGAATGTCAAGAGGCGATGGTTAGATTCTCTCTTGTTGGAGATGGTCATTACCTGGCACTTGTGTGGCGCAAATGTTACTTGCCACTTATCAGCCTGGATATTGTCCAGGTCTTGCTGCATTTCTACATGGACTGCTTCAATGTCTGAGGAGTCGTGAATGGTGCTGAACATTGTGCAATCATCAACGAACATCACCACTTCTGACCTTATGATTGAAGGAAGGTCATTGATGAAGCAGCTTAAGATGGTTGGGCCTAGGACACTACCCAGAGGAACTCCTGCAGTGATGTCCTGGAGCTGAGATGATTGACCTCCAATAACCACAACCATTCCCTTTGCACTAGGTATGATTCCAACCAGTGGAGAATTTTCCCCCAATTCCCATTGACTCCAGTTTTGCTAGGGCTCCTCGATGCCATACTTGGTCAAATGCTGCCTTGATCTCACCTCACCTCACCTCTTGAGTTCAGCTCTTTTGTCCATATTTGAACCAAGGCTGTAATGAGGTCAGGAGCTGACAGGCCCTGACAGAACCCAAACTGAGCGTCACTGAGCAGGTTATTGCTAAGCAAGTGCCGCTGGATAGCACTGTCAATGACACCTTCCATCACTTTACTGATGATTGAGAGTAGACTGATGGGGCGGTAATTGGCCGGGTTGGACTTGTCCTGCTTTTTATGTACAGGACATACCTGGGCAATTTTCCACATTGCTGCGTAGATGCCAGTGTTGTAGCTGTACTGGGTAAGTGCAGGTAAGATGTTTCCCCTGGTTGTGGAGTCTAGAACTCGGGGTCACAATTTCAAAATAAGGGGAAAGCCACTTAGGACAGAGATGAGGAGAAATTTCTTTACTCAGAGGTTGTGAATCTTAGGAATTCTCTACCCCAGAGGGCTGTGGAAGCTCAGTCATTGAGTATATTTAAAGTAGAGATTGACAGATATCTAAATACCAATGACATAAAGGGATATGGGGATAGTGTGGGGAATAAGGCAGTTAAGTGGATGATCAGCCATGATCTTATTGAATGGCAGAGCAGGCTCGATGGGCTGAAAGCCTACTCCTGCTCCTATGAAAGTGAGGTAGAGTGATGGAGAGGTTTAGGGAGGGAATTCCAGAGCTAAAAGCCTAGGCCGCTGAAGGCATGGCCACCAATGGTAGAGGGATTAAAATCATGATGCTGAAAAGGCCAGAATTAGATAAGCACAGATTGATTCGGCCCCCAACTGGAGTATTGTGTTCAGCTCTGGTCACCACACTTTAAGAAGGATGTGAGGGTCCTTGAGAGGATGCAGAGCAGATTTACCAGAATGCTTCCAGGGATGGGAGATTTTAGTTACAAGGTTACGTTGGACAAACTGGGGTTGTTCTCATTAGAACAAAAGAGATTGAGGGGAGATTTAATAGAAATGTATAAACTTATGACAGGCTTAGATAAGTTAGACAAGGACTAGGGGACAGAGATTGAAGATTTTGGGCCAGAGAAGCAGGGAGAATGTGAGGAAGAACTTTTTTTTAAACACAGCGGGTGGTAATGACCTGGAACTCACTGCCCACAAGGGTGGTGGAAGCAGAGACAATTAATGACTTCCAAAGGAAATTGGATGGCCACTCGAGGGAAATAGACTTGCAGGGCTGTGGGGATTGAGCAGGGGAGCGGGACTGACTGAATAGCTCTGTGGAGAGCCGGCATGGACTCGATGGTCCAAATGGTCTCCTATTGTGCCATAAATGAGCAGGGAAGAGAGGAAGGAGGGGAGGACTGGAAAGAGAGAAAGGGAATGGAGAAAGGAAGAGGAGGCAGAGGCAGAGAGAATGGAAGGAAGGGAGAAAGGGGGGGGAGGATGTGAAAGGGAGAACATGGAACAGGAGTAAGCCATTTAGCCCCTCAAGCCTGTTCCGCCATTCTAAGGAGATCGTGGCTGATCTACGACTATCTCCATATCCCTATGGCGAACAAAGATCTATCACTCTCAGTTTCAAAATCAACAAATTATCCTGCATTGACTGCTGTTTGCAGAAGAGACAAAAGCAGGGAGGAGCAGGGAAGGGAGAATGCAGGGAGGATCAGGGAAGGGAGAACAGGTGGAGATCAGGGAAGGGAGAACAAGGGGAGATCAGGGACGGGAGAACGAGGGGAGACCAGGGAAGGGAGAAAGCAGGGAAAATCAGGGAAGGGAGAAAGCAGGGGAAATCAGGGAATGGAGAAAGCAGGGGAAATCAGGGAAGGGAGAAAGCAGGGGAGATCAGGGAAGGGAGAAAGCAGGGGAGATCAGGTAAGGGAGAAAGCAGGGAAGGTGGAAAGCAGGTGAAATCAGGGAAGGGAGAAAGCAGGAGAGATCAGGGAAGGGAGAAAGCAGGGAAGGGGGAAAGCAGGGGAAATCAGGGAAGGGAGAAAGCAGGGGAGATCAGGGAAGGGAGAAAGCAGGGGAGATCAGGGAAGGGAGAAAGCAGGGGAGATCAGGGAAGGGAGAAAGCAGGGGAGATCAGGGAAGGGAAAGTAGGGGAAATCAGGGAAGAGAGAAAGCAGGGGAGATCAGGGAAGGGAGAAAGCAGGGAAGGGAGAAAGCAGGGAAAATCAGGGAAGGGAGAAAGCAGGGGAAATCAGGGAAGGGAGAAAGCAGGGGAGATCAGGGAAGGGAGAAAGCAGGGGAGATCAGGGAAGGGAGAAAGCAGGGGAGATCAGGGAAGGGAGAAAGCAGGGAAGGTGGAAAGCAGGTGAAATCAGGGAAGGGAGAAAGCAGGAGAGATCAGGGAAGGGAGAAAGCAGGGAAGGGGGAAAGCAGGGGAAATCAGGGAAGGGAGAAAGCAGGGGAGATCAGGGAAGGGAGAAAGCAGGGGAGATCAGGGAAGGGAGAAAGCAGGGGAGATCAGGGAAGGGAGAAAGCAGGGGAGATCAGGGAAGGGAAAGTAGGGGAAATCAGGGAAGGGAGAAAGCAGGGGAGATCAGGGAAGGGAAAGTAGGGGAAATCAGGGAAGGGAGAAAGCAGGGGAGATCAGGGAAGGGAGAAAGCAGGGAAGGGGGAAAGCAGGGGAAATCAGGGAAGGGAGAAAGCAGGGGAGATCAGGGAAGGGAGAAAGCAGGGGAGATCAGGGAAGGGAGAAAGCAGGGGAGATCAGGGAAGGGAAAGTAGGGGAAATCAGGGAAGGGAGAAAGCAGGGGAGATCAGGGAAGGGAGAAAGCAGGGAAGGGGGAAAGCAGGGGAAATCAGGGAAGGGAGAAAGCAGGGGAGATCAGGGAAGGGAGAAAGCTGGGGAAATCAGGGAAGGGAGAAAGCTGGGGAAATCAGGGAAGGGAGAAAGCAGGGGAGATCAGGGAAGGGAGAAAGCAGGGAAGGGGGAAAGCAGGGGAAATCAGGGAAGGGAGAAAGCAGGGGAGATCAGGGAAGGGAGAAAGCTGGGGAAATCAGGGAAGGGAGAAAGCTGGGGAAATCAGGGAAGGGAGAAAGCAGGGGAAATCAGGGAAGGGGGAAAGCAGGGGCGATCAGGGAAGGGGGAAAGCAGGGGCGATCATGGAAGGGGGAAAGCAGGGGAGATCAGGGAAGGGGGAAAGCAGGGGAGATCAGGGAAGGGGGAAAGCAGGGGAGATCAGGGAAGGGGGAAAGCAGGGGAGATCAGGGAAGGGGGAAAGCAGGGGAGATCAGGGAAGGGGGAAAGCAGGGGAGATCAGGGAAGGGGGAAAGCAGGGGAGATCAGGGAAGGGGGAAAGCTGGGGAAATCAGGGAAGGGAGAAAGCTGGGGAAATCAGAGAAGGGAGAAAGAAGGGGAGATCAGGGAAGGGAGAAAGCAGGGAGGATCAGGGAAGGGAGAAAGCTGGGGAAATCAGGGAAGGGAGAAAGCTGGGGAAATCAGGGAAGGGAGAAAGCAGGGGAAATCAGGGAAGGGAGAAAGCAGGGGAAATCAGGGAAGGGAGAAAGCAGGGGAGATCAGGGAAGGGAGAAAGCAGGGGAGATCAGGGAAGGGAGAAAGCAGGGGAGATCAGGGAAGGGAGAAAGCAGGGGAGATCAGGGAAGGGAGAGAGCTGGGGAAATCAGGGAAGGGAGAAAGCAGGGGAGATCACGGAAGGGAGAAAGCAGGGGAGATCAGGGAAGGGAGAAAGCAGGGGAGATCAGGGAAGGGAGAAAGCAGGGGGGATCAGGGAAGGGAGAAAGCTGGGGAAATCAGGGAAGGGAGAAAGCAGGGGAAATCAGGGAAGGGAGAAAGCAGGGGAAATCAGGGAAGGGAGAAAGCAGGGGAAATCAGGGAAGGGAGAAAGCAGGGAGGATCAGGGAAGGGAGAAAGCTGGGGAAATCAGGGAAGGGAGAAAGCAGGGAGGATCAGGGAAGGGAGAAAGCTGGGGAAATCAGGGAAGGGAGAAAGCAGGGGAGATCAGGGAAGGGAGAAAGCAGGGAGGATCAGGGAAGGGAGAAAGCTGGGGAAATCAGGGAAGGGAGAAAGCAGGGGAGATCAGGGAAGGGAGAAAGCTGGGGAAATCAGGGAAGGGAGAAAGCTGGGGAGATCAGGATGCAGGGCTGTGCGGATCGAGCCGGGGAGCGGGACTGACTGAATAGCTCTGTGGAGAGCCGGCATGAACTCGATGGGCCAAATGGTCTCCTATTGTGCCATAAATGAGCAGGGAAGAGAGGAAGGAGGGGAGGACTGGAAAGAGAGAAAGGGAATGGAGAAAGGAAGAGGAGGCAGAGGCAGAGAGAATGGAAGGAAGGGAGAAAGGGGGGGGGAGGATGTGAAAGGGAGAACATGGAACAGGAGTAAGCCATTTAGCCCCTCAAGCCTGTTCCGCCATTCTAAGGAGATCGTGGCTGATCTACGACTATCTCCATATCCCTATGGCGAACAAAGATCTATCACTCTCAGTTTCAAAATCAACAAATTATCCTGCATTGACTGCTGTTTGCAGAAGAGACAAAAGCAGGGAGGAGCAGGGAAGGGAGAATGCTGGGAGGATCAGGGAAGGGAGAACAGGTGGAGATCAGGGAAGGGAGAACAGGTGGAGATCAGGGAAGGGAGAACAAGGGGAGATCAGGGACGGGAGAACGAGGGGAGACCAGGGAAGGGAGAAAGCAGGGAAAATCAGGGAATGGAGAAAGCAGGGGAGATCAGGGAAGGGAGAAAGCAGGGGAGATCAGGGAAGGGAGAAAGCAGGGGAGATCAGGGAAGGGAGAAAGCAGGGAAGGTGGAAAGCAGGGGAAATCAGGGAAGGGAGAAAGCAGGGGAGATCAGGGAAGGGAGAAAGCAGGGGAGATCAGGGAAGGGAAAGTAGGGGAAATCAGGGAAGGGAGAAAGCAGGGGAGATCAGGGAAGGGAGAAAGCAGGGAAGGGGGAAAGCAGGGGAAATCAGGGAAGGGAGAAAGCAGGGGAGATCAGGGAAGGGAGAAAGCTGGGGAAATCAGGGAAGGGAGAAAGCAGGGGGGATCAGGGAAGGGAGAAAGCAGGGGGGATCAGGGAAGGGAGAAAGCAGGGGAGATCAGGGAAGGGAGAAAGCAGGGAGCATCAGGGAAGGGAGAAAGCTGGGGAAATCAGGGACGGGAGAAAGCAGGGGAGATCAGGGAAGGGAGAAAGCAGGGGGGATCAGGGAAGGGAGAAAGCAGGGAGCATCAGGGAAGGGAGAAAGCTGGGGAAATCAGGGAAGGGAGAAAGCAGGGAGGATCAGGGAAGGGAGAAAGCAGGGAGCATCAGGGAAGGGAGAAAGCTGGGGAAATCAGGGACGGGAGAAAGCAGGGGAGATCAGGGAAGGGAGAAAGCAGGGGAGATCAGGGAAGGGAGAAAGCAGGGGAGATCAGAGAAGGGAGAAAGCAGGGGAAATCAGGGAAGGGAGAAAGCAGGGGAGATCAGGGAAGGGAGAAAGCAGGGGAGATCAGGGAAGGGAGAAAGCAGGGGAGATCAGGGAAGGGAAAGTAGGGGAAATCAGGGAAGGGAGAAAGCAGGGGAGATCAGGGAAGGGAGAGAGCTGGGGAGATCAGGGAAGGGAGAGAGCTGGGGAAATCAGGGAAGGGAGAAAGCTGGGGAAATCAGGGAAGGGAGAAAGCTGGGGAAATCAGGGAAGGGAGAAAGCAGGGGAGATCAGGGAAGGGAGAAAGCAGGGGGGATCAGGGAAGGGAGAAAGCTGGGGAAATCAGGGAAGGGAGAAAGCAGGGGAGATCAGGGAAGGGAGAAAGCAGGGGAGATCAGGGAAGGGAGAAAGCAGGGGGGATCAGGGAAGGGAGAAAGCTGGGGAAATCAGGGAAGGGAGAAAGCTGGGGAAATCAGGGAAGGGAGAAAGCAGGGGAAATCAGGGAAGGGAGAAAGCAGGGGAAATCAGGGAAGGGAGAAAGCAGGGGAAATCAGGGAAGGGAGAAAGCAGGGGAGATCAGGGAAGGGAAAAAGCAGGGGAGATCAGGGAAGGGAGAAAGCAGGGAGGATCAGGGAAGGGAGAAAGCTGGGGAAATCAGGGAAGGGAGAAAGCAGGGAGGATCAGGGAAGGGAGAAAGCTGGGGAAATCAGGGAAGGGAGAAAGCAGGGGAGATCAGGGAAGGGAGAAAGCTGGGGAAATCAGGGAAGGGAGAAAGCAGGGGAGATCAGGGAAGGGAGAAAGCTGGGGAAATCAGGGAAGGGAGAAAGCTGGGGAGATCAGGATGCAGGGCTGTGCGGATCGAGCCGGTGAGCGGGACTGACTGAATAGCTCTGTGGAGAGCCGGCATGAACCCGATGGGCCAAATGGTCTCCTATTGTGCCATAAATGAACAGGGAAGAGAGGAAGGAGGGGAGGACTGGAAAGAGGGAAAGGGAATGGAGAAAGTAAGAGGAGGCAGAGGCAGAGAGAATGGAAGGAAGGGAGAAAGGGGGGGGAGGATGTGAAAGGGAGAACATGGAACAGGAGTAAGCCATTTAGCCCCTCAAGCCTGTTCCGCCATTCTAAGGAGATCGTGGCTGATCTACGACTATCTCCATATCCCTATGGCGAACAAAGATCTATCACTCTCAGTTTCAAAATCAACAAATTATCCTGCATTGACTGCTGTTTGCAGAAGAGACAAAAGCAGGGAGGAGCAGGGAAGGGAGAATGCAGGGAGGATCAGGGAAGGGAGAACAGGTGGAGATCAGGGAAGGGAGAACAGGTGGAGATCAGGGAAGGGAGAACAAGGGGAGATCAGGGACGGGAGAACGAGGGGAGACCAGGGAAGGGAGAAAGCAGGGAAAATCAGGGAAGGGAGAAAGCAGGGAAAATCAGGGAAGGGAGAAAGCAGGGGAAATCAGGGAAGGGAGAAAGCAGGGAAAATCAGGGAATGGAGAAAGCAGGGAAAATCAGGGAAGGGAGAAAGCAGGGGAGATCAGGGAAGGGAGAAAGCAGGGGAGATCAGGGAAGGGAGAAAGCAGGGAAGGTGGAAAGCAGGTGAAATCAGGGAAGGGAGAAATCAGGGAAGGGGGAAAGCAGGGGAAATCAGGGAAGGGAGAAAGCAGGGGAGATCAGGGAAGGGAGAAAGCAGGGGAGATCAGGGAAGGGAAAGTAGGGGAAATCAGGGAAGGGAGAAAGCAGGGGAGATCAGGGAAGGGAGAAAGCAGGGAAGGGGGAAAGCAGGGGAAATCAGGGAAGGGAGAAAGCAGGGGAGATCAGGGAAGGGAGAAAGCTGGGGAAATCAGGGAAGGGAGAAAGCAGGGGGGATCAGGGAAGGGAGAAAGCAGGGGGGATCAGGGAAGGAAGAAAGCAGGGAGCATCAGGGAAGGGAGAAAGCTGGGGAAATCAGGGAAGGGAGAAAGCAGGGGAGATCAGGGAAGGGAGAAAGCAGGGGAGATCAGGGAAGGGAGAAAGCAGGGGAGATCAGGGAAGGGAGAAAGCAGGGGAGATCAGGGAAGGGAGAAAGCAGGGGAGATCAGGGAAGGGAGAAAGCAGGGAGGATCAGGGAAGGGAGAAAGCTGGGGAAATCAGGGACGGGAGAAAGCAGGGGAGATCAGGGAAGGGAGAAAGCAGGGAAGATCAGGGAATGGAGAAAGCAGGGAAGATCAGGGAATGGAGAAAGCAGGGAAGATCAGGGAATGGAGAAAACAGGGAAAATCAGGGAATGGAGAAAGCAGGGAAAATCAGGGGAGAAAGCAGGGGAAATCAGGGAAGGGAGAAAGCAGGGGAGATCAGGGAAGGGAGAAAGCAGGGGAGATCAGGGAAGGGAGAAAGCAGGGAAGGGGGAAAGCAGGGGAAATCAGGGAAGGGAGAAAGCAGGGGAGATCAGGGAAGGGAGAAAGCAGGGGAGATCAGGGAAGGGAAAGTAGGGGAAATCAGGGAAGGGAGAAAGCAGGGGAGATCAGGGAAGGGAGAAAGCAGGGGAGATCAGGGAAGGGAGAAAGCAGGGAAGGGGGAAAGCAGGGGAGATCAGGGAAGGGAGAAAGCAGGGGAGATCAGGGAAGGGAGAAAGCTGGGGAAATCAGGGAAGGGAGAAAGCAGGGAGGATCAGGGAAGGGAGAAAGCTGGGGAAATCAGGGAAGGGAGAAAGCAGGGAGCATCAGGGAAGGGAGAAAGCTGGGGAAATCAGGGACGGGAGAAAGCAGGGAGGATCAGGGAAGGGAGAAAGCTGGGGAAATCAGGGAAGGGAGAAAGCAGGGGAGATCAGGGAAGGGAGAAAGCAGGGGAGATCAGGGAAGGGAGAAAGCAGGGGAGATCAGGGAAGGGAGAAAGCAGGGAGGATCAGGGAAGGGAGAAAGCTGGGGAAATCAGGGACGGGAGAAAGCTGGGGAAATCAGGGAAGGGAGAAAGCAGGGAAGATCAGGGAATGGAGAAAGCAGGGAAGATCAGGGAATGGAGAAAGCAGGGAAAATCAGGGAATGGAGAAAGCAGGGAAAATCAGGGGAGAAAGCAGGGGAAATCAGGGAAGGGAGAAAGCAGGGGAGATCAGGGAAGGGAGAAAGCAGGGAAGATCAGGGAAGGGAGAAAGGGAGGATCAGGGAAGGGAGAAAGCAGGGAGGAGGATCAGGGAAGGGAGAAAGCAGGGGAGATCAGGGAAGGGAGAAAGCAGGGGAGATCAGGGAAGGGAGAAAGCTGGGGAGATAAGGGAAGGGTGAAAGCTGGGGAGATCAGGGAAGGGTGAAAGCTTGGGAGATCAGGGAAGGGTGAAAGCTTGGGAGATCAGGGAAGGGGGGAAGCAGGGGAAATCAGGGAAGGGAGAACGAGGGGAGATCAGGGAAGGGAGAAAGCAGAGGAGATCAGAGAAGGGAGAAAGCAGGGGAGATCAGGGAAGGGCGAAAGCTGGGGAGACCTGGGGAGAAAGCAGGGGATGGCAGATGCTGGTGAGGGAGATGGAAAATTAGCAAGAAAAGTAATGCAGTTTTTTTTTCAGAACATCTCACATTTTATTGCAACATTTAAACCAGATCATTTTTAAACTTGAAGATGTTGCTGCTCTTTACTTCTAGGAAGGATATGAAGATGGTGATGAAATCACAGTCATGGAGGAAGTAGAAATGAATGAGAAACAACATCTTGCAATCCAGAATTCTGAATATGGGACTTTAAACATGATGGAAAGATCAGGAGTTGGCAGCAGGGCTGACAGCAAGCACACAGAATCAATGAAGCAGTAGAAGACAATGCAGAAACTACTGACCAGATTAAGGCGGATAGCAACTAATGACCCCATCGCTGATCACTTCCCTTCAGTTATCTCCCCTCCTCTCCTGAGCGTACTGACATAGCAGGCTATTATTCCAGTGGTGCCAACCATCCTCCAGTGCCTCATAGCCATTCTTTGGGCTGGCTTTTAAGAGCCTGCCGCTGGTTCAAAAAATGGCAATCTCTTGTGCAGCGGTTCATTTAAATAGCCGGGGCAGCCCCCACCCCCAATCGTGGAGGGGGTGGGCTGTCCAACGCTGGCAAGGCATTAGCTGCCTCTGTCATTTTTAAAGGGCAGCCAGCCCAGCCAGCATATTTAAATTTTTAAAGTTACACTCCCCCCAAAATTTATCAAATAAAATTCAAACACCCCTTTCCCACCCCCCAATAACAATTACATTAACTATTTGTCCTTCCCCCCCAAAACACTTGCCTTTTAAATCTGACCTTCCCTCCCCCCCAGACTGCATAAAGTTTAAAGTTCACCCCTTCCCACCATCCCCTACTCTCATGTTTATTTGACCCCTTCCTCCCACACTAAAAATCTTAACTCCTCCCCCCTCCCCACCAGTGTCATGCCAGCTTTCCCCAGATGGGGAATTGAAGACACAGGAGTGCCGGCCGCCGCATTGAGGATCGCGGCTGGCCCAGAAGATTGTGGGTAAGTTTATTTAAATTTATTCATGTAATTGATTTAAATATTGAAATTGAGGTCCCATTGCCTAGCAGCTGGGGTGGCCGTCATGGAGCCTCACTGCCGCTGGGAGGATCAGACCGGGCTCTCCCTGCGCAGCCTCTGTGGCGGGTCTCTGCCAGAACCATATTCCGGACCCCTCCCTCCCCTGCCACAGAGTCTGACATCGGGGCCCAGTAAAATCGAGCCCTTCATGTCTGAGCATAACAGCATCAGCAGGCTGTTAAACCATGGAGGACATCACAGCTGATCCTGATCTCACCTGATGTTCACACACACATGTATAATCACTGAGTGAGGATCAGGAGTGGGAACTCCATCTGACATTTTTTGCCCTCCTCCCCAGGCCAGGGGTGTTGAAGGTCTGTAAATTGTTACACAGCCACGATCAGCGCAGAGATTGAACTTCGGATTGTTGCGGATCTGCAGAGCTCAGCTACACTCTGCATTTTTCAGTTACCTACTGACAGACTGCGTGAGCTTGCAGACCAGTTACCCAGCTGATCTTTTGAGAAATTACTTGGGATGTCCTGGCAGCGATATCATTTTGTTTTTCGGTCAGCTGAATGTCTACCTAATTGGAAACCCTCCCCCAAGCTGCTGAGCATTCCAGACTGATAAGAGTTTCTGTTTGCCTGATATGGAGGGCGTGCACCCTCTACTACTAAGGACACATCCTGCTGATCTAAGCCCAGGGAGCTTAGGCAAAGGGGAACTGCTTGAATGTAACCAGCTGAACGATGCAGCACACTGTTGAAGTCTTGGAAAGCTTCCCATTGACTGTTCTGCCAAGAACACCCGACCCATTAGAACACTGGTGTGCAGTTATCTGCAACTGAATAAGAAGAATCAACAACAACTTATTTATATAGCGTCTTTGGTATAATAAAATGGGCCAAGGCATTTCACAGGAGTGGTATAAAGTAAAATTTGACACTGAGCCACCTAAGGAGATATTAGGGAAGATGACCAAAAGCTCGATCAAAGAGGTAGGTTTTTAAGGAGTGTCTTAAAGGAGGAAAGAGAGATATAGAGGTGGTGAGGTTTAGGGAGGAAATTCCAGAGCTGAAGGCATGGCCACCAATGGTGGAGCAATGAAAATCAAAGATGCTTAAGAGGCCAGAATTGTAGGAGTACAGATATCTCAGAGGGTTTTGGGGCCTGAGGAGATTGCAGAGATAGGGAGAAGCGAGGCCTCAGAGGGATCTGAAAACGAGGATGAGAATTTTATAATTGAAACATTGCTTAACTGGGAGCCAAAGTATGTCAGTGAGCACAGGGGGTGATAGGTGAACAGGACTTGGTGAGAGTAAGGACACAGGCAGCAGAGTTTTGGATGACCTCAAATTTACAGACTTTAGAATGTGAAAGGCTGCCCAGGAGCGTTGGAATAGCCAATTCTAGAGGTAACAAAGATATGGATGAGGGCCTCAGCAGCAGATGAGCAGAGGCAGGGTTGGATTTGGGTGATGTTACGGAGGTGGAAATAGGCAGTGATGCCTAGTGATGGTATGGATAGAATCATAGAACCACAGTGACATTACGGCACAGAAGGAGGCCATTCAGCCCGTCATTTCTGCGCCGGCCGAAAAAAAATAGCCACCCAATCTAATCCCACCTTCCAGCACCTGGTCCATAGCTTTGCAGGTTACAGCAGGATATGTGGTCAGTAGCAAATCTTGGGTCAAATATAACATCAAGGTTGCGAAAAGTCTGGTTCAGCCTCATACAGCTGCCATGGAGATGGATGGAGTTGGTGATCGGGAGATTGTAGCAGGGACCGAAGACAATGACTTCAGTTTTCCCAATATTTAATTGGAGGAAATGTTTGCTCATTCATTACTGAATGTCAGACAAGCACACTGGTAGAAGCAGATTTCATAATTTCTTTTAAAAGGGAAATGGATAAATATTTAAAGAACAATTTAAAAGCAAAGGGAAGGGGAATGGAACCAAGTGGGTATCTTTTTCAAAGTCAATCTAATTGCAATGGGCTGAACAGCGTCCTGGTACTGCAAAATACTATAACCCGTGTATCTTACTGGTTGGTCATTAGGCAACTTGTTACACTGACAGCAGGTATCAGGGCCCCTCATATTTAAAGTCGAAGTAGCACAATTCACCCACCATAAGATGCTGCACTCATAACTAGAGTATGGACACATACCATACCGCTTCAAACACTCGTTGCATCAATTTTTTATTCGTTCCTGGGATGTGAGTGTCCCTGGCTAGGCCAGCATTTGTTGCCCATCCCTAATAGCCCTTGAGAAGGTGGTGGTGAGCTGCTTTCTTGAACCACTGCAGTCCATGTGGGGCAGGTACACCCACAGTGCTGTTAGGAAGTGAGTTCCAGGATTTTGACCCGGCGACAGTGAAGGAATGGCGATATAGTTCCAAGTCAGGAGGGGAACCTGCAGGTGGTGATGTTCCCATGCATCTGCTGCCCTTGTCCGTCTAGGTGGTAGAGGTCGCGGGTTTGGAAGGTGCTGTAGAAGGAGCCTTGGTGAGTTGCAGCAGTGCATCTTGTAGATGGTGCACACTGCTGCCACTGTGCGTTGGTGGTGAAGGGAGTGAATGTTGAAGATGGTGGATGGGGTGCCAATCAAGTGGGCTGCTTTGTTCTGGATGGTGTCGAACTTCTTGAGTGTTGTTAGAGCTGCACCCATCCAGGTAAGTGGAGAGTATTCCATCACACTCCTGACTTTTTTTTAGATTAGATTAGAGATACAGCACTGAAACAGGCCCTTCGGCCCACCGAGTCTGTGCCGAACATCAACCACCCATTTATACTAATCCTACACTAATCCCATATTCCCAACAAACATCCCCACCTGTCCCTATATTTCCCTACCACCTACCTATACTGGTGACAATTTATAATGGCCAATTTACCTATCAACCTGCAAGTCTTTTGGCTTGTGGGAGGAAACCGGAGCACCCGGAGAAAACCCACGCAGACACAGGGAGAACTTGCAAACTCCACACAGGCAGTACCCGGAATCGAACCCGGGACTTGTGCCTTGTAGATGGTGGACAGGCACTGGGGAGACAGGACGTGAGTTGCTCGCCGCAGAATTCCTATCCCCTGACCTGCTCTTGTAGCCACAGTATTTTTATGGCTGGTCCAGTTAAATTTCTGGTAAGCTCCAGGATGTTGATAGTGGGGGATTCAGCGATGGTAATGCCATTGAACGTCAAGGGGAGATGGTTAGATTCTCTCTTGTTGGAAATGGTCATTGCCTGGCACTTGTGTGATGTGAATGTTTCTTGCCACTTATCAGCCCAACCGTGGATGTTGTCCAGCTCTTGCTGCATCTGGACATGCCTGCTTCAGCAGCTGAGGAGTTGTGAATGGTGATGAACATTGTGCAATCATCAGCGAATATGCCCACTTTTGACCTTATGATGGAGGGAAGATCATTGCTGAAGATGGTTGGGCCTAGGACACTACACTGCAGTGATGTCAAGGGACTGAAATGATTGACCTCCAACAGCCACAACCATCTTCCTTTGTGCTAGGTATGACTCCAACCAGCGGAGTGTTTTCCACCGATTCCCATTGACTCCAGTTTTGCTAGGGCTCCTTGATGCCATACTCGGTCAAATGCTGCCTCGATGTCAAGGGCAGTCACTCTCACCTCACCTCTGTAATGAGGTCAGGAGCTGAGTGGCCCTGGCAGAACCCAAACTGAGTGGCACTGAGCAGGTTATTGCTGAGCAAGTGCTGCTGGATAGCATTGTCGATGATCCCTTCCATCACTTAGCTGATGATCGGGAGTGGACTGATAGGGTGGTAATTGGCTGAGTTGGATTTGTCCTGCTCTTTGAGGACAGGACATACCTGGGTAATTTTCCACATTGCCGGGTAGATGCCAGTGTTGTAGCTGTACCGGAACAGCTTAACTAGGGGCGCGGGTAGTTCTGAAGCACAAGTCTTCAGTACTATTCCCGGAATGTTGTCAGGACCCAAAGCCTTTGCAGTATCCAATGCCTTCAGCCGTTTCTTGATATTACATCGTGTGAATCGAATTGGGTGAAGACTGGCATCTGTGATGCTGAGGACCTCAGGAGGAGGCCGTGATGGATCATCCAGAAGTGGAAAGCTTTGGCAATAGCTGTTTATCTCTCTGGCAGGTACCAAGCTCTAGATACATAACTGGCTTCCAGGGAACATCTCCCTGCAGGTTCTTCATTAGCTGTATGACTGGGACCCAATTTCAGCAAGGTGGTAGCAGCTTTGCAACGTGTCAGACAGGTTGATATTTTAGTCCAGTGTTGTAAGCCAGACTTGTCACCAATCCCTTGATCTAGGTTTGGCAAAGATACATGAGAGGCTGACTCCCTCTGCAGGGTGCTCAGTGACATGCCACAGAACTCCCTCCCTGCAGTTATTTCCCCTTAATCCCATCTCACAGCCATGAGAGTCATGGGGCCGGATTTTTAAAGCTCGCTGAGTGCTGGTGCAGAGGTGAGCACAATTTGAAGATCGCGTTCT
Organism: Heterodontus francisci; assembly: GCF_036365525.1. Classification (NCBI taxonomy): domain Eukaryota; kingdom Metazoa; phylum Chordata; class Chondrichthyes; order Heterodontiformes; family Heterodontidae; genus Heterodontus; species Heterodontus francisci. The sequence goes on along the minus strand of NC_090373.1, from coordinate 196,330,298 downwards.
CAGAGGTCAGCACTGAGGCCTGCTGCCTCCGGAATGTGATGCCATTTTTAAAGGGACACGGGGAGGGAGGGAACGGTTAAGGTGCATGCCTCCAATTAAGTTCCTGTTGAGCTCATTAACAGGCTTGTCAGCTCTGTGTTTAATTTTCAAAGGCAATGAACGTGGATGACGCCATGTGGGTAACATGGCAGGGTGTTCAAGTTGTGAACACTGCGGTGGACCATGAGGGGTATGGGAAGGGCTGATTAAAATAGTGCAGAGGCACAAAGTAAAGCTCAGCTGCTTCAAAAGTGCCAGAGTAGCCACTGCTGCAGCTGTAAGACTTGTTTTTCTCAGTGGTGAGTGACAGGAACCTGGAGAGGGATGTGAGGCTGTTGGCATCACTTGGGCACTGGGGTTGGCAGGGGAAGGCCTGGTGAACACGCAAAGCCCAGCTGAGGGAGTTCAGATGGGAACAGGCTACTCTGACATTGGACAGAGCAGCCAGGATGAGCTGCAGCAGATGCAACCTCCTGGACAGCAGGAGGCCAGAGGAGCACAGAGTGGGGAGCAAGGGGAGGAAGGTATGATATCAAGTCCACATCCTAAGAGTCAGCTACCTGCAAATGACAGAGCGCCAGTTCCGCAGGAGCCTGTGCCTGTGTAGGAGATGTTTGATTACTCTAGGTCAAGTCGGCATAAGGAGGGAGGAAGTGTTGGGTATTCTAAAAGGCATTAAGGTGGACAAGTCCCCAGGTCCGGATGGGATCTATCCCAGGTTACTGAGGGAAGAGAGAGAGGAAATAGCTGGGGCCTTAACAGATATCTTTGCAACATCCTTAAACACGGGTGAGGTCCCGGAGGACTGGAGAATTGCTAATGCTGTCCCCTTGTTTAAGAAGGGTAGCAGGGATGATCCAGGTACTTATAGACCGGTGAGCCTGACGTCAGTGGTAGGGAAGCTGCTGGAGAAGATACTGAGGGATAGGATCTATTCCCATTTGGAAGAAAATGGGCTTATCAGTGATAGGCAACATGGTTTTGTGCAGGGAAGGTCATGTCTTACCAACTTAATAGAATTCTTTGAGGAAGTGACAAAGTTGATTGATGAGGGAAGGGCTGTAGATGTCGTATACATGGACTTCAGTAAGGCATTTGATAAGGTTCCCCATCGTAGGCTGATGGAGAAAGTGAAGGCGCATGGGGTCCAGGGTGTACTAGCTAGATGGATAAAGAACTGGCTGGGCAACAGGAGACAGAGAGTAGCAGTGGAAGGGAGTTTCTCAAAATGGAGACGTGTGACCAGTGGTGTTCCACAGGGATCCGTGCTGGGACCACTGTTGTTTGTGATATACATAAATGATTTGGAGGAAAGTATAGGTGGTCTGATTAGCAAGTTTGCAGATGACACTAAGATTGGTGGAGTAGCAGATAGTGAAGGGGACTGTCAGAGAATGCAGCAGAATATAGATAGACTGGAGAGTTGCTCAGAGAAATGGCAGATGGAGTTCAATCAGGGCAAATGCGAGGTGATGCATTTTGGAAGATCCAATTCAAGAGTGAACTATACAGTAAATGGAAAAGTCCTGGGGAAAATTGATGTACAGAGAGATTTGGGTGTTCAGGTCCATTGTTCCCTGAAGGTGGCAACACAGGTCAATAGAGTGGTCAAGAAGGCATACGGCATGCTTTACTTCATCGGACGGGGTATTGAGTACAAGAGTTGGCAGGTCATGTTACAGTTGTATAGGACTTTGGTTCGGCCACATTTGGAATACTGCGTGCAGTTCTGGTCGCCACATTACCAAAAGGATGTGGATGCTTTGGAGAGGGTGCAGAGGAGGTTCACCAGGATGTTGCCTGTATGGAGGGCGCTAGCTATGAAGAGAGGTTGAGTAGATTAGGATTAATTTCATTAGAAAGACGGAGGTTGAGGGGGGACCTGATTGAGGTGTACAAAATCATGAGAGGTATAGACAGGTTGGATAGCAAGAAGCTTTTTCCCAGAGTGGGGGATTCAATTACAAGGGGACACGAGTTCAAAGTGAAAGGGGAAAAGTTTAGGCGGGATATGCGTGGAAAGTTCTTTACGCAGAGGGTGGTGGGTGCCTGGAACGCGTTGCCAGCGGAGGTGGTAGACGCGGGCACGATAGCGTCTTTTAAGATGTATCTAGACAGATACATGAATGGGCAGGAAGTAAAGAGATACAGACCCTTAGAAAATAGGCGACAGGTTTAGAAAGAGGATCTGGATGGGCGTAGGCTTGGAGGGCCGAAGGGCCTGTTGCTGTGCTGTAATTTTCTTTTTCTTTGTATCCAGGCAGATAGTCTCAGACTTGTGTGCTCTGATCCATGATGACCTGAGGCTTCATGGCCCCTGTTGAAGGGTATTCCCAAGCACAGAGGATTAGTGTAGGATTAGTATTTAAAAAAATGGGTGATTAATAGTCGGCACAGACTCGGTGGGCCGAAGGGCCTGTTTCAGTGCTGTATCTCTAAATCAAAATCAATCTAAAATGTTGTCTTTCCTGATGGAGATGGTTTCCTTTGAAGTTGATAATGTTACCAAAGATTTTGTTGTTTGAAAATCCTAAGGATACCAAAAAAATGTTTAAAGTGGAGTTTAGTTCTTTTCGATAAGAAAAAAAAGGGTTACGTAAAGCGACGTAGCGGAGAATGCTTTGCTCCGCCCCCTTGGAGACAAGCAAAGAAATTAACCTTGCTGCAGCTATCTTTATCAATGAGACAAAGTGCTTGAGAAGGAGAGATAGTTGCAAGCACTTCTGTCTTTAATGTAAAAAAAATGCAATATCACCAAGTCTGGGCATAAGAATTTGGAATCGATAAACAAAATTAAATTGATATGAGTGGTTATTTAAAGCATTCAAAGGGAAATTTACTGTTATTTGAATTTGGAATAATCTGAGATGTCGAAAATCCAGTTTAATATGGCAAGTTATTTAAGGAATTAAAATGTCATCTAAGGTTAAAAAAAAACACAAACAATATACAGTAATGCCTGGAATCAAACGGAAATGTTTGGTTTCTGTTTTAAGGAATTATGAATATTAATTGTAAAGGTTCTCCAGGGCTCAAAATGAAATAGAATTCTAATTAATAGGAATTGGCAATTGGATCTGGCTGATGCAAGAGCTAATAAAGGTATTCTGGGATAAACAATTGTGAAATTAGAATTCAAACAGCTAAATTAATATAGTGTGAAATTTCCAAGAAGCCTAGAATTTTCCAGTGAAAGTCAGGAAAGTGTAGATAAGACTGGCAATTGATAGTTTTCTCTTGGAGATATGAGTTTTTAAGAGAGCTACATTTGAAAGTCTGGCCATTTTTGATCTTTTAATAAGATCATCTGAGAGTTGTGAATATGTGGCATGACACTGGAATACCAGTGTAAGTGTGCAGATGTGATTTGTTATATGTAGAGCAACTGAACTAATGACAGGAAGGGTGATGAGACTGTCAAGGTATGTCGTAGCAGGTAGTGAGGAAGTAGAACCCGCGAGAGAAAGGGTTAAAAGATTTGTGAAGGAGCTGTGCAGACAACTGTCTGAGCTGAGGCAGGAGATTCTATAGAAACAAACATGAAAGAGAAACAAACAAAGGTGCCTGTTGTGGGAGACAAAGTAATGGTAAAGGGAAGGGCCGATGGAAACACTGGTCCTAACTGAAGGTGCATAAAGACGTTCGAGAATGGAATGTTAGGGGGACTGGGAGTGGTGATGATGTTAACCGGAGTCTGGGTGGTATTCAAATGGATCACCACTCAGGCACGAGGGCAGCATGCTCAGATGCAAATCCGACGGCAGCACAGACACGAATTAGACGAGATAGAGATGGTACAATTATAAAATGACACAGCTATTAGACCATAAACAATAGAACGTTTTCAGCCCGTACAGGCAAGGAAACGAGTAGACCTAGAACTAACACCTGGTGACGACCAGGTCATTCTGTTTGAACCCCCAGATTAAGAATCCAAAGCAATGAAACAACGGTGGATATTCCAGCTCTGGGAGCTCGTGATACTGGGGACCCTGAGATTAACACAAGCACAAGAGAATGCTGATGCATCACTGGAGCTACAACAAACAAAGGAGGAACGTAACTACATGAGCCATGGGGCTTTGTATGATTTCACTGACGGTATATGTATCCCAGCAGCCAAAGACTGGAGTAAAGATAGAACTTATTTTAATGCATGGCTACAAGTTCGCTCGGAAAAAGATAAAGTATGCATACAATGTTCTACTGATGCAACAAGAGTCAGCTGCATTCGACGAAGAGAAACAAGGAAATCTGATAGGTGCGCGTTCGGAATATTATGCGCCCCACCCGTCGGACCTCAGCCCATGACTGCCTATAGGAAGGGGGTGGGTGCATGTGGGTACTATGAGGAGATGGGGGCGGCAGCGTTATCTTTGTATGTATGTTTCCCCCCCACTCCGACGCCGCACCCCGTAATAACCACGACACCATCTGAGGACTTGCCATGCCCCACAATTACCAAAGGGCCAGGGAACGGAATTGTGCTTTTTAACGAAGGTGAAATATTATATGATAATGTTAAACATGAAATTGTGCCTCTCCTGATCAATATCTCCGGAATGCAAATGCCGGGATATTGTACAGAACAGGCAAGAAATATGTATAGTGTATTAAGTAAGGTTGTAATGCAGCAGGTTGCCGATGCCATGGGGTGCCATTAGATTTCGAGGCCAGGATCAGCTTTATAGAACAAAAAGGGGGGTAGTTAACGATGTTGCTACCGGAATCAATACTGGTACATCCGTCATAAACTCACTGGACATACAAGGTCTGAATGAAACGGTGGAACTTAAAGGAATAATGAAGAAACTCTTAGAGAGAGCAGAGAAAAATCAGGAGAATCAGGCCAATCTGGGAGAGGAGGGCATGGGGAATACAATTAGATGGAATTATGATATTAGAAGCCCATGCCAAAACCATCAATCACCTCATCGATAGAGAAAAGGAAGATGCCGGAAAGCTAAGGCAGGGACAACTCTGTCATGCTTTTGGCTTATGGATGGTGGGACAGATATGACACAACCTCGATCAGATGCAAAGGGGGGAGGTGTCCGATTGGATAGACAGCCCACATCTGGCTCGGCTAGCCGAGAGAAAAGGGACACTGGACAATTGTACTCTGAAAGGACTCACCAGAGTATACCCAGTGATCCCAGATTGCGAAATGGGCAAAGCTACAGGAGTGGGAATAGTCCTGATGATCCCTATAGTCACACGGGACTCAGGGCCATTTCCCATTACCAGTTGGAAAATATTGGGGTCGTACGGGGTAATACCTCCCTCCGCTACTATTTAACTGAAACCTCTGCCATACTCAGGAACAATACACTATATGAAACCTCCCTTACGGGATGCAAGCAAAGGGGGGACATTACAGTATGTCCTCACCCAGTGGGGCAGGGAGAATTGGATGAATGTGGGTTCAATCAAACCGACGGTTGCGTCGTAGAGATCATACCTGCCCCCATACATTTCGCTAGAACGGGCTACGGAGGTAAAGGAAAATATTGCGTCTCCATCACAGAAAGTTCCTACCACTATAATGACCGACAATGTCTTATCCCAGATCCAAATTTTTGCTTTACGCCTTTACGACCCGTCACTATAGGACAAGCTCGAATCATTCAGGTTCAGCGCAGAGATACCGACATCATTAACGTCACCAATCATGACCACCTACAGGATTATGAGGAGCCAGAACAGGCCCCCATCCCACTTAACTGAAGTATTAAGGGAATTAAGGCTCAGGGTGGGTCAATCGTTAAGCTTCACCACCAACTGCAGACAAAAATCAAAATCTGAAGAAAGATACTGATACAGAAATGCAGAACCAGAGTTGGTGGAAGAAGATTTGGGATTGGGGGATGAATGTGAACATCCACCCCTGGATTTAGATAGTATCATACGTACTGGTAGGGATACAGTTGATCCTGACCATAGCATGGGGCATACTGGCCTGCTGATCAAGCAGGAAATATGTACAACGAAAGAGGATAAAAACCAGGGCTAAGGGAAGAAAGGTGATTTGCCTGTCCGGAGGACAGAGTCAGTTGAATCACCTCAATTTGATCTAGAACGACCGGAATTCCTGAAATCACGTGACTGGCCAGCACGTCTGAGGCAGGGAATACCGGGCGGTTTCAAAGAAAAGGGGAGTAACGAGTAGTGTCGGTTAAGAGGACTAGGGCTAGTCTCCTACCGAAAGGGGGGATTGTTGAAGGGTATTCCCAAGCGCAGAGGCACCTGCAGTAAATATCATACTGTTTAAATGTTATTTGAGTAACTAGTAAAATATAATCTTAGTGAACAATGAAGAGGTTGCAAAGCATCATGGGGCTTAGCCAGCTTGACCACATTCCACACAGGAGCTGAGTAACCTAAATTCAAACAAAGACTTATTCAATGAAAAGCAGATGTCCTTGTGGAATGCTGACAAAGATACCAGCCTGTAACAAGGTTAAGATAAGGTGGTGTGCGTACATGAGAACCAAGGATGGGGGATTAGAAAGGAATGGAAAACATAATGAGTAATCCCCTATCTGTCCGTGGGCTGGTGATGCAGCCCCTTCCACGCCTGGTAACCGCTTCCATTGGTCTTTAATAATCAATGTATATAATCTGTAATCATTATGATTGGACCATGTCCAGCCGGGATGGGTTGAGTAACTGTTTGAAACTGTATAAGTATTGATGATTTTTCTTTGTTCGGTGGAGAGGCATCTGGACAGCCCAGTGACCTGCTCCCCGCCGGCGTAACTTAAATAAACTGTTTGACATTGGAGCAGACCTGAGTGTCGAGTGATTCTTCTAGATTCATTCCCGCTAACAGCCCCTATGGCGGCAATTGGCCAGGTTGGATTTGCCCTACTTTTTGTGAACAGGACATATCTGGGTAATTTTCCCCTAACTGCAGCCATTGAGGTCTCCCTCACCCTAAACTTCTATGCAACCGGATTGTTCCAGGATCAGCTGTGGACCTAGGTGGCACCTCACAGTCGGCAGTTTATCAGGCAGGTCACAGTTGCCATTTTCAGATGGGCAGGGACTAAATCCACTTTTGAATGGCCTCCTTCTGTGCCATAAATGACTCTGACTCTATGACACAGATGGGCCTGTGCAGGCACGGAGGGCATTGGGTTTTGTCTCCATTGCTGGATTCCCCCAGGTGCAGGGCATTATCGATTGTGCCCATGTGACCACCCAATGACCGGCCAGTGAGATCCATCAATAGCTTTACTTTGTGCCTCTGCAGTATCTAATTAGCCCTTCCAATACTCCTCATGGTCCTACACAATGTTCACAACTTGAACACCCTGTCATGTTACCCACATGGCGTCATCCACGTTCATTGCCTTTGAAAATTAAACACTGCTTCCACTCCCTCAATGTTCAACTGACCCTCTACGGGAGCCCCAGACAGAGACAAAGAGGTGAGACAACCAATGCCACCTGCTCAGCAGGCCAACCATTGAGCAGGTAATCATGTTTCTGATTCTGGTGCCTGGATTGGTTAGGTGCCACCCTCCACTACCCTCCTGCAAGGGTCTTGGTCATTGTGGTGGTCTCTATAATATGGCCCACCAGAGAGGTGTGGACCTTGAGGACAGTGAGGCCCTGAAAGGCGACAGCTCATCAGGCGAGGAGCAGGAGGTAAGAGAGGAGGAGGAAGAGGGCGGAGTAGGTTAACACTGAACAGAGAGCTGCCACTACTGCACGAAGAGGTGGCCTCCTCCTGATACCTTCTGAGAAGTGGACCTCCCTCCTCTCCCTCACAGCCTACAGCAATAGATCCAGGTCGACATCACAGGGTAATGTCACTGGACAAGCAATTCAGAGGCCCAGGCTAATGCTCTGAGGACGCGGGTTCAAATCCCACCATGGCAGCTGGAGGAATTTAAATTCAATTAACACATCTGGAATTGAAAGCTAGTCTCAGTAATGATGACCATGAAACCATTATCGATTGTCGTAAAGCCCATCTGCTTCACTGATGTTCTTTTGGGAAGGAAATCTGCCATCCTTACCTGGTCTGGCCTACATGTGACTCCAGACCCATAGCAATGTGTTTGACTCTTAACTGCCCTCTGAAATGGCCTAGCAAGCCACTCAGTTGTCAAGGCCAACTCAGGATGGGCAACAAATGCTGGCCTTGCCAGCGATGCCCACATTCCATGAAAGAATTTTTTTAAAAATGAGGGTCTGCCCAACCCCTAGTGCCAGGCCTCTAGTTCCCCTGTGAGATCTAATTTCCCTCTGACGCAGTGGAAGGTTTTGGCACAAAATGTAGATCTCTCCCTCAGGACAACCAGCAGCCTCAGTGAAGGCTGCCATGGGGTGTCTACATGAACCCCACAATTGATCTGATCCACCTCCATTTTCAAACCCACTGGTTCTAAGTGGACAGGAAACCCATCTCCATATCAATTAAAAGCTAACCCATTTGAAAATTGCAATCTGAATCAGTTTCGCACAAGGAGGTGGGTTTCTGATCCAAAACCAGGCCCAGTTCCTGTTTCCCATCTTGGTAATGAAAATCCAGCCCATGGTTTAGTAACAATATAATGTTTGAAAGAGAATGCATTGCAAGATTTCCTCTAATTGTATATTTGTGCAGAGCTCCAGAATGTTTCTGTGAATTGAGACAATCTTAAAATAAATTCTACACTTAACAGCTGAACTTAAGTCAATTCTCTCATGCAATAGTATAGGCTGGAGAATGGAATCTTGTGGGACAAACTGCCCTCCAGTTAAACCAACCTGTAGGAAGCATTAACTAACACTGGTCAGGTTACACAATTAACACCTTTTGATTGAAAGTTGCTTAATTCATTCAATTTTTTAAAACAAATAACACTCCCCATGATATTTTATGGGATCATAGAATGGTTACAGCACAGAAAGAGACCACTTGGCCTGTGGAATCCATGCCGGCTCTTTGCAAAAGCAACTCAGCTAGTCCCAGTACCCTGCCCTTTTCTCGTAACCCAGCAATTTTTTTTTTTATCTTCAGGTGCTTATCCAATTCCCTTTTGAAAGCCACAGTTGAATCTGCCTCCACCACACTCTCAGGCAGTGCATTCCAGATCATAAACACTCACTTTATTTCTTTTGCCAATCACCTTAAATTGGTATCCTCTGATTCTCAACCCCTCCACCAAATGGGACAGTGTCTCTCTATCGACTCTATTGAGACCCCTCATAATTTCGAACACCTCCAGCATATCTCCTCTCAACCTTCTCTTAGAGTCATAGAGTTATTTACAGCATAGAAGGAGGCCATTCAGCCCATCGAGCCCATGCCAGCTCTCCATGGAGCAATCTTGTCAATCCCACTCCCTTGCTTGATCCCCACAGCCCTGCAAGTTTATTTCCTTCAAGTGCCCATCTAGTTTCTTTTGAAATCATTGATCGGGGTTTTGTTGATCTTCTGCTAAAGTTATAGCTTCCAGACAACTCCTGGCAATGGAGATGGGTCTCCCATACTATTACTCTGGGCTGTATTTAAATTGAAGCCCCAGAGGTGGGAGGGCAGATCTCATAACGTGCTGCGCGAAGAAGGCCTCCAGTCTCCAAGGATCAGGATTCTCTGCTAACACAGGGGATGGCATTAGGAGATTGGGCACCATTGTGTAAACCCACAACTCCATAAGTCACCTCCTAAAAGTAACATGGAGATACTTGATATGCTACGTTCAGGGGCTCCTCCTAGTGATTGATACTTTGTGGATGAATCGACTGGGGCTCCATTTCAGCTCTTTCAGTCATGGATGGTAAATGCTGTCTGAAAACTACAGGACATACTGGGGTGGGAAATCATAGGCAGGTTTGCGGTCAAACCAACTGTGCCGCTCTGTTACTTGCTTAGAATCATACAGCACAGAAGGAGGCCATTTGGCCCATTGTGTCTGCGCTGGTTCTTAGAAAGAGCTATCAAATTAGTCTCATGCTCCATCTTGTTCCCCATAGCCCTGCAATTTTTTTCTTTTCAAGTATTTATCCAATTCTCTCCAAGTTAGTAATTATTGAATCAGCTTCCAACACTCTTTCAGACAGTGCATTTCACATTAATAGCTCCTGTGTAAAAATAAATTCTCTTCATCTCGCCTCTGGTTCTTTTGGTAATTATCCTAAATCTGTATCCTCTGGTGACTTTCTTGCTAGTGGAAACAGTTTGTCCTGATTTACTCTTTCAAAATCCCTCATACTGCCTTTCCATATTTTCCCACCCGTTGTCTCAGATCCTTTCCTAAGAGCATTGACTCTTGCTGAGGCACAGCTCCACAGGTATGACTGACACTCAAGTACCTTCTTCATGTGGCTGATTGTTACAACCAGGTGAGAAAGAGGTCTAGGGTTCCCTCTCAGCCTTCACCTGGTCTTACTGTACAATTTTATTTTCAAACACTCTGCGTTTAGTTCCCCCTTGGTGAATCTATGTTCACCGCTTTCCAATTATAAGGCAAAGAAACGAGCACAAACAGGTTTTCTTAGGTTTAAAGAAGAATGATGAAATTTTATTAAACTTAAACTCATTCGGTTGATGCCGACGGATACATGACTCACCCATGCTAGCATGCATACGCGATACACACATGCAAATAGAGTCAGAAAAGAGCAGAAGAAAAATAAAGTGGAAAAGTTTGAGGCAATATCTGAAGAGTTGTTGATACGGCTCTTTGAGCTCACTGCAGAGTCCTTGATTGTAGGTAGATTCTTGCTTTTCGTCGGAGCCCAGTATTCTCCTTAAACCTTGTTCACTGCAGGAGGCTTTTCTCTCTTGGGATTCATGTGTCTTCAGTCGGCTTTTGGAGTTCCGTGAGAAAGAGATGGGAGCAGACAGGAGAGGCTGTGGTAAGCCAGCCAGGACAGGTCTTTTCAATCCAGGAGCAAAGAGCTTTATGCCCAAACTCTCAGTTCAAAAACTGTACAATTCAGAAAACCTTCAGGCTGCCAATCAGGTGATTAAATGGTCTGACCATGTCTTGGCTCTGTGTATTTGTAGACAAATACAGGGAATGGTCCTTTGTCTACAAATACTGTCTGTTAATATGCAAAAATGTCTTTTCCAGCCAGGGGCCTGGCAACATCTTGTAACAGGCCTTCTCTTCTTCACAGCAAAAATTTGAAATTTAATGTCCATGTGGTGAAATTAATATGCCTCATTCTTGGCAGATGGGGGCCTGCATGACATCTCCACACCCAGGGGAATGAAATGCGATTTGAGAAAAGGTGCATTTCATTAAAAGGGTCGAGAGAAAAATATGATACAGAAAACCGTACATTTCTCTTTCATTCCTATTGATTCATGAATCCTAAAACCTACTAAAGCTGTCTTTTCTTGTACCAGTACCAGTGCTGCTTTAATTTGCCCTTTTTGGCACCCTAGTAACCAGGTGGTTGACCTGCTCCTAGGTAATGATCTGGCGGGGGTGAAGGTGGTAGCCCCCCCAGTAGTGAAAGAAAGACTGCAGGAAGTCAGAGAGACAGGGCAGTGGCAGGAGACAGACCCCTGCAGTTTCCCTGAATGTGTAGTGGATCAGGCCATGATCCCCCAGAGGAGACTGCATTGGCACTGCAGGCAAATGACCATGAGGTCTGCCTGTCTGAGACTTTCTTTGCAAAGTTAGGAGACTCAGGGAATGAATTAAATGGATTTCCCCTAGCTGAGGCTCAGCGAGCTGACCCAGTATTGCAAGAGTTAGCACAGGCTGCTCAGTCTGAAAGTGAAGCAGAGGGAGTCCCTGACTACTACAATTTAAAGAATGAGGTACTGATGAGGAACAATTTGAAATTTAATGTCCATTTGGCAAAATTAATATGCCTCATTCTTGGCAGGTGGAGGCCTGCATGACACCGTATCCTTCCTGTCTGTCTAGATGGTCAGTTTTAACAGACATCCAGCTTGATCCTGTCCTCATCTGACGTGTGGCTGTGCACACACAAAACCATAGTGCCCTAAACTCCGATCAGGAGTGGGACCTGTGTCTTGTACTGGCGCTCTGGTCCCAAGGAGGCAAAGGTGGGCAACCTGCTGCAAATATACACTTTTTGGTGAAATGGTGCAAAACAAAATGCACTTTTGTCATTTTGATAAATATGACAGTTCACATAAAATGGAACTGTTAAATTTCCCAGCAGCTGGAGAGCAGGAGGCATTGATCATATGCAACAGAACATTTAAATATCTTATTCTAATTCAGTGCTGGCTCGATTTCATGCTGATATTCCTCACTTAAAAGTTTTTTGGTAAACTGCTGGACCGGACCTAAAGCCTATAAAATTCACTGGGATCAAATTGAAAAGCCACCTTGTAAGTCCCACTGTAAATCTTGCAGCTCAGTAAGTCAATAAGGCAAGAGGAGTGCTGTATAAAATTGCTATTAGAAACCTCAATGGCTCAGGAATACGATGAACATTTAAGGCTATAAGTGTAGAGTGTGAAACTGAATTGTTTCTGGGCACTGTAGTTTTAAAATGATACTGATAAAATTGAAATTTAGTGTCCACACCACACCCCGCTCCAACTACCTAAACTCTAATTCACCTTTGATCTTTCTAGTACTCTCCTGTTTGGCCTCCTGATCTACCCCCACCACAAATTAGAGCCATAGAAAAGTTATGGCACAGAAATAGGCCATTCAGCCCATCGTTTCTGCACCAGCTGAAAAAACCAGCTGTCCAATCTAATCCCACCTTCCAGCACCTGGTCCAGAGCCTTGCACTTCAGGTGCAGGTCCAGGTACCTTTTAAAAGAATTGAGGGTTTCTGCCTCCACCACCGATCCAGGAAGTGAATTCCAGACACTTATCACCCTCTGGGTGAAAAGGTTTTTCCTCATGTCCCGTCTAATCCTTCTACCAATCACCTTAAATCTTTTCCCCCGGTAATTGACCTTTCCACTAGGGGAAACAGGTCCTTCCTGTCTACTCTATCTCGGCCTCTCATAATTTTGTATACCTCAATTAAGTCACCCCTCAGCCTCCTCTGTTCTAAGGAAAACAACCCTAGCTTTTCGTTGTGCAGCTTTTCCAGGAGCACAGGCATTGCGAGCGAGGAGTGAACAGCTGGGAAGTCAATTTCATCGGGAGTTTCGGTGGAGCAGGGACTGCTGGGTAAGTAGAAACCTATATATTTGGGCTGTTTCTGAACCCGAGACACTACTCTTGTAGTGTCTCCCACCCGCCCTCCTCCTCTTACCAAAAAAAAGGACTCGGTTGTGTGTAGATAAGGTAAGGCTTTTTCTATTTCTCTTCTTGTTTTATCGTGTGATTGGTTAAAAACTTGGGAATTTAGAATAGTGGGAATGGAAGTTAAGGCAGTTGAATGTTCCTCCTGCAGAATGTGGGAGGTAAGGGTCGCCAAGGGTGTCCCTGCTGACTGCATCTGCGGGAAGTGCACCCAACTCCAGCTCCTCGAGGACCGCGTTAGGGAACTGGAGCTGGAGCTGGAGGCGGAGGGGATTATTGAGAGGAGTTATCGGGAGGCAGTCACACCTCAGGTAAAAGAAGAAGGTAGATGGGTTACCGTCAGAGGAAGGAGAGGGAACCAGCAGGCATTGCAGGGATCCCCTGTGGCCGTTTCCCTCAACAACAGGTATACCGTTTTGGATACTGTTGGGGGAGACGACTTACCAGGGGTAGGCAATGGGATACAGGTCTCTGGCGCAGAGTCTGTCCCTGCTGCTCAGAAGGGAAGGGGGAAGAGGAGCAGAGCATTAGTCATTGGGGACTCCATAGTTAGGGGAACAGATAGGAGGTTTTGTGGGAACGAGAGAGACTCACGGTTGGTGTGTTGCCTCCCAGGTGCCAGGGTACGTGATGTCTCGGATCGTGTTTTTGGGATCCTCAAAGGGGAGGGGGAGCAGCCCCAAGTCGTGGTCCACATAGGCACCAACGACATAGGTAGGAAGACAGATGGGGATTTAAGGCAGAAATTCAGGGAGCGAGGGTGGAAGCTTAGAGCGAGAACAAACAGAGTTGTTATCTCTGGGTTGTTGCCCGTGCCACGTGCTAGCGAAGTGAGGAATAGGGAGAGAGAGGAGTTGAACATGTGGCTGCAGGGATGGTGTTGGAGGGAGGGTTTTGGTTTCCTGGATAATTGGGGCTCTTTCTGGGGTCGGTGGGACCTCTACAAACAGGATGGTCTTCACCTGAACCAGAGGGGTACCAATATCCTGGGGGGGAGATTTGCTAGTGCTCTTCGGGGGGGTTTAAACTAATTCAGCAGGGGGATGGGAACCTAAATTGTAGTTCCAGTGTGCAGGATGTTGAGAGTAGTGAGGTCAGGGATAAGGTTATAAGGACACAAGAGGGCACTGGCAAGCAAGAGCTTGGTTTAAAATGTGTCTACTTCAACGCCAGGAGCATCCGGAATAAGGTGGGTGAGCTTGCAGCATGGGTTGGTACCTGGGATCTCGATGTTGTGGCCATTTCAGAGACATGGGTAGAGCAGGGACAGGAATGGATGTTGCGGGTTCCGGGATTTAGATGTTTCACTAAGAACAGAGAAGATGGTAAAAGAGGGGGGGTGTGGCATTGTTAATCAAGGAAAGTATTACAGCGGCAGAAAGGACGTTTGAGGACTCGTCTACTGAGGTAGTCTGGGCCGAGGTTAGAAACAGGAGAGGAGAGGTCACCCTGTTGGGAGTTTTCTATAGACCTCCAAATAGTTCCAGAGATGTAGAGGAAAGGATAGCAAAGATGATTCTTGACAGGAGCGAGAGTAACAGGGTAGTGGTTATGGGGGACTTTAACTTTCCAAATATTGACTGGAAATACTATAGTTTGAGTACTTTAGATGGGTCTGTTTTTGTCCAGTATGTGCAGGAGGGTTTTCTGACACAGTATGTAGACAGGCCAACCAGGGGCGATGCCACATTGGATTTGGTACTGGGTAATGAACCCGGCCAGGTGTTAGATTTAGAAGTTGGTGAGCACTTTGGTGATAGTGATCACAATTCGGTTAGGTTTACCTTAGCGATGGGCAGGGACAGGCATATACAGCAGGGCAAGAATTATAGCTGGGGGAAAGGAAATTATGATGCGATTAGGCAAGATTTAGGATGCGTAGGATGGGGAAGGAAACTGCAGGGGATGGGCACAATCGAAATGTGGAGCTTATTCAAGGAGCAGCTACTGCGTGTCCTTGATAAGTATGTACCTGTCAGGCAGGGAGGAAGTTGTCGAGCGAGGGAGCCGTGGTTTACTAAAGAAGTTGAAGAGCTTGTCAAGAGGAAGAAGAAGGCTTATGTTAGGATGAGACGTGAAGGCTCAGTTAGGGCGCTTGAGAGTTACAAGCTAGCCAGGAAGGATCTAAAGGGAGAGATAAGAGCAAGGAGAGGACACGAGAAGTCATTGGCGGATAGGATCAAAGAAAACCCTAAGGCTTTCTATAGGTATATCAGGAATAAAAGAATGACTAGAGATAGGTTAGGGCCAATCAAGGATAGTAGTGGGAAGTTGTGTGTGGAATCGGAGGAGATAGGGGAAGTGTTAAATGAATATTTTTCGTCAGTATTTACAGTGGAGAAAGAAAATGTTGTCGAGGAGAATACTGAGATACAGACTACTAGGCTAGATGGGATTGAGGTTCACAAGGAGGAGGTGTTAGCAATTTTGGAAAGTGTGAAAATAGATAAGTCCCCTGGGCCAGATGGGATTTATCCTAGGATTCTCTGGGAAGCCAGGGAGGAGATTGCAGAGCCTTTGTCCTTGATTTTTATGTCGTCATTGTCGACAGGAATAGTGCCGGAAGACTGGAGGATAGCAAATGTTGTCCCCTTGTTCAAGAAGGGGAGTAGAGACAGCCCTGGTAATTATAGACCTGTGAGCCTTACTTCGGTTGTGGGTAAAATGTTGGAAAAGGTTATAAGAGATAGGATTTATAATCATCTTAAAAAGAATAAGTTCATTAGCGATAGTCAGCACGGTTTTGTGAGGGGTAGGTCGTGCCTCACAAACCTTATTGAGTTTTTTGACAAGGTGACCAAACAGGTGGATGAGGGTAAAGCCGTGGATGTGGTCTATATGGATTTCAGTAAGGCGTTTGATAAAGTTCCCCACGGTAGGCTATTGCAGAAAATACAGAAGTATGGGATTGAAGGTGAATTAGTGCTTTGGATCAGAAATTGGCTAGCTGAAAGAAGACAGAGGGTGGTGGTTGATGGTAAATGTTCATCCTGGAGTATAGTTTCTAGTGGTGTACCGCAAGGATCTGTTTTGGGGCCACTGCTGTTTGTCATTTTTATAAATGACCTGGATGAGGGTGTAGAAGGGTGGGTTAGTAAATTTGCGGATGACACGAAGGTCGGTGGAGTTGTGGATAGTGCTGAAGGATGTTGTAGGTTACAGAGGGACATAGATAGGCTGCAGAGCTGGGCTGAGAGATGGCAAATGGAGTTTAATGCGGAAAAGTGTGAGGTGATTCACTTCGGAAGGAGTAACAGGATTGCAGAATACTGGGCTAATGGGAAGATTCTTGGTAGTGTAGATGAGCAGAGAGATCTTGGTGTCCAGGTACATAAATCCCTGAAAGTTGCCACCCAGGTTAATAGAGCTGTTAAGAAGGCATATGGTGTGTTAGCTTTTATTAGTAGGGGGATCGAGTTTAGGAGCCACGAGGTCATGCTGCAGCTGTACAGAACTCTGGTGCGGCCGCACCTGGAGTATTGCGTGTAGTTCTGGTCACCGCATTATAGGAAGGATGTGGAAGCTTTGGAAAAGGCGCAGAGGAGATTTACTAGGATGTTGCCTGGTATGGAGGGAAGGTCTTACGAGGAAAGGCTGAGGGACTTGAGGTTGTTTTCGTTAGAGAGAAGGAGGAGAAGAGGTGACTTAATAGAGACATATAAGATAATCAGAGGGTTGGACAGGGTGGATAGTGAGAGCCTTTTTCCTCGGATGGTGATGGCAAACACGAGGGGACATAGCTTTAAGTTGAGGGGTGATAGATATAGGACAGATGTCAGAGGTAGTTTCTTTACACAGAGAGTAGTAGGGGCGTGGAACGCCCTGCCTGCAACAGTAGTAGACTCGCCAACTTTAAGGGCATTTAAGTGGTCATTGGATAGACATATGGATGAAAATGGAATAGGGTAGGTCAGATGGTTTCACAGGTCGGCGCAACATCGAGGGCTGAAGGGCCTGTACTGCGCTGTAATGTTCTATGTTCTATCCAATTTTTCCTCATAGCTGCAATTTTCAAGCCCTGGCAATATTCTTGTAAATCTCCTCTGTACACTCTCCAAAGCAATTATGTCCTTCCTGTAATGTGGTAACTAGAACTGTACACAATACTCCAGCTGTGGCCTAACCAGCATTTTGTACAGTTCCAGCATTACATCCCTGCTTTTGTATTCTATACCTCAGCAAATAAAGGAAAGCATTCCATATGCCTTCTTCACCACTTTATCTACCTGTCCTGCCACTTTCAGGGACCTGTGGACATGCACTCCAAGATCTCTCGCTTCTTCTACCCCTCTCAATATCCTCCCGTTTATTGTGTATTCCTTCGCTTTATTTGGCCTCCACAAATGCATTACCTCACACTTCTTTGGATTGAATTCCATTTGCCACTATTCTGCCACTCAGTCAAGTCATTGATATCATTCTGCAGTCTACGGCTATCCTCTTCACTATCAACTACACGGCCAATTTTTGTGTCATCTGCAATTTTCCCAATCCTTCCACAGTTAAATACAAATCATTAATATACACCACAAACAGCAAGGGACCCAATACTGAGTCCTGTGGAATGTCACTGAAAAGCGCCTTTCATTCGTAAAAATGGAGAGGGGTGGCTTTGTGATAATGTCACTGGACTTGTAACCCAGAGACCCAGGCTACTGCTCTGTGGACATGGATTCAAATCCCACCATGGCAGATGGTGAAATCTGAATTAAATTAATCTGGTAATTTAAAAAAAGATAGTCTAATGGCGACCATGAAACCATTGTCAATTGTTGTAAAAACCCAACTGGTTCACTAATGTCCTTTAGGAAGGAAATCTGCTGTCCTTACCTGGTCTTTCCTATATGTGACTCTAGACCCACAGTGGACAGACAGAGCGAGAGAGAAAGGAGCACGGCGGGAGCGGAGATATAAAAAGCCGCCAAAAGTCCAGAGTCGAGACTGGAGACAGAGACGGAGAGAGAGAGAGGGAGAAGCATGGTGGGAGCGGAGGTTTAAAAAGTGCAAAAAAAGTCCAGAGTTGGAGACCGGAGACAGAGAGAGAGAGAGGAGCACGGTGGCAGTGGAGGTTTAAAAAGCACGCCAAAAGTCCAGAGTCGGAGACAGAGAGAAAGAGAGAGAGAGAGGAGCACAGCGGGAATGGAGATTTAGAAAGCCGCCAAAAGCCAAGAGTCGGAGACTGGAGACAGAGACAGAGAGAGGGAATGGAGAGAGAGAGAGTGAGGAGCACAGCGAGAGCAGCAGGAGCGGAGCAGGGAAAAATCGAAAAGTGACATCAGAGTAACGTCACAATTAACAGTGAGAGCAAGGAAACAGAGAGCTGCCGGGGTGAGTATACAGGTAAGCTTTTAATTTAATTTAAATCAAACATAGCATCAAACATCACAGGCATGCAAGTAGGTGATTGGTTTGGGAAGAAGCTACCTGTTTGGTGAGTATCTGGTAAGTGATTAAAGTCCATTCTGATCCTAACATTTAAAATAGTAAAGGAAGTAGTGGTAAGCTTAATAAAATATATAAAAAAAGGAAAATAACAAAT
Source organism: Heterodontus francisci (assembly GCF_036365525.1). Classification (NCBI taxonomy): domain Eukaryota; kingdom Metazoa; phylum Chordata; class Chondrichthyes; order Heterodontiformes; family Heterodontidae; genus Heterodontus; species Heterodontus francisci. Next base: position 196,311,530 of record NC_090373.1, on the reverse strand, counting down.
AATTGAATAAAATAATAAAGTAGTTAATAAAAACAAATTAAGGAAGGCAGTACAGGTGATATGTCACGGCTACAGCATGTGGGAGCTCCTGGATGCCAGTGTGATCCAGGGCAAACATGTCTGCAGTAAGTGTTTGCGGCTCGAAGAGCTTCGGCTCAGAGTTATTGAGCTGGAGTCCGAGCTGCAGACACTGCGACACATCAGGGAGGGGGAGAAGTTACCTGGACATTTTGTACGAGGAGGCGGTCACACCCCTTAGGATAGGGTCTTCTGATTTGGTCAGTGGTCAGGGACAGGAATGTGTGGCAGCAGCTGAGGCAGGTAAGGGGACCCAGAGTGCAGGAGTGCAGCAGCCTCAGCCTTTGCAAATGTTCAACAGATATGAGGTTCTTTCAGCTTGTTTGAATGAGAGTGGGGGCTGCAGGGTGGATGAGCAACCTGACCATGGCACGATGGTACAGGAAGCCATTCAAGTGGAGGGAGAAAAAAGGAATATAGTGGTAGTAGGGGACAGTATAGTGAGGGGGGTTGACACTGTTCTCTGCAGCAAAGAGCGAGAGCCCAGAAGGCTGTGTTGCCTGCCTGGTGCCAGGGTTCGGGACATCTGCTCAGGGCTAGAGAGGAAATTACAGTGGGAGGCGGAGGATCCAGTCGTCATGGTCCATGTAGGTACCAACGACATAGGCAGGACAAGGAAAGAGGTTCTGCATAGTCAGTATGAGGAACTAGGCACCAAATTAAGTAGCAGAACCTCAAAGGTTATGATTTATAATCTCTGGATTACTACCTGAGCCATGTGCAAATTGGCATAGGGCAAATAAGATTAGAGAAATTAATGCATGGCTCAAAGACTGGTGTGGTAGAAGTGAGTTCCAGTTCGTGGGGCACTGGCACCAGTACTGGGGGGGGTGGCTGTAATGTTGGGATGGTCTCCACCTGAACCGTGCTGGGGCTGCTGTTCTAGACAGCCGCATAACTAGGGAAGTAGAGAGGGTTTTAAACTGAATAGTGGGGGCAAGTGATCAAATTGGGGAAGATATGGTAAATCAAGGTAGAGATAAGGCAAGAGATAAAGGTATTAATATGGGAAATGATAAACAGACAGTGACAGGAAGGGACAGAGCGTGCAAATCTAAGAGAAAATCAACAGAAAAGGCTAAAAGGTTACAAAAATAATAAAAGGACAAAACTAAAGGCTCTGTATCTGAATGCATGTAGCATTCGAAACAAAACAGATGAACTGAGAGCGTAAATAGAAATAAATAAGTATGATCTGATAGCCATTACAGAGACATGGCTGCAGGACGACATAGATTGGGACCTGAATATTGAAGGGTACATGGTATTTAGGAAGGACAGGTAGCTAGGAAAAGGTGGAGGGGTAGCTCTGTTAATTAATAATAGCCCAGATGACCTAAGTTCAGGAGACCAGGATGTAGAAGGAGTTTGGGTATAGATGAGAAATCATGAAGGCAAGAAGTCACCTGTGGAAATGGTGTACAGGCCACCTAACATAAACCACGGTGTAGGACGGGGTATAAAGGAAGAAATAATGGCAGCTTGTCAGAAAGGTATAGCGATAATTATGGGGGATTTTAACCTACATATAGACTGGAAAAATCAGATGGGCAGAGGTAGCCTAAATGAGGAGTACATAGAATGTTTTCGGGATTTTGGAATTTCTTGGAACAATACGTTCTGGAGCAAACAGAGAGCAGACTATACTAGAGCTGGTATTGTGCAACAAGATAGGATTAATTAATGACCTCATAGTTAAGGCACCCCTAGGTAGCAGTGATCACAGTATGATTGGATTTTACATTCAGTTTGAGGGAGAGAAAAGTGAGTCCAAGACTAGTATTTTAAACTTAAACAAGGACAATTATGAGGGCATGAAAACCCCTCTCCTCAACCATAGAAAAATTGGGTGGAGTGTTAAATGGGCTGCCTATATTATGTTAACGCACATGACGAATTTGTATCATACACACTGCTGTCAGCCTATCCAAGACAGGGTGCCACAGTTCAGAGTGAGCACACCTTGATTTGTTTGGAGCAAAGCTATTTTGTTTTTATATTTTGTAAAACCACCTTTGCACAAGTAGCATTGTCACCCTCGGCAGTGTCATAGAGTCATATACGGCTCAGAGAAGGCCATTCAGCCCATCAAGTCCATGTTGGCTCTCCACAGAGCTATACAGTCAGTCCCACGATCCCTGTATTCCTGCACGTCTATTTCTCTCAGGTGGCCATCCAACTTCCTCTTGAAGTCATTGATCATCTTTGCTTCCACCACCCTTGTGAGCAGCAAGTTCCAGGTCATTACTACCTGAAGTGTTAAAAGTGCTTTGTCATATTCCCCCTGCATCTTTTGCCCAAAACCTTCAATCTATGTCCCCTGGCCTTTGTATCATTTGTTAATGGAAACGGTTTTTCCTTGTCTAACTTATCGAAGCCTGCCACAAATCCAGCTTTTCCAACCTAACCTTGTAACTAAAATTCTCCACCCCTGGAAACATTCTGGTAAATCTCCTTTGCAACATCTCAAGGACCCTCACATCCTTCCTGAAGTGTGGTGACTAGAACAGGATGCAATACTCCAATTGGGGCATAACCAGATCTTTATAAAGGTTCAGCATAGTTTCCGTACTTTTGTACTCAATGCCTCTATTTATGAAGTCCAAGATCCAATATGCTTTACTAAACACTCTCTCAATATGTCCTGCCACCTTCAAAGATTGATGCACATGCACCCCCACCTTCCTCTGTTCCTGCACACTCTTTATGACTGTGCCATTAAGTGTATATTGCCTCTCCCTATTTCTTCTGCCAAAATGCATCACCTCACACATCAGTATAAAACTCCATCTGCCAACTCTCTGCTCATTCTGGTAGCCTATGTCCTGTTGCAGGAGGTTCATATCATTCTCACTGTTTGCCGCACTTCCAAGTTTGATGTTGTCAGAAAATTTTGAAATTTTACTCTTTATTCCATGATCCAAATCATTTATATATAGCAAAAAAATCAGTGGTCCCAGCACTGACCCTTGGGGTACACCACTGTCTACCATCCTCCAATTTGAAAAACAACCATTTATTACAACTCACTGTCTTCTGTCCTGAAGGCAGTTTTTCATCCAATTGGACACTGATCCTCCTATTCCATTAGCCTCAATTTTATTAACCAGCCTTTTATGTGGTACCTTATGAAATTCTTTCTTGAAATCCACATAAACAACATCCGCCGTATTCCCTTCATCAACTTTCACTGTTACTTCATCAATAAATTTTATTAGATTAGTCAAGCATGATTTTCCTTTTACAACTCCATGCTGGCTATCCTTAATTAACTCAAACCTCTCTAAGTGTCTGTTGATATTTTCCCTGATTATTGTTTCTAAAACCTCACCCACCACTGCTGTTAAACGAACAGGCCTGTAGTTGCTAGGACTGTCCTTACACCCTTTCTTGAATAAGGGTGTCACATTTGTCACTCTCCAATCCTCTGGCACCTCCCCGCATCCAGCAAAGATTGGAAGATTATGGCAAGCCATTCCGCTATCTTCACCCCCACTTCCTTTAGCAACCTGGGATGCAAGCCATCTGGACCAGGTGACTTATCTACTCTAAGCATAGCCAGCTGTTTTAGTACCTCCCCCTTCTCAATTTTATCCTATCCATTGCCTCTACTCTCTTTGCTTCTACTGATATCTTGTCAGCCTCCATTTCCTTAGTACTCATTAAGTATATTAGCCTTGGCCTGCACCTCTAAACTTTTCTGTCCCTAATGGGCCCCAATCACCCTCTGGATACTCCTTACTAATTACATGCTCAGCCACGTGGATCACTCTGCTCGAAAGCCACACTGTGATTTTAAGGAAAATCCCAAAGCCTTTTATTCATATATAAGGAGCAAGAGGGTAACTAGAGAAAGGATTGGCCCACTCAAGGACAAAGGAGGAAAATTATGTGTGGAGTCAGAGAAAATGGGTGAGATTCTAAACGAGTACTTTGCATCGGTATTCATCGAGGAGAGGGAAATGACGGATGTTGAGGTTAGGGACAGATGTTTGATTACTCTAGGTCAAGTCGGCATAAGGAGGGAGGAAGTGTTGGGTATTCTAAAAGGCATTAAGGTGGACAAGTCCCCAGGTCCGGATGGGATCTATCCCAGGTTACTGAGGGAAGAGAGAGAGGAAATAGCTGGGGCCTTAACAGATATCTTTGCAGCATCCTTAAGCACGGGTGAGGTCCCGGAGGACTGGAGAATTGCTAATGTTGTCCCTTGTTTAAGAAGGGTAGCAGGGATAATCCAGGTAATTACAGACCGGTGAGCCTGACGTCAGTGGCAGGAAAGCTGCTGGAGAAGATACTGAGGGATAGGATCTATTCCCATTTGGAAGAAATTGGGCTTATCAGTGATAGGCAACATGGTTTTGTGCAGGGAAGATCATGTCTTACCAACTTAATAGAATTCTTTGAGGAAGTGACAAAGTTGATTGATGAGGGAAGGGCTGTAGATGTCATATACATGGACTTCAGTAAGGCGTTTGATAAGGTTCCCCTTGGTAGGTTGATGGAGAAAGTGAAGTCGCATGGGGTCCAGGGGGTACTAGCTAGATGGATAAAGAATTGGCTGGGCAACAGGAGACAGAGAGTAGCAGTGGAAGGGAGTTTCTCAAAATGGAGACGTGTGACCAGTGGTGTTCCACAGCGATCCGTGCTGGGACCACTGTTGTTTGTGATATACATAAATGATTTAGAGGAAAGTATAGGTGGTCTGATTAGCAAGTTTGCAGACGACACTAAGATTGGTGGAGTAGCAGATAGTGAAGGGGACTGTCAGAGAATACAGCAGAATATAAATAGACTGGAGAGTTGGGCAGAGAAATGGCAGATGGAGTTCAATCAGGGCAAATGCGAGGTGATGCATTTTGGAAGATCCAATTCAAGAGTGAACTATACAGTAAATGGAAAAGTAAGCCAAGATTTTCCATTGTTCATGACCCTCACCTAAAACAGCATAAATTTCAGTACAAGATAAAGTGAATAAAGTTTGATGTCAGTGAGGTGTTATTTTTCAATTCACTGTAACAGATGAAGCTGTAACTGACTTGGCCACACATGCTGCTTCCTTTCTTCCCAGTAAGGCGGTGTTGTTCATTGGTCATTTGAAGCTGAGATGCACTGAAGGCCAGATGGAGGCTCTAGCCAGGCTGACCACTCATTCACAGGCCTTCGGAACAGTCAGCAAGTGGGGAGCCGAAATCTTCACTGAAATTGGTTCGATTGCAGGTTGTGTTCAGCCTCAATCAGCTGTCCTCATTCACCAGTGCCCAGGCCTCAGCTGTAACCACTGGACAGTACGAGAAGCTGAGCCCAGAGCAGAGGCGAGCTGTCAGCACTGCACAGTACGATGGGGAGATTCAGCAGGAGCAGAGAGGAAAGAACCCTGCAGCCCTGTCCGCTTCAATCAAACCTGCTGCCCTGTTCCTGTGTCTATCTGTTACTTATAATCTTGTGGAGATCTAGACCTGAAGCCCCTCAAGGTGCATTGATGCCAGCTTTGGATTCTGATATTTTATTTATATTTAAAAATAAATAAAACTTGTGCTGAAAAAGAAAAAAAAAAAAAAAAAAAAAATGGAAAAGTCCTGGGGAAAATTGATGTACAGAGAGATTTGGGTGTTCAGGTCCATTGTTCCCTGAAGGTGGCAACACAGGTCAATAGAGTGGTCAAGAAGGCATACGGCATGCTTTCCTTCATCGGACGGGGTATTGAGTACAAGAGTTGGCAGGTCATGTTACAGGTGTATAAGACTTTGGTTCGGCCACATTTGGAATACTGCGTGCAGTTCTGGTCGCCACATTACCAAAAGGATGTAGATGCTTTGGAGAGGGTGAAGAGGAGGTTCACCAGGATGTAGCCTGGTATGGAGGGCGCTAGCTATGAAGAGAGGTTGAGTAGATTAGGATTATTTTCATTAGAAAGACGGAGGTTGAGGGGGGACCTGATTGAGGTGTACAAAATCATGAGAGGTATAGACAGGGTGGATAGCAAGAAGCTTTTTCCCAGAGTGGGGGATTCAATTACTAGGGGTCACGAGTTCAAAGTGAGAGGGGAAAAGTTTAGGGGGGATATGCGTGGAAAGTTCTTTACGCAGAGGGTGGTGGGTGCCTGGAACGCGTTGCCAGCGGAGGTGGTAGACGTGGGCACGATAGCGTCTTTTAAGATGTATCTAGACAGATACATGAATGGGCAGGAAGCAAAGAGATACAGACCCTTAGAAAATAGGCGACAGGTTTAGATAGAGGATCTGGATCGACGCAAGCTTGGAGGGCCGAAGGGCCTGTTGCTGTGCTGTAATTTTCTTTGTTCTTTGTTCTTTGTGCCTCAGGGTAGACATGCTCAGCCAGCTTCTGGAGCCTATTTAAAACTACTCGAGCGAAGACTTTCCCCACTATGCTGAGCAGGGACATTCCATGGTAGTTGTTGCAGTCACCCGGTCACCCTTGTTCTTATAGAGGGTGATGATATTGGCATCACGCATGTCCTGTGGTACTGCTCCCTCATCCCAGCACAGGCAGAGCAGTTCATGGAGTGCTGAAAGTATAGCAGGCTTGGCACTCTTGATTATTTCAGGGATAATGCCGTCTTTCCCAGGGGCTTTTCCACTGGCTAGAGAATGAATGGCATCACTGAGCTCTGATTTTGTTGGCTGTTCGTCCAGCACATCCATGACTGGCACAGACTGGGCTGCATTGAGGGCGGTCTCAGTGACAACATTTTCCCTGGAGTACAGTTCCAGGTAGTCCTCCACCCAGCGGTCCATTTGCTTGCGTTGGTCAGTGATCATGTCCCCTGATTTGGACTTGAGGGGGGCGGTCTTCCTGATGGTTGTCCCAAAATCTCTCTTAATGCCATCATACATTTCTCTGATGTTTCCAGTGTCAGAGGCCAGCTGAATATGACTGCCTCGGTGTTGCCTGTAGTCATTTGCACAGTGCCTGGCTGTCCTTTGTGCAGCGCTTCTGGCTGCTTTAAGTGCTACGGATGTTAACTCACTGGGGGCTTTCTTGTAGTTCAACAGTGCAATGCGCTTAGCGGCTTTGACAGGTTCCAGCTCTTGAAAGTGAGATTGAAACCAGTCTGCATTCTGCTTCACACGTTTGCCATCGGTGGTCATTGCTGAGTCATAGATGGCGCCTCTGATGTGGGCCCACTTGATCTCTGCGTCCCCTGTAGGAGTGTTTATCAATGACATTGACACCATTGACATGCTGTTCTCCCTTCGTCAGCTACAGGAGAAATGCTATGAACAACAGATGCCCCTCTACATTGCTTTCACTGATCTCACCAAAGCCTTTGACCTCGTCAGCAGATGTGGTCTCTTCAGACTACTAGCAAAGATTGGATGTCCACCAAAGCTACTAAGTATCATCACCTCATTCCTTGACAATATGAAAGGCACAATTCAGCATAGCGACGCCTCATCAGGCCCCTTTCCTATCCTGAGTGGCATGAAACAGGGCTGTGTTCTCGCACCTACACTGTTTGGGATCTTCTTCTCCCTGCTGCTCTCACATGCGTTCAAGTCTTCAGAAGAAGGAATTTTCCTCCACACAAATCAGATGGCAGGTTGTTCAACCTTGCCCGTCTAAGAGCAAAGACCACAGTACGGAAGGTCCTCATCAGGGAACTCCTCTTTGCTGACGATGCTGCATTAACATCCCACACAGAAGAGTGTCTGCAGAGACTCATCGACAGGATTGAGGCTGCCTGCAATGAATTTGGCCTAACCATCAGCCTCAAGAAAACGAACATCATGGGACAGGACATCAGAAATGCTCCATCCAACAATATCGGCGACCACGCTCTGGAAGTGGTTCAAGAGTTCACCTACCTAGACTCAACTATCACCAGTAACCTGTCTCTCGATGCAGAAATCAACAAGCGCATGGGAAAGGCGTCCGCTGCTATGTCCAGACTGGCCAAGAGAGTATGGGAAAATGGTGCACTGACACGGAACACAAAAGTCCAAGTGTATCAAGCCTGTGTCCTCAGTACCTTGCTCTACGGCAGCGAGGCCTGGACAACATATGTCAGTCAAGAGCGACATCTCAATTCATTCCATCTTCGCTGCCTCTGGAGAATCCTTGGCATCAGGTGGCAGGACTGTATCTCCAACGCAGAGGTCCTTGAGGCGGCCCACATCCCCAGCATATACACCCTACTGAGCCAGCGGCGCTTGAGATGGCTTGGCCACGTGAGCCGCATGGAAGATGGCAGGATCCCCAAGGACATATTATACAGCGAGCTCGTCATTAGTATCAGACCCACCGGCCGTCCATGTCTCCGCTTTAAAGACGTCTGCAAACGCGACATGAAGTCCTGTGACATTGATCACAAGTCGTGGGAGTCAGTTGCCAGTGAACGCCAGAGCTGGCGGACAGCCATAAAGGCGGGGCTAAAGAGTGTCGAGTCAAAGAGACTTAGCAGTTGGCAGGAAAAAAGACAGAAGCGAAAGGGGAGAGCTAACTGTGTAACAGCCCCGACAACCAATTTTATCTGCAGCGCCTGTGGAAGAGTCTGTCACTCTAGAATTGGCCTTTATAGCCACTCCAGGCGCTGCTCCACAAACCGCTGACCACCTCTAGGCACTTATCCATTGTCTCCCGAGACAAGGAGGCCAAGCAAGAGAGAGAGAGAGAATTACTGATAGAAGATCTTTGGGTTCCCTTTTAGGTTGACTGCCATTCTAATTTCATATACTCTCTTTGCCAGTCATAATTTCCTCTTCACCTCCCCTCTCAACTTATTGTATATGGCTTGGTTCTCACTTGGTGAATTCACCTGATATACACCCTCTTCTTTTGTTTCATCATCATTTCTATCTCCCTTGTCAACCAAGGAGACATGTTCTTGGCCTACTTTTCACCCTTGTTGGAATGTTCCTGCCAAAACCTGAAGCATCTCTTTCTTAAAGATAACCCATTGTTCTTCCTGCCAGTCTTTGGTTCCATTCCAATAGAAAAGCAAAATATTGCAGATACTGGAAATCTGAAATAAAAACAGAAAATGCTGGAAATACTCAGCAGGTCAGGCAGCATCTATGGAGAGAGAAGCAGAGTTAATGTTTCAGGTCTGTGACCTTTCATCAGAACTGCCAAAGGTTAGAAAAGTAATAGGTTTTAACAAACAAACATAGGAGCAGGAGTAGGCCATTCAGTCCATCGAGCCTGCCCTGCCATTCAATATGATCATGGCTGATCTTCCACTTCAATGCCTTTTTCCCCACACTATCCTCATATCCCCTCACGTCATTTATATTTAGAAATTTGTCTATCTCTGCTTTAAACATATTCAGTGACTGAGCTTCCAGAGCCCTCTGGGGTGGAAAATTCCAAAGATTCACAACCCTCTGAGTAAAGAAATTTCTCCTCATCTCTGTCCTACGTGGCTTCCCCCTTATTTTGAAATTGTGTCCTCTGGTTCTACACTCCCCAACCAGGGGAAACATCTTACCCGCATCTACCCTGTCTATCCCTTTAAATCTAATTTTGTAGGTTTCAATGAGATCACCTATCATTCTTCAAAACTCTAGAGAATACAGGCCCAGTTTCCCCAATATCGCGTCATAGGACGGTCCCGCCATACTGGGAACAAATCTGGTGAACCTTCGTTGCACTCCCTCAATGGTAATAATATCCTTCCTCAGGTAAGGGGACCAAAACTGCACACTCCAGGTGCGGTCTAACCATGATTCTATACAATTGAAGTAAGACTTCACTACTCCTGTAGTCAAATCCTCTTGTGATAAAGACTAACACACCATTAGCCTTCCTATTTGCTTGCTGCACCTGCATGTTAGCTTTTAGTGACTTATTGACAAGGACACCCGGATCCCTTTGTACATCTATACTTTCTAATCTATTACCATTTAAGAAATACTCTGCACATCTGTTCCTCCTACCAAAGTGGATAACCTTACATTTTTCCACATTATATTCCATCTGCCACGTTCTTGCCCATTCACTAAATTTGTCCAAATCCCCTTGAAGCTGCTTTGCATCTTCCTCACAAAACACATTCCCACCTAGTTTTGTGTCATCCGCGAACTTGGAAATATTACATTTGGTCCCCACATGCAAATCATTGATATATATTGTGAACAGCTGGGGCCCAAGCACTGATCCTTGTGGTACCCCACTCGTCACAGCCTGCCAACGTGAGAATGACCCGTTTATTCCTACTCTATGTTTTCTGCCTGTTAACCAATCCTTAATCCATGCCAGTATATTACTTCCTATCCCATGTGCTTTAATCTTGCTAACCAACCTCCTGCGGGGGATTTTATAAAAAGCCTTCTGAAAATCCAAGTATAGCACGTTCACCAACTCCCCTTTATCAAGTCTGTTAGTAACATCCTCAAAAAACTCCAATAGGTTTGTCAAACATGATTTCCCATTCATAAATCCATGTTGACCATGCCCAATCAGATCATTATTATACAAGTGTCCATTTATCACATTCATTAGAATAGATTCTAGCATTTTCCCAATGACTGATGTAAGGCTAACAGGTCTGTCGTTCCCTGTTTTCTCTCTCCCTCCCTTCATAAATAGTGGGGTGACATTTGCGACCTTCCAATCTGCAGGAACCACTCCAGAATCTATAGAATTTTGGAAGATGATCATCAATGCATCCACTATCTCCAAAGCTACCTCTTTCAACACTCTGGGATGTAGAAAATCAGGTCCTGGGGACTTATCAACCTTCAGCCCCATTAATTTCTCCAATACAACCTTCTTACTAATACTAATTTCCTTCAATTCCTCATTCCCCCTAATCCCTTGGATCTCTAATTCTGGGAGATTTTTTGTATGCTCCACAGTGAGGACAGACACAAAGTAATCATTTATCTTCGCTGCCATTTCTCTATTCCCCATTATAAATTCGCCAGACTCTGCCTGTAATGGATCCACATATCTCTTAGCCAAACATTTCCTTTTTACATACCTATAGAAACTTTTACAGTCCGTTTTATATTTTTTGCGAGCTTACATTCATATTCTATTCTTCCTTTCTTTATCAAATTCTTGGTCCTCTTTTGCTGTATTCTAAAATCCTCAGGTTTACTACTATTTCTGGCAACTTTATAGGCCTTTTCTTTTAATCTTATAAATTCCTTAACTTCCTTTGTTAGCCGCAGCCTTTACTTTTGGGGTTTTTGTGCCTTGAAGGAATGTTTGGTTGCTGTAAACTGTGTAATATTTCTTTAAAGACTATCCATTGCCTATGTACTGTCATATCTTTTAATGTATTTTCCCAATACACCTCAGCCAATTTGCCTCTCATACCTTCATAATTTCCTTTGTTCAAAGTTAACATCCTGGTTTCAGATTGAACTACCTCACTTTCAAACATAATGTAAAATTCTATCATATTATGGTCACTCATCCCTAAGGGCTCTTTTAGCTAATATCTAAAACTTGATGCTGCCTGACCTGCTGATTATTTCCAGCATTTTCTGTTTTTATTTTTGGTTTCATTCGACCCTGGCTAGATTCCTTCTCATCGCATTGAAATTAGCCCTCTTTCAATTCAGACATTCTACCTTATTTTGTCCCTTGCCTTTCTGCATTACTAGTCTAAACCTTATGATACAATGATCACTCTTATCCAAGTGTTCCTCCACAGACACTTGGGCCAGTTGGCCCACCTCATTTCCCAGCACCAGATCCAGCTATGCCTCTTTTCTAGTTGGGCTGAGAACATCCTGAATACATCTCTTGAATACATCATAGAAATTCCTCCCTCTCCTTACCCTTCTGCCTCTTTCTTCCAGTGTATCTATGGTTCTTTCTCTTTCTCCCTCCAAGATGAATTTATACCATTGCGTGTTTTACACATTCGAACAAGCTTATTACCATCGGCTGAGGAACCACACCTGGTATTTCCACGATTCGCATGCTCCAGGAAAGCTTCCTTCAGGGCAGGCAGTGGCGTAGTGGTATCGTCACTGGACGAGTAACCCAGAGACCCAGGGTATTGCTCTGGGGACATGGGTTTGAATCCCACTATGGCAGCTGGTGGAATTTGAATTCAATTAATAATTCTGGAATTAAAATCAAGTCTAATGATGGCGATGAAACTATTGTCGATTGCCATAAAAACCCATCTGGTTCACTCATGTTCTTTCGGGAAGGAAATCTGGTTAAACCTACATGTGACTACATGTTGAACAGCACTTGGAGGAAGCACTGAGGGTGGCAAGGGAACAGAATGTACTCTGGGTGGGGGACTTCAATGTCCATCACCAGAAGCGGCTCAGCAGCACCACTACTGACCGAGATGGCCGAGTCCTAAAGGACATAGCTGCTAGACTTGGTCTGCGGCAGGTGGTGTGGGAACCAACAAGAGGGAAAAATATACTTGACCTCATCCTCCCCACTCTGCCTGCCGCAGATGCATCTGTCCATGAGAGTATTGGTAAGAGTGACCACCACACAGTCCTTGTGGAGACAAAGTCCCATCTTCACATTGTGGATACCCTCCTTTGTGTTATGTGGCACTACCGCTGTGCTAAATGGAATAGATTTTGAACAGATCCAGCAACGCAAAACTGGGCATCCATGAGGTGCTGCGGGCCATCAGTAACAGCAGAATTGTACTCATTCTCTACTGCTCAGATACCGAAGCAGTCCATGTAGAAATGCAGCAAGACCTGGACAATATCCAAGCTTGGGATGATAAGTGGCAAGTAACATTTGTGCCACACAAGTGCCAGGCAATGACCATCTCCAACAAGAGAGAATCTATCCATTTCCCCTTGACATTCAATGGCATTACCATCACTGAATCCTCCACTATCAATATCCTAGGGGTTACCACTGATGAGAAACTGAACTGGAGTAGCCATATAAACACCGTGGCTACAAGAGCATGTCAGAGGCTAGGAATCCTGTGGCAAGTAACTCACCTCTCGACTCCCCAAAGCCTGTCCACCATCTGCAAGGCACAAGTCAGGAGTGTGATGGAATACTCTCCACTTGCCTGGATGGCTGCAGCTCTAACAACACTCAAGAAGCCCGACAACATCCAGGACAAAGCAGTCTCCTTGATTGACACCCCATCCACAAACATTCACTCCCTCCACCACCGATGCATAGTGGTAGCAGTGTGTACCATCTACAAGATACACTGCAGCAATGCACCAAGGCTCCTTAGATAGGACCTACCAAACTCGCAAACTCTACCACCTAGAAGGACAAGGGCAGCAGATGCATGGGAACAACACCACCTGCAAGTTCCCCTCCAAGCCTCAACCCATCCTGACTTGTAACTATATCGCCATTCCTTCAATGTCGCTGGGTCAAAATCCTTGAACACCCTTCCTGTAGGTGTACCTACCCCACATGGACTGCAGCAGTTCAAGAGGGCAGCTCACCATCACCTTCTCAAGGGTAACTTGGGATGGGCAATAAATGCTGGCCTAGCCAGAGACGCCCACATCCCAGGAACAAATAAAGAAAAATTAAACTGGTTGTGCACACAACCTAGGCCAGATGCTTGCTATAATGTTTTAGATTTGAGCACCATGCTGAAACATGCTACTGTTGGGGAAGTGCTCAAAGCAAATAAGATATTGAAGAAATTGAGTTTAGACAAATGTACACTCAAGTTTCCAGCATGGGTGACCCATACAAAATTAGTCATTTTTAGTGACGTCTCACACACTAAACTTCCCCATGGTTAATCAAGCGCAGCAGGGTTCATTATATTTTTGGTGGGAAGAAATGATAAATGTTGTCCATTAGCCTGGGAATCAAAGAAAATATGGAGGCTAGTTAAAAGCACCTTAGCTGCTGAGACACTTGCACCGATAGAAGTGATAGATATGGGTATGTATTTATAGAGTATTTTAAAGGAACTCTTATATAGGGGCAATGAGAAAAATTTTCCTACAGTATGCTATATAGATAACCATTCTCTCTGGGATGATGTCCATTCAAAAAGTGTCACAGAAAAGAGGTTGAGGATTGATCTCACGAGTATAAAAGAAATGTTGGAAAGAAAAGATATTTGCAAAATAAAATGGGTTGACACAAGTCATCAGTTGTCGGATTGTTTTACGAAGAGAGGTGCTTGTTCAAAGAAATTGTTGGATGTCCTCGAGGAGTGCCGTCTTGCGATATGAGTTAGAAAAACATGGAATTTTTTATGTTAAGATCGCTTTGTAATTCTTTAAACAAATTCTTTTGTCAAAAAAGGGGAATATACAGCATGTTAATGGCTGGTGCTGTTGAAGGTTGATGGTATAATAATGTAAGATAAAGAAAATGCATCATTATTTTGTCTCCTTTTTTGTTCTATACATATGTATTTAATTTAAAGAGGGAATCTGTTAGTATCTAATAAGTTCTGTTAATGAATATTAAATACCTAGTAGTTGAAGGTAAGAGGGTGAACAGGTGTTGGGTGTTGATTAGTTAATTATACTCAGCTGTACATATAAAGAGCCAGCACTGGCTGGGTGTTAGGAGTGGAGAAGTAAGTTCTGTGGCAAACAATGAACAGTCTCCACCACAGCATCCTAGTCTCAGTGTCTACTTCACAAACAGGCTAGGAAGTTTCGCTAACACACAAATGCCAGGCAATGACCATCTCAAACAAGAGAAAATGTAACCATCTCCCCTTGATGTTATAAGATTTCTTGTGTTTCTTCTGTAAAATATGTTTTAAAGAACTTATAGTTGAATTCTGGACATTGATTCATCTGGAAATTGCTGAACTTTGTTTTTTTTACAAAAAAGGAAGGTAAACAGAAAGTTTGGAACTGAATGGAATGTAAACAGACTGGAAGGTACCTGCGTCCAAATAACCGAGCAGGGGTTGTGCTTGTGACTTTGAAACAATGTTTGCAAAGGAGTGACAGGCTAAGATTTTTGGATGTCACATGACTTGCATCTGAACAGTTTTAGTTTCATTTTGAACTGTTACAAAAAATCTGTTGCTGCGTGCCTGCCAGGAGAAGACAGCTGATATCTTTCTCTATTTGAAGAATCCCTGCATTTTTGAAGAATTCCTGTATCAAGTGTATTTACTATTTCCTCCTGTATTTGAAGAAACATTGACTGCTACATTGCTGCTATAAGAATTAGGAAAATCCTTGTTGCTGCTTTGTGCTGTAAAGCCTGACTGGAGCTTTCTGTGTTGCATATTTTGGAAGTCTACCCAGACTGATCATCATCGCCTGGAAAGAACTAGTCTGGGAAGATCCCATTGACAGCTGACAATTTGCCTTTGGGACACCTCAGTAGAACAAAGAACTTCCTTCCATACCTTCTTTTCAGCATTTTTTTTTATTCCTTCCATTTCTTTGTAACAGCTGAAAACAAAAATCCCTTATTTTTCCCAGTTAACCGCTTGTATGTGTGTGTGTGTCTGAGGGCTAGGATCAATAACGCGCTTTATTGCAATTAGTGTGTATGTTTTACTACATTATTGGTTAAATCTTGGTTTAGAATAAACTGCTAATTTTTTTGTTTATTAAAGAAACCTGGTTGGTGTACTTTATTCTGGGGTAAAAATAGAATATCTGATTGACTGTTTCGGTAAGTGGGAAAAATTTAAATATGTGTTGTCAGACGACATATGTTGTATCTGTGGAGAAGTGGGACTGAATTAACAGTGCACTCTTCCCACCTCGGTCACACCACTGTTTAATGGCATTACCATTGCTGAGTCTCCCACTATCAACGTCCTGGGGATTATCATTGACCAGAAACTGAACTGGACCAGCCAACATAAATGCTGTGGCTACAAGAGCAAGTTAGAAGCAGAGAATTCTAAAGCAAGTATCTCACCTCCTGTCTCCCCAATGCCTGTCCACCATCTACAAGGCACAAGTCAGCAGTGTAATACAATGCTCTCCACTTGCCTGGATGGGTTCAGCTCCAACAACACTCAAGAAACTCAACACCGTCCAGGACAAAGCAGCCCACTTGATTGACACCCCATCCAGCACCTTTAACATTCACACCCTTCACACCGACGCACTAATAGCAGCAGTGTGTACCATCTACAAGATGCAATGGTTTCATGGTCATCATTAGGCTAGCTTTTAATTCCAGATTTTTATTAATTGAATTCAAATTTCACCATCTCCTCTGGTGGAATTCGAACTCATGTCCTCAGAGCATTTACCTAGGCCTCTGAATTATCAGTTCAGTGATATTACCACTACGCCACGCCTCCTAGTAAATGCCCCTCACAATAAACAAAAGCATTCTATTAGCTTACCTAATTACTTGTTGAACCTGCATACTAACCTTTTCAATTCATGCACTAGGATCCTTTTGCATCCCAGAGCTCTGCAATCTCTCACCATTTAGATAATATGCTTCTTTTATATTCTTCCTGCCAAAATGGACAATATCACATTTTCCCACATTGTACTCCATTTGCCAGATCTTTGCCCACTCACATAACCTATCTATATCCCATTGTAGCCTCCTTATGACCTCTTCACTACTTACTTTCCAACCTATCTTTTTGTCATCAGCAATTCTAACAACCATACCTTTGGTCCCTTCATCCAAGCCATTTATATAAATTGTAGAAAGTTGAGGCCCCAGCACAGATCCCTGTGGCACACCACTCGTTACATGCCAACCAGAAAATGACCTATTTTTGCCTACTCTCTGTTTCCTGTAAGCTAGCCAATTTTCTATCCATGCCAATATGTTACCCCCTGCACCATGAGCTTTTATGTTCCATTATAATTTTTGATGTGGCACCTTACCAAATGCCTTCTGGAAATATAAGCACATTACATCCACTGGTTCCCCTTTATCCACAGCAAGTTACTTCTTCAAAGAACCCCAATAAATTGGTTAAACATGATTTCCCTTTCACAAAACCATGTTGACTCTGCCGGATTACCTTGATTTTTTCCATGATCCTGCTATAACGTCTTTAATAATAGCTTCCAACATTTTCCCTATGACAGATGTTAAGCTAACTGGCCTGTAGTTTCCTGCATTCTGTCTCCCTCCCTTTTTGAATAACCTGCCCATCAATCAATCAGATAATAGAAACCAACTTCCCTATTAATCAGATAATAAGAGCCAACCTCCCCGTCAATTAATCAGACAATAGAAACCAACCTCCCCATCATTCAGATAACAGGAACCAATAGGAAATAAACACTTTTTCCACGTAGCATACACTGGTAAACATAGCTAACAGCAATATAAACTGATGAACTAAAGAAAAAGCATCTTCCCAAGATTTTACACTTTAAAAAAGAATGGCTACCTTCTTTGTAAAGTCTGTCGCTTTGAACAAAAATCCTCCACATAGCGCAGGAATGGACTTTTGTTATTAATGATTTTTTTTTATTTGTTTCTGGGATGTGGGCGTCACTGGCCAGGCCTGCATTTATCGCCCATCTCTAATTGCCCTTGAGAAGGTGGTGATGAGCTGCAGTCCTTGGGTTGTAGGTACACCAACAGTGCTGTTAGGGAGTTCCAGGATTTTGAATCAGTGACAGTGAAGGAATGGTGATATAGTTCCAAGTCAGGATGGTGTGTGGCTTGGAGGGGAACTTGCAGGTGGTGGTGTTCCCATGCATCTGCTACCCTTGTTACAGGTTTGGAAGGTGCTGTCGAAAGAGCCTTGGTGAGTTGCCACTGTGCGTCGATGGTGGAGGGAATGAATGTTGAAGGTTGTGGTTGGGGTGCCAATCAAGCGGGCTGCTTTGTCCTTGTCGCAGGATTCCTAGTCTCTGACCTGCTCTTGTAGCCATGGTATTTATATGGCTACTCCAGTTCAGTTTCTGGTCAATGGTAGCCCCCAGGATGTTGATAGTGGGGGATTCAGTGATGGTAATGCCACTGAACATCAAGGGGAGATGTTTAGATTCTCCCTTGTTTGAGAAGGTCATTGCCTGGCACTTGTGTGGCACGAATGTTACTTGTCACTTATCAGCCCAAGCCTGGATACTGTCCAGGTCTTGCTGCATTTCTACACGGACTGCTTCAGTATCTGAGGAGTTGTGAATGGTGCTGAACATTGTGCAATATCAGCAAACATCCCCACTTCTGACCTTATGATGGAAGGAAAGTCATTGATGAAGCAGCTGAAGATGGATGGGCCTAGGACACTACCCTGAGGAAGTCTTGCAGTGATGTCCTGGGACTCAGATGTGCTAGGCATGACACCAGTGGAGATATATCCCCTTGGTTTCCATTGACCCCAGTTTTGCTAGGGCTCTTCGATGCCATACTTGGTTAAACGCTGCCTTGATGTCAAGGGCAGTCACTCGTACAGCTCTCAGAGGTGAGCTCAAAGATGGACTTTTGTCCATGTTTGGACAAAGGCTGTAACGAGGTGAGGAGCTGAGTGGCCCTGGCAGAACCCACACTGAGCATCAATGTGCAGGTTATTGCTCAGCAAGTGCCACTTGATAGCACTGTCGACGGCCCCTTCCATCACTTTGCTGATGATCGGGAGTAGACTGATAGGACAGTAATTGGCCGGGTTGGATTTGTCCTGCTTGGGCAATTTTCCACATTGTCGGGTAGATGCCAGTGTTGTAGTTGTACTGGAAAGCTTGGTGAGGGGTGCAACTAGTTCTGTGGCACAAGTCGTCAGTACTACTGCTGGAATGTTGTCAGGGCCCACAGCCTTTGCAGTATCCAGTGCCTTCAGCCTTTTCTTGATATCACATGGAACTTAAGAACATAGAAGCAGGAGTAGGCCATTCAGCCCATCAAGCCTGCTCCGCCATTCAATACAATCATGGCTGATCATCCACTTCAATGCCTTTTCCCCACACTATCCCCATACCCTTTTATGTCATTGGTATTTAGAAATCTTCAAACCCTGCTTTAAACATACTCAATGACTGAGCTTCCAGAGCCCTCTGGGGTCGAGAATTCCAAAGATTCACAACTCTATCTTGCTTGCTAATCAGTTTTCCATTTTGGATACTGGTGAGAATGATGGTTCCTCGGGAGGTTGCAGCCAGAGCAAAGTCTGTGGCACCATAGGTGGTTCAGCTACACAGGAAGGGAGGAAGAAGAGTGGAAGAGCAATTGTGATAAAGGATTCAATAGTCAGGGAATCAGGCATTTCCCCAGCAGTAAACGTGACTCCAGGTGGTGATTAGAGGGAGCAAATTTAGGACTGAATTGAGAAGGAACTTCTTCACCCAGAGGGTTGTTAATCTATGGAATTCCTTGCCCAGTGAAGTAGTTGACGCTACTTCAGTAGATGTTTTTAAAGCTAAGGTAGATATCTTTTTGAACAATAAAGGAATTAAGGGATATGGTGAGAGAGCGGGTAAGTGGATCTGAGTCCACGAAAAGATCAGCCATGATCTTATTGAATGGCGGAGCAGGCTCGAGGGGCCGGACGGCCTACTCCTGCTCCTAGTTCTTATGTCCCTGGTGCCAGGGTCAGGGATATCACGGTTGGGCTATAGGACATCCTTCTGGGGGAGGGTATCCAGCCAGAGGTTGTGGTCCACGTTGGTACCAATGACATAGGTAGGAAGAGGGATGAGGTCCTGAAAGCAAAGTCCCAGGGACCCATGGAAGCAGCTTAAGCCTCAAGACACAGGACCTCTTCAGCCTTCTGATACCAGAGAAACAAGTTTGAAAGTGTGCATTGGGCCCCAGTGAGAACTACAAAACTGCAATACAAACCAAAGACTTTACAGCAAAACTAAAGACAGTAACTGAATTCTGCCTACTACTCCCAAACCCTCCCCCTTTAATTCTTTCTCCTCCTCTGTATCTATTTGTGTATGTGTTTATCTCATATGCATGCTAGCGTAGTTGCATCGCGTATGTTAGTAATTTTAACTGAGTTAGAGTGGTAAGGTTAATAAACTTTCATCTTGTTTAAACCTAAGAAAGCCTGTCTGGTTGGTTCATTTACAATTACAATTAGAGAGCAGTGAGCAAGGACTCACTGACGTGAAGCTAAAAACACTGTGTTTAAAAGTTAAACCAGGGAAGGGGCCAGAGGGAAGCCTGAGACCCCTTCCTCACCCAGTCGTAACACTTCCTACACTGTTCATTGAACCAGGGTTGGTCCATCAGCTTGATGGTAATGGTAGAGTGGGGGAATATGCTGGCCCATGAGGTTACAGATTATGGTTGAATACAATTCTGCTGCTGCTGATGGCCCACAGTGCCTCATGGATGCCCAGTTTTGAGTTGCTAGATCTATTTGAAACCTATCCCACTGAGCACGGTGGTAGTGCCACACAACATTTTGTCTCCACAAGGACTGTGCGGTGGTCACTCCTACCAATACTGTCATGTCAATACAGATGCATCTGCGACAGGCAGATTGGTGAGGACGAGGTCAAGTAGGTTTTCCCCTCTTGTTGGTTACCTCACCACCTGTTGCAGATCCAGTCTAGCAGCTATGTCCTTTAGGACTCGGCCAGCTCAGCGATGCTACTGAGCCACTCTTGGTGATGGACATTGAAGTCCCCTAGCCAGAGTACATTTTGAACTCTTGCTACCCTCAGTGCTTCTTTCAATTGGTGTTCAATATGGAGAAGCACTGATTCATCAGCTGAGGGGTGGGGCGGGCGTTGGTGGTGGTAGGTAGTAATCAGCAGGTTTCCTTGCCCATGTTTGATCTGATGTCATGAAACATCATGGGGTCCAGAGTTGAAGACTCCCAGGGAAACTCTCTCCCAACTGTATACCACTGTGCCACCACCTCTGGTGGGTCTGTCCTGCAGATGGGACAGGACATACCCAGTGCTGGTGATAGTGGTTTTTGGGACATTGTCTGCAAGGTATGACTATGTCAGGCTGTTGCTTGACTCTTCTGTGGGACAGCTCTCCCAATTTTGGCACAAGCCCCCAGATGTTCGTAAAGAGGACTTTGCAGGGTCAACAGAGCTGGGTGTGCCGTTGTTGTTTCTGGTGCCTCGGTCGATGCCGGGTGGTCCATCTGGTTTCATTCCTTTTCTTAGACTTTATAGATGTTTGATACAATTGAGTGGCTTGCTTGGCCATTTCAGAGGGCATTTAAAAGTCAACTACATTTTGCTGTGGGTCTGGAGTCACATGAAGGCCAGACCGTACTACCAGGTAAGGACAACAGATTTCTTTCCCTAAAGGACATTAGTGAACCAGATGGAGGTTTACAGTTGACAATGGTTTTATGCTCACCACTAGACTAGATTCAAATTCCACCATCTACCATGGTGGGATTCAAACCCATATCCCCAAAGCATAAGCTTGAGGCTCTGGGTTACTAGTCTAGTGACATTGTCACCGCCACCTGTACGGTATAGAATATTGTACGAGATAGAATAACAATTATCCTTTGACTTTCTTTTGATATTGGATTGCTTCCGTTCTTGGAATAGAAAAGGTGTCTCTAATGGAATGACAAGTAAAGGAAAGAAAGACTTGCAACTGTAAAACTTCTTTGATATTCTCAGAATGACCCAAAGTGTTTCACAGCAAATGACTTGCTTTTGAAACTAGTCCGTTCCTTTGTAGATCAATACGCAGCCCATTTTCAAACAGTGAGAAAAATGAACAATCTGTTTTTGTGGTATTGGCTGAGGGATGAATGTTGGCTTAGCAAGATGTCCCTTCTCTTTTTTTTTTGAAAAATTGCCATGGAATCTTTTATGTCCATGTGAACAGGTAGGTAGGACCTTGGTTTAATGTCTCATCTGAAAGACAAAATCTCTGACAATGCAACACAATGCGAGTTCAACCTATGACCTTCTGACTAGAGGTAAGAGTACTATCTTTGAGCAATACAAACAAAGTTATTCTATCCACAGGGGTAGCAATTAATAAGAAATGCAACCACAGTAACTGCATAATTTAATCAGATACACACACAGAGCGGCTAGTTGTTGGAGAGGTGGGGAAGTGGGTTCATTATAATAGAGAATGTTTTATTGTAGAATGAGATTCTACAAGATGGGTAACCTTTCTTCTCTCCTCATACACACCTTCTCTGATTAGACGATCTCTTTCCAAGAATTTAGTATTTTATAAATTATATGGAATCTATAAAGATAACCAAAGTAAGACTAACCTGGCCTACAATTTCCTGGATTATTCTTTTTTTTATTATTTCATGAGATGTGGGTGTCACTGGCAGGCCAGTATTTGTTGCCCATCCCTAACTGCCCTTGAACTGAGTGGTTTACTCGGCCATTTCAAACGGCAGTTGAGTCAACCACACTGCTGAAGGTAGCAGGACAGGTCTATAAGGTGATTATGAAGGCATATGGAATCCTTTCCTTCATTAGCCGAGGTATAGAATATGAGAGCAGGGAGGTTATGCTGGAACTGTATAAATCATTGGTTAGGCCACAACTTGAGTACTGTGTGCAGTTCTGGTCTCCTCATTACAGAAAGGATGTAATTGCACTAGAGAGGGTACAGAGGAGATTTACGAGGTTGTTGCCGGGGCTGGAAAAATACAGCTATGAGGAAAGATTAGATTGGCTGGGGTAGTTCTCCTTGGAACAGAGAAGGCTGAGGGAAGATCTGATTGAAATGTACAAAACTTTGAAGGGCCTGGATAGAGTGGAGGTGAAAGGTCTCTTTACCTTAGCAGACAGGCCAGTGACTAGGGGGTATAGATTTAAAGTGATTGGTAGAAAGATTAGAGGGGAGATGAGGAATTTTTTTTTCACCCAGAGGGTGGTGGGAGTCTGGAACTCACTGCCTGAAAGGGTGGTTGAGGCAGAAACCCTCAACTTATTCAAAAAGAGTCTGGATATAGAACCACAGAAGGAGGCCATTCAGCCTGTCATGTCCGTGCCGGCTGAAAAAAACTAGCCGCCCAATCTAATCCCACCTTCCAGCACCTAGTCCATAGCCCTGCCGGTTACAGCACTTCAGGTGCATGTCCGGGTACCTTTTAAAATAATTGAGGGCTTCTGCCTCCACCACCATTCCTGGCAGTGAATTCCAGACACCTCTGGGCGAAAAAGTTTTTCCTCATGTCCCCTCTAATCCTTCTACCAATCACCTTAAATCTGTGCCCCCTGGTAATTGACCTCTCTGCCAGGGGAAACAAGTTCTTCCTGCCTACTCTATCTAGGCCCCTCATGATTTTGTACACCTCTATTAAGACACCCCTCAGCCTTCTCTGTTCTAAGGAACACAGCCCTAGCCTATTTAATCTTTCCTCATAGCTGCAACTATCAAGCCCTGGCAACTTTCTTGTAAATCTCCTCAGTACTCTCTCCAAAGCAATTATGTCCTTTCTGTAACGTGGTGACCAGAACTGTAAGCAATACTCCAACTGTGGCCTTACTAGCGTTTTATACAGTTCCAGCATTACATCCCTGCTTTTGAATTATATACCTCAGCCAATAAAGGAAAGCATTCCATATGCCTTCTTCACCACTCTATCGACCTGTCCTGCCACTTTCAGGGACCTATGGACATGCATTCCAAGATCTCTCACTTCTTCTACCCCTCTATTATGTATGCCCCTCAAATTCTGTAATCTGCAGGGCTACGGACCAAATGCTGGAAGGTGGGATTAGAATGGGTGGATCGTTTTGTGGCCGGCAAAGACACGATGGGCAAAGCAGACTCTTTCTGTGCCCTAACATTCTATGATTCAAACATAAACCTACTGCTCTCCCCTGTATCTTTGCCTAATTTAAATATTTATATAATTTTCCTTTGCAATGTTGTCAGTTCACCATTTCCTGGTGCTGTTGGTTGAAAGAAGAATGTTATCCAGGACACCAAGAGAGCTCCTTTAAATAAGAATAATTTGTATCTATATAGTGCCTATCACAACCTCAGGATGTGCCAATATTTTACAGCCAATGAAATACCTACTGAAGTGTACTCAAAATTGTAATGTGGGGAAACACTGCAGCCAACTTAATCACAGCAAGTCCCACAAACTGCGATGAGCAACTAGATAAGCTGTTTTAGTGATGTAGAATGAGGGATAAATATTTTCCTGGACACTTACCTCGCTCTTCTTTAAAAAGTACCATGGAATATTTTCCATCCACCTGAGAGGACAGAAGGAACCTCAGTTTAACATTTCATCCAAAAGACACTCCTGACAGTGCAGCACTCTCTCAGTACTACACTGAAGTGTCAGCCTAGATTATGTACTCAGCCTCTGTAGTGTGGCTTGAATCCATGGCCTTTTAAGACGTGAGAGCGCTACCACAGTTATCTAAATAAATAGTGTGTTTGAATCTTTAGTGTCCACTTGAACAGCTGGTGGACAGGAACGCAGTTTAACATTTTCTACAATGCAGCACTCCCTCAGTTCAGTGCTGAAGTGCCAGCCTAGATTATATGCTCAAATCTTGGAATCAGATGAGTTCTTGGAGATGAGAGTGCTGAATTTAAGGACATAAATCAGAACAAGATGCAATTTCCCTTTAGGCTTCTCAGCTGCTTGCAGGAGGATTAAAAACATAATGCACTCTACACCTGTGCTGTATTTAAAAGGAATTCACATTCACCTGTCAGGTCTGGATATAATTGTCTGCTCCCACATGTTTTTTCACATCTGTCAGATCAAAGAGGTAATACGCATGGCTGCAAAACCTTAGAAAAAGCAGAAATGCAGAGGCTGGCCAAAATTTGAGATACACTGACAGAAGTAGAAAAGTAGAAAATTATCTTCTGTTTCAATTAAAATTGCTTGGTCTCCAAGATCCCTGCCCCTCCCCAACATCTCATCCTTAGTACATACACACTAACCTTTTATCTCCAACATGTAGGTTGCAGCTAAACATTCCAATGAGATAAAAGGAGGAAAAATTCACAGGTCTATCAACATCTGTAAAAAGGCAGGTTCACATTAAACTATCTTTTCTTTTTTCTGATGCTGACAGACCTGTCTAATCTCAGAGAAGTGACAGTCAAACAGTGAGTTAGCACATTGTCTTTTTAGCTCTGCAATCTGTGTTTGAATCAAACCCCGGGTGATAAGTCTCACCTCTGTGTTGCCCATCAGGGTCCAATGTGATATGAATCTGGGGTAGGCTCAAGCCATTTCCAAGTATTGTTTTGAGTCCATAGCTCAAAATCATCCACAACTCAGCAAATACTGTCACTGATGTTATGAAGGTGCTTCTATTTTTTTTTTGAGGATTCATGTGTTAAAATTGTGGAGATGGATTCATTGGAGAACTGAAGTTATTCCATAGATGTTGGACTTTGTTTTTTTAAAACAGGTTGCTGGAAGAACACATGAGGTCTTGTCTGAAAACAACCTTTACTGGAAGTCACATGCCTTAAGTTCAATAAATAACAGAAACCTTGGTGACTTGGGGGAAATGTTTGCAGAGAAGTGACATGTCACGATTTCTGAGGATCAGAAGGTTCTGACTTGCAGTTTCGTTTCACTTCCAAAATTATTTTTGGTTCAATTGGGGTGTGGACTGTGTCTGAAAGCAGTTGGAGATCAACATGCCAAGAGAGAAACACCCAATTTGCCTCCCTCCTCTTGTCTCTGTGAAATACCGCGTTTCTCCTGAGGAGCTCCTAGAAAGCTTGCTAGATTAATTCTCGCCGTCGCCTGAAAACAGCTGCTCCAGAAAAGATTCCAGTGACCTGTCTTTGTGTACTCAGATGCAAGACTGTAGGCCATTTTGGGACACAACACCTCTCATCTGTTTTCTTCAAGAATTAACAAATATTTGGCCAAAGTTTTTTTTTGTTTTGTTTTGTAAAAGAACACTGCACTGAAAATCTCTTAATTTTTCAGTTAACTGGTGTGTGTGTGGGTGAGGGGCTAAGGTAAAAAGGGGACTTTCATATTTCAATCTGTGTGTTAATGCTTTGCTTCATTACTAGATATGTCTTGTTTTATAATAAACTGATAATTTAATGTTTATTAAAGAAACCTGGTAGGTGTATTTTATTCGGGGATAAAGAGTATATGATGGATTATATCGGTAACTAGGTAAACATTTAAATATAAGTTGTGACCTGTGGAGAAATGGAACTAGAAAAGACCATACACTCCTCCCACCTCGGTCGTAACATATAATTAGGGGCTCTATGCGGCATAACCCAAAGATGACGACGTGCAATTGTAAGTGGGGTAATAATAATATTTGAGAAGAGGAAAAGAAAAATAAACAGGTTTCTTGTGCATTAGAGTAAGGTTGATATTACCGGAATGGATTTGTCAGTTGCTACAACCTTTCTGGAAAAGAAGGACTTATCCCTGAGTGATTTGAGAAACTTAACCAAGGTTAAGCTAATAGCATTGGGAGCAAAATTGGAGTTAGAATTAAAACCAGGAGCTAAGAAAGCAATAGCAAAGCATTTGTAATTAAAAGAAAAAGGTGATCCAGATGGTAGTTCAGTTGAATTAGCTAGGATTCAGTTGCAATTGGAAATGAAATAACGTGAGCTTGAAAGAGAATTGACAATGAAGAAACTTGAACTTGAGGAAAAGGAAACAGAAAGAGAAGGGAATCTGAATTAAAACTGCTGTAAATAAGACAAAAGAATAGCCTCAACTGCAAGGAAAATTCTGATGAGGAAAAATTTGAGTCCAGCCCAGGACCCAGTGGAGAGCTGTTTAAGTTTGTGCAAGCCCTCCCGTAGTTTGAGGAAATGGACGTAGAGGTATTTTTCATTTCTTTTGAAAAGATAGCCAGACAGATGAAATGGCCGAAGGAAAGCTGGACACTGCTTATGCTAAGCAGGCTGATGGGCAGTGCTCATTAAGTTTATGCCATGCTTTCTGAGGAGGCGTCTGCAGATTATGAGATGGCAAAAAAAAAGGCTATTCTCGCTGCATATGAGTTGGTCCCTGAAGTGTACAGGCAGAAATTTTGGAACCACAGGAGACAGCCTGTGCAGACTTACATAGAATTTGAGAGGGTAAAGCAAATTAACTTTGATTGTTGGATGCATGCCCTTAAATAAGAGGCCATGTATGAGACCCTTAAAGAAATAATTCTCCTGGAAGAATTTAAAAATTCACTCCCTGCATTAGTAAGAACCCATATACAGAACCAGAAGGTTTCAACAGTCAGACAGACAGCTGAGATCACTGATAATTACGTGCTTGTTTACAAGCCGAAAACCTTTGTCCATCACCCCCACAAACCCGAGAAAGATAGAAGGTGGGAGGGTGAAAGGAAGGCAAGTAGCCGGGGACAAGAAACGACAACTAGGAACACCCTGCTATCTCCTCCTCAGGCCAGAAAGGAAGATGCTGAGGGGGGATATGAGGTCCGAAAGCCTAAGTGTTATGACTGCCACAAGGTGGGACACCTTTGCGCAGAAGGCTGGAAGTTGCGGGCTACACCCATGGGACTCAATGGATGCACAAGCCAATGCAGAGAAAGGGGCTCTGACCGAGGGTATGACAGATCAGGCTGCAACTGTAAGGCCAAGTACAAAAACGGCTGTGTGCAGGGGACATGAACAAGACACCTGAGTTATAGGGAATTCTTGTCAAAAGGAAAAGTAACTCCTTATCCTTCAAGTGAGGCAGGCAAACCTATAGTTATACTTAGGAATACAGTAGCAACCCAAACTCTTTTGCTGGGGAAAGGCATAACATTTCCACCAGAGACATTGAATGCCAAGGTTTTAGTGAATGATATCGGCGGGGAGTATAGACCCGTACTTTTGTATTGGGTGCACCTAGAGTGTGACCTAACGTCTGGAATGGTAATTGTAGGAGTTGTCCATAGTTTGCCTGTAGATGGAGTTGACCTGCTCCTGGGGAATGATTTGGCCAGAGCGAAGGTAGTGGCTTTTCCAGTAGTCACGGAAAGACCAAGTGAAGTCAATGAGACAGAACAGTTGCAGGAAAAGGTTCCAGGAATTATTTCTTCATGTGTAGCGACCCGAGCAATGGCTAAACAAGTTCCATTGTCAGAGGTCAAATTGGCACCACAGACAGATAGTCGAATATCTGAAACTTTCTTTGGGGATTTGGATAATCCAAAGGAAATGTTCAGTAAGTCTTCTCTGATTAAGGCTCAGCAAGACAATCCAGAGTTAAGAAAAGTGGCACAATCGGCTTTAACGGAAGTTGAGGCAAAGGGAGTTCTGGAAGGCTACTACATTAAAAATAGGATGCTGATGAGGAAGCGGAGATCTCCTCACAGACCTGCAGATGAAAACTGGATGGTAGTTCACCGATAGTGGCAGCTACCAAGTATTGTCGGGAAATATTAAGAATAGTGCATGAAATTCCTATGGTGGGACATGTGGGGATCCGGAAGACCAAATCATGCTTTGGTCGACATTTTTACTGGCAGGTCTTTCCAAGGATGTGGTGCAGTTTTGTAAAACATGCCATATGTGCCAGATTGTGGGAAAACCTCAACCTGCCATAAAACCGACACCTCTAATTCCCATACCAGTGTTCAGGGAACTATTTAGTAGGGTGTTGGTAGACTGTGTAGGACTTTTACTGAAAACAAAAGCGGGACACCAATATATATTCACTGTTATGGATATGGCTACTCGGTTTCCAGAGGCCATTCCCTTGAGCACAATTTCTGCTAAGGTTGTGATACAGAAGTTAACCCAGTTCTTCACTAGATATGGATTACCGATTGAAATTCAGTCGGATCAAGATTCCAATTTTATGTCTAAAATTTTTTAGTAAGTTATGGGTAACTTGGGTATAACACAGTTAAAGTCTTCAGCATACCACCCTCATAAGGAGCTTTAGAACGGTTCCATCAGACCCTCAAAACAATAATCAGAGCATACTGTCATGAATATCCCCATGACTGGGATAAAGGGTTAGAATTTCTTTTGTTTGCCACTAGGGATTCACCTAATGACTCTATCAGTTTTAGTCCTTTTGAATTAGTTCATGCACATGAGGTAAGAAGTCCTCTAAAACTAATTAAAGAAAGGTTTTTCGAACAGAGGGATGAATTTTCTGTGTTAGATTATGTATCTGTGTTCTGGCAGTGGCTCACGAGAGCCTGCAAAGTGGCTCAGGAACACTTGAAAGCTTCCCAAACAACCATGAAGAAATGGACAGACAAGCATGCCAAGACTCGAACAATTCAACCAGGGGATGAAGTATTGGTATTGCTGCCTTTACAGGGTTAACCATTGAAAGCATGGTTTAGTGGTCCATATAAAGTGGTCAAACGATTTGGTAAATTATTTGATTGACACCCCAAATCACCGGAAAAAGAATCGGTTGTGTCATATCAATATGTTGCAACAATATCATCACCGGGAGGAGGAGATGGAAGCACAGATATGTCAGGTAGTAGGGACAGTGAAGGATGAAAGGGATAGTGAGGATGAGACAGAAGGAGGCTTAGACAATTCTCAAATTGAACCTCCTACTATCCAGTTAGCAAATACTGAAATGTTAGGGAGATTGGACACTGCACTTTCATATTTAGATGCAGAACAACAAGAAGACCTAACAAGGCTACTCACAGCATTTAAAGGTGCCTATAGGGACAAATCAGGATGTACAATCTTAGCCATACATGATGTGGATGTTGGGAAATCCTTTCCTATAAAACAGCATCCTTATCGCTTAAGTCCAGAGAAACAGGCCCAGGTAAAAGCAAAAATCCAATACATGCTGGCAAACTACCTAACTGAACCCAGTCAAAGCAGCTGGAGTGCCCCAGTCGTGTTATTGCCTAAACCTGATGGTTCAACAAGATTCTGCATACACTACATAAAGGTTAATGCAGTAACAAAGGCAGACTCCTACCCAATTACTTGCTTGGAAGGCTATATTGATAGAGTGGGTAGTGCAATGTTTCTTACAAAAATAGAATTGTTAAAGGGATACTGGCAGGTTCCTTCAATACTCCGAGCTAAAGAAATATCGGTCTTTGTCACATCAGACCGTCTTTTCCAATGCTGAGTGATGCCTTTCAGGCTAAAAAATGCCCCAGCCACTTTTCAGGGACTAATGAACCAAGTGGTAACCAGTGTTCCTAACTGTGTCGTTTACCTTGATGATATGCTTGTATACAGTGACCTTTGGAAGGACCACTTGCAATAACTAGAAACTCTGTATATGATTGACCTGGTAACTGGATAAACATTTAAATATATATTGTGACCTGTGGAGAAGTGGATCTAGAAACAGCAGTGCACTCCTCCTGCCTCGGTCGTAAGACTGAGAAATGCCACAAAAATAGCAAATGCAGCATGTAGGAGTAGATCTAATTGGCAGATAGGGTGACATTCTGAACCTGGGGTTAGAGCAACTTATTATGGCAGAAAAGGGTCAGCTTCATTCTGTATCTAACAATCTGAGAGCTGGAATGGTGGGTGAGGAAACAAGTGTTTCATTCCTCATCACAGACATTCCTCGCCTTGATATATGAAAAAATCCAATCCCCAGTTGTTGGGAAAAATAAAAGAACGCTGGCATCTGCTGTTGGGAAGATATCCAGGCATTTACACCCCCACTATAGGTCAATCACCCCAATCAAGATCAGCAGAATCAGCACAGACCAGGGATCAAACCTGGGACAATCCTGGTCTGAACTGCCCTTCACTGTACCATGACACATACCCAAAAAGTCACCCAGGTTAGTAGGAGACTAAACAAACATTTTCATTGGTTGTAAAAGTAAATGTGCAATAAATAACAACTTGGGAGAAAATTACTGTGGTGAATTTCAATGCAACCCAAGATAAAGAAAGGAGTCACCTATTACTTCTTTGTATTTCCATATTGTACCACCTTGTCCTTGGTTGAAGAGTGCTGCAGCCTGCATAACAGTTGCATTGCCAATAAGTTACAGTTGGGGGTGCTGCAGATCTATTTCAAATTCTTGTTCTCAATAGTGCCATGAGCAGGGATTTTGTGGTGCTGCATTCTACATTTCACTGCATTTTGCAGGGGTAGACTTTCTGCTTGTTGTTATATTCGTGCAAACTGGCAGAATGGGCCATACAGGCGCAAAAGAACGAGGAATTTTAAACAGAAGAGAGTTACACCCAAAACCACTTACATTTGTGTTTTTCATGATCTTTTCCGCTGTTTCAAGTTTCAATTCACTCGACTGTTCCACTAGTTGAAATCGTCAGATTCTACCAGATGCGTTGGTTCTGGAATGCTCTTTCTTGCACTCATTTTCTTAGGTGCACAACCCCTAATAGGCACATTTTATAAGCTTTTCAAATCAAAAATATTAAGAAAATAATGAGGGAGAACAAAATTATCAGTTTATTCTAAAACAAGTCTTAATCAGTAATGAAGTAAAGCATAAACACACAGATTGAAATTTTAAAGTTCCCTTTTTACCTTAGCCCCTCACACTCACACATGCACCGGTTAACCGGAAAAAAAGGGATTTTTGTTCAGAGCTCTGTTACAGACCCAAAAAACACTTGGACTGAATACTTACTCATTCTTGAAGAAAGCAGCAGATGCGATATGTTGTGTTCCAAAACTAGCATACAGTCTGGCCTCCGAGCACACGTAGACGGGTCACTGGATCTTTTAGAACTGTTCTTTTCAGGCGGTTTTGAGAATTAATTTAGCAGGCTTTTCTTCAAAGACAGGAGACGAGATGGGTTGACACAGTGGACTTCTCAGGGACTTTTACAGAGATGCTGGAAAGCTGAGCTGGGTTGTGGTCTTCTCTCATTCCTTGGGAATTGTCTTCTCCTTCTGCAGGCTTTTTAAATAGATGGAACAGGCTGGACTGAACTGAGGTTCTGTCCTGTCAAGGGGAGCACGACTGACACTTCTTTGCCTACATCTTCCCCCAGTTACCAGGGTTTCTGTTCTATTTTTAACTTGTCATGTGACAACAAGTAAACGTTGTTGTCAAATTAGTTCTTTCAGTGTTCTCTCGATGACCCTCTTGGAAAAAAAACTGATCCAAACACTTCTTCAGTGTGACTAAGATTTCCTCAAAAAATATTTTTAACAAAAACATAATATTGCAAAACCACTTCGGCAGGGCAAAGGACCACCTATCTCACCTGCTTTCGCTTGCCACCACAAAAACTCTCATGGGAAACCTATGGGAACTTATGGAAACTATAAATATTTCGCTGCTTTTTCGCTACCAAATGTAATAATTAATTTTAAAATTGCACACAAATTTAAGTAAATTACTAATTCATGCCAGAAACAGAAGTATGGACATTTTCATATTGCAAACATTAATACAAGAAAACACGTTTATTTGAAACATTCTAATCAGTATTACGAAATCATCACAATAATCTTTGGAGAAACTAATACTTATCTTACTTTTTTATTTTTATTTTTTAGAGATACAGCACTGAAACAGGCCCTTCGGCCCACCGAGTCTGTGCCGACCATCAACCGCCCATTTATACTAATCCTACACTAATTCCATATTCCTACCACATCCCCACCTGTCCCTATATTACCCTACCACCTACCTACACTAGGGGCAATTTATAATGGCCAATTTACCTATCAACCTGCAAGTCTTTGGCATGTGGGAGGAAACCGGAGCACCCGGAGGAAACCCACGCAGACACAGGGAGAACTTGCAAACTCCACACAAGTAGTACCCAGAATTGAACCCGGGTCGCTGGAGCTGTGAGGCTGCGGTGCTAACCACTGCGCCACTGTGCCGCCCACTTACATCTATATTAATCAAACAAAATCAATAGTGACATAAACTTGTTTATAAAACTACATTGTGGCGCACGCAGGAGCCGGTCTGGTTGTGTGACTTCACGCAAGTGATGGGGGTGAGGGTTCTGGCCCATCTCTTGTGGAGTTGCTTTTGACTGATCTGGTTGTTTCGATGAAATAAATATTTAATAAAGCCTTGAGTCAAGGCTAGTTTTACTTGTATTAATGGGGCAGAAGCATTCAAAAAGTTTAATTCTTAAATAAACTTACATAAATCTAAACAAACCACCAGAACTTTTTTTTTTAATATTTGTTCTTTGAATTTAGGCAACATTGGCAAGGATACACTTATTACCCACCCTAGGTTCCCTCAACAACTTCCAAGAGCATTATGGGTCAACCAACTCAGGTGAACTAGAGAGTGATGTATGCCAGACTGGTAGAGATAGCAGTTTCGGTTTCCTGAAGGTATCAATGAACTAGTTGGCTTTCCATATATCACACCCAACGTCGCCCTCATCCTGATGACCACCTTCGTGTGCGGCTGCATCGAGCTGTGCGTAGATCTCCAGTACGCAAATACCAAGTGTCACTACGTGCTGAGGTTCTATCTGTCCCTGGTGTTGCGAAGGATGGGCCTGGTCACATTGCCGCGGAACGCTCCATCCAGTTGGACCGTGCCGTTCCACCTATCCTTCGTAGAAAAGTTTCTGCGGAAAAACACCTTTGAACACCAATCTATCAGGCAGTGGTCTGCACGGAATGTCCTCAAGGCCATACGGGAAAAGGAGATGGTGGATCCTGTAATTTTCTTTGTTCTTTGCGACATGTTTAGATAGAGGATCTGGATCGGCGCAGGCTTGGAGGGCCAAAGGGCCTGTTCCTGTGCTGTAATTTTCTTTGTTCTTTGTATGTTTCCGCGAGCAGACTGCCAAAGTCATTTGGCAGAATGCCTCATCACCAGAACTCTCAAACAAGCACCAAGATGTAGCTTGGCTGGTGGTAAGAAGAGCCCTCCCTGTCAGATCCTTCCTGCACGCTCGGAGTCTCGCCCTCTCCACACGCTGCCCTCGGGATGGCTGTGGTGGGGAAGAGACAGTTACCCATCTCCTTCTGGAATGTGTCTTTGCAAAGCAGGTGTGGAAAGAGATGCAGTGGTTTTTGTCGAGGTTCATCCCAAGCAGCTCTGTAACACAGGAGTCTGTGCTCTATGGGCTGTTCCTAGGGACGCACACCGAAATAAACATCAACTGCTGCTGGAGGACCATCAATTTGGTGAAAGACGCTCTTTGGTCTGCCCGAAACTTGCTGGTCTTCCAGCGCAAAGAGTTGTCCACGACCGAGTGTTGCAGACTGGCACATTCCAAGGTCTAGGACTACGTGCTGAGGGACACACTAAAGCTTGGGGCAACCGCTGCAAAGGCTCAATGGGGAAAGACAACTGTGTAAGGTCCTCCCACCAAAGTGAACTGAGGGGCTGGACCCATGGGAAACCCCTCGGGCTGTATACACCAGATATGGGTTTGCTGTAAAATGTACATGGCATGTAAAATGGAATGGAAGGGTTGTGAGGCAACACACTCCTGTATTGAAGGAAACTGATCTCCTTTGCACTCTTTGTATTGTTTGACTTGGTGCTTTTTGGAACAGTTTTGCAATGTATTTTTTTTTTACAGATTTTTATGAATAAAGTATATTTTGGAAATTTAAAAAAATCAGATGATATATGGCAGACCAGGACAGGAAGGTGAACATCTGCCTCATCAGCTTGGACCAGGAGAAGGCTTTTTACAGGATATCGCACACCTAAAGGCTGGACGTGCTCTCCAAAATGGGGTTTGGGGAGGGAATCTGCAATTGGATCAAACTGCTCTACACAAACATCGGTAGCGCAGTCTCAATCAATGGGTGGGAATCAGAAAGTTTCCCGATCCAATCTGGAGTCAGACAGGGCTGTCCTCTCTCCCCTGTCTTGTTTGTTTGCTGTATCGAACCTTTTGCTGAGTCCATTAGGAAGGATGCAGGCATAAGAGGGGTGACAATCCCAGGCAGTGGAGGCACTCAGGTAAAAGCCTCCCTGTACATGGACGACATCGCCATCTTCTGCTCTGACCCGCCGTCCGTACGCAGACTGAAGAGCATCTGCAACCAGTTTGAACTGGCCTCGGGAGCCAAAGTCAACCACGCAAGAGTGAGGCCATGTTCTTTGGGAACTGGGCCTACCGATCCTTTGGCCCCTTCACCATCAGGTCAGACTACCTGAGGGTACTGGCGATATGGTTCAGAAGGGCTGGGGCGTGCGCCAAAACCTGGAAGGAGCGAGTAGCCAGGCTACACAATAAACTGAGCATGTGGGGGCAGCGATCTCTCTCCATTGTGGGTAAGAACCTGGTCATCAGGTGCGAGGCGCTCACGTTGTTGCTGTATGTGGCGCAAGTCTGGCCCATACCCCACTCCTGCGCCTTGGCGGTCACCCGAGCCATTTTCCGCTTTATCTGGAGATCTAAAATGGACTGGGTCTGGAGGGACACAATGTTCAAACCTCTGGATAAGGGCGGGAAAAATGTACCCAACGTCGCCCTCATCCTTTCGTGTGCAGCTGCATCAAGCTGTGCGTAGAACCCCAGTACGCGAACACCAAGTGTCACTACGTGCTCAGGTTTTATCTATCCCCGGTGTTATGAAGGATGGGTCTGGTCACATTGCCGTGGAACGCTCCATCCGGTTGGACCATGCCCTATCACCTATCCTTCGTGGGAAAATTTCTGCGGGAAAACACCCTTGACCACCAATCCATCAGGCAGTTGTCTGCACGGAATGTCCTCAAGGCCCTATGGGAAAAGGAGATGGTGGATCCGGTCGGATGGTTCCCCGAGCAGACTGCCAAAGTCATTTGGCAGAATGCCTCATCACCAAAACTTTCAAACAAGCACCAAGATGTAGCTTGGCTGGTGGCGAGAAGGGCCCTCCTTGTCAGATCCTTCCTGCACGCTCGGAGTCTCGCCCTCTCCACACGCTGCCCTCGAGATGGCTGTGGTGGGGAAGAGACAGTTACCCATCTCCTTCTGGAATGTGTCTTTGCAAAGCAGGTGTGGAAAGAGATGCAGTGGTTTTTGTCGAGGTTCATCCCAAGCAGCTCTGTAACACAGGAGTCTGTGCTCTATGGGCTGTTCCTAGGGACGCACACCGAAATAAACATCAACTGCTGCTGGAGGACCATCAATTTGGTGAAAGACGCTCTTTGGTCTGCCCGAAACTTGCTGGTCTTCCAGCGCAAAGAGTTGTCCACGACCGAGTGTTGCAGACTGGCACATTCCAAGGTCCAGGACTACGTGCTGAGGGACACACTAAAGCTTGGGGCAACCGCTGCAAAGGCTCAATGGGGAAAGACAACTGTGTAAGGTCCTCCCACCAAAGTGAACTGAGGGGCTGGACCCATGGGAAACCCCTCGGGCTGTATACACCAGATATGGGTTTGCTGTAAAATGTACATGGCATGTAAAATGGAATGGAAGGGTTGTGAGGCAACTCACTCCTGTATTGAAGAAAACTGATTTCCTTTGCACTTTTTGGAATGTCAACTTGGTGCTGTTTTGAACTGTTTTATAATGCATTTTTTTTTACAGATTTTTATGAATAAAGTATATTGTTGGAAAAAAAAATCAGATGATATATGGCAGAACAGGCTGCATCAGACTGAATATACCCAAGTATAATAAATGTAGACACAGACACAAAACCCTTTTTAATGTACACACCATTTTTCAGTGAAATCCACTCATTACTTGACTATATTAG
The DNA here is from genome assembly GCF_036365525.1 of Heterodontus francisci. Classification (NCBI taxonomy): domain Eukaryota; kingdom Metazoa; phylum Chordata; class Chondrichthyes; order Heterodontiformes; family Heterodontidae; genus Heterodontus; species Heterodontus francisci. The sequence continues at coordinate 196,275,136 of NC_090373.1, read as the reverse complement.
TCTGAGCTACTTTGATGCAAAGCCTGATAATTAAAAAGCAAGCTTTTATGTTGTAGCCGATATAATTTAGTATGAGTAACAAAAAGTATATTTAGATAAAAGGATGGTGAGCACAACAAATTAATCTGTTAATTGTCAGGGATATGCCAAAGAAAATTATTTTAAAGTAATAAATTGCAGTGTTTTAGTAATAATTGCAATAAGAATATTTAATTGCGGCAGAATTAAAAAAAAATTCTATAAATATTTGACTCATTGCCAGATTCCTTTTCCATTAAGCAGAAGAGTTTAACAAAATTTAAAAAACTGATGCGTAGGCAAATAATATTTAAAGCTTCATCAATGTTTCGATTGGTAAGCACCCTGCCCAATGCTAACTCAGCCAAACAAACCATGGGGAAAGTGTTGCGGGGAGGGCGGCAGAGGACATAGATTCAATCCCCTTCCTAAACTGTCTTAGCTTATTTCAGCTAGGGCAGTAGTAGGTATGCTACTACCTCACTGTCCTGAGCCATAGAGAGGGGAAAAAATCAGTCAGGTTTTCTGTGACTAAATCATTGTCCAATAATTACAACTACAAACTGTACTTGTTTGAATGTCGAATTTTAGCAGGATGAGATTTAGCAAAATGCTTTAAATGATTAAATTCATTGTTGGTAAGTTATTCAACGTGACTCAACTAAATCAATGTATACGTACAATTTTATTGAAAATGTCTACATTTTTCCAGATCCTAAACTATAGATCACTTTCAATTGATATGTTTATGCCATACTGTGCTATAATTATGCATTTTGTGTCTGATTTTTTAAATAACTGTCTAAAAATCAATTCTAATGGAGAAACAGTTCAATATAGCTGGCATACCTATATTGTGAAATATAGGTACAGCTATATAAAAATGAGAATTTTAAAATTCTCATCCTTCTTTTCAAATCCCTCCCTATCTCTGTAACTCCTCCTGACATGCAACTCTCCAAGATCTCTGCGCTCCTCCAATTCCAGCCTCCTGTGCATTCCCGATTTCCATCGCTCCATCTTTGGCGCATATGCCTTCAGCTGCCTAGGCCTTAATTCCCTATAATTCCCTCTCTAAACCTATCTGCCTCTCTCCTCATATCGGTTGCTCCTTAAAAACTACATCTGACCACCAGCTCAAACGTGGTTCCATGTCAAGTTTTGTTAAACACACCTGTGAAATGCCTTGGGATGTTTTCAGACTTCAAAGGGTGCTATAAAAATGCAAGTTGTTGTTGTATACCGTGATTTATCCCCTAATAGCTGGATAGATTTTAGGGGAGGAAGGAGGAATAATGATTCACTTGTTTCACGCTGCTCTGTAATGTTGACTATAATGTCCCAAGGACAGAAATTCATGTGCAAGATTCATGCACAACCAGTTTGGGTCTTGTTCATACCAGCAACCTTTTCACCCTTGAAAGTACATGACTGAGAAATTACCTCGCAGTAATATTTAAAATATTAAATGGGACAGAAAAGGTAAATCGAGAACCAATTAAACCACAACAGTGCGACAATGAGATACAGGTGCAAACTGGCGAAAAGCAAGTCAGGACTGTTTTCGCACATGGTGATCAATATGTGGAGTGGACTTCTGGATAGGGCCATGCAGGTAAAAACGTTGGATAATGTAATGGGAAGGTAAAACTGTTGATTCTTTCTGAATGGTTAAAGATGGGTCAAATGACCTTCCTTGCTCTCATCCAAGCTGGGATCTTGCATTGAAAAGATGGAATTCAGGTCAGGATTGCTTTGTAGAATTGACTATCAATTAAATTTGTAGGCAAGAGCGTCTGCTGTTGTTTTGTCGGATGCTATTTAATGTTGGAGTATGCCAATTAAAGTGGGTTTTACTCAGGCCAAACTCACAATTTCTCAGTTTCCGATTTCAGCATTTCCACAGATTACAGTTTCCAAGCCAAATATTGTACGCAGCAAAACTCAAGAAAAAACGGATGGATCTCACTTTTAAGAAAAACATTTTTTTTGATATGTCCTGCTGAAATCATAAATGCAGTTTTATGTACCATGTGACCATATGAATTAGGAGCAGAAGTAGGCCATTCAGCCCGTTGAGTCTGCTCTGCCATTTAATAAGATCATGGCTGATCTGTTTTTGTCTCGAATTCTACACGCCCATCTATCCCCGATAATCGTTGATTCCCTTACCGAAAAGAATCTATCTCCGTCATAAAAATATTCAATGACCCCATCTCCACCACCTTCTCAGGCAAAGAATTCCAAAGTCACACAACCCTCCGACAGAAAAAATTTCTTCTCATCTCAGTCCTAAATGGGCAACCCCTAATTTTCAAACAGTGCCCCCTAGTTCTGGACTCACCCACAAGAAGAAACATCCTTTCCACATTCACCTAGGCTGTTCACGGGAAAAGGGACGTCTGGCAAGTGGGAGGCTTTTAAAAGTGAGATAGGCAGAGTTCAGGGCTGGCATGTTCATCTTAGCTGGAAGGGCAAGGCTGGCAAGTTTAGGGAACCTTGGTTGATGAGGGATATTGAGGGTCTGGTCAGGACAAAGAAGGAGGCATATGTCAGGTATAGGCAGCTGGGATCAAGTGAGTCCCTCGAGGAATATAAGGGATGTAGAAGTACACTTAAGAATGGAATTAGGAGGGCGAAAAGGGGCCATGAGATTTCCCTGGCAGATAAGATAAAGGAGAATCCTAAAAGATTCTATAAGTATATTAAAAGGGTAGCTAGGGAGAGAGTAGGTCCCCTTAAGGATCTGTGTGGTAATCTATGTGTGGAACCATGGGAAATGGGTGAGGTCTTAAATGAATATTTCTCGTCTGTATTTACCGTGGAGAAGGTCATGGAAGCTAGTGAGTTCAGGGGAGGGAACAGCGATATCCTGGAGCATATCAACATTACAAAGGAGGAAGTGTTGGAGGTTTTGAAGCATTAAGGTGGATAAATCCCCAGGGCCTGACCAGGTGTATCCTAGGATGCTATGGGAAGCAAGGGAGGAGATTGCTGAGGCCCTGGCAGAGATTTTGGTATCATCGTTGGCCACGGGTGAGGTACCAGAAGACTGGAGGATAGCTAATGTTGTGCCTTTATTTAAGAAAGGCAGCAGGGATAAGCCAGGGAACTACAGGCCGGTGAGCCTTACATCAGTGGTGGGAAGGTTATTGGAAGGGATTCTCAGAGACAGGATTCATATGCATTTGGAAAGGCAAGGTCTGATTAGGGATAGGAAGCATGGCTTTGTGCGTGGGAAATCATGTCTCACAAATTTGATTGAGTTTTTTGAGGAAGTGGCCAAGAGGATTGACGAGGGCAGGGCGATGGACGTTGTCTACATGGACTTTAGCAAGGCCTTTGACAAGGTCCCGCATGGAAGACTGGTCCGGAAGGTTCAAACACATGGGATCCAGGGTGAGCTAGCCAATTGGATACAAAATTGGCTTAGTGATAGGAGGCAGAGGGAGGTAATGGAGGGTTGTTTTTCAGATTGGAGGCCGGTGACCAGTGGTGTGCCGCAGGGATCGGTGCTGGGCCCTCTGTTGTTTGTCATATATATTAATGACTTGGATGTGAATGTAAGGGGCATGATTAGTAGGTTTGCAGATGACACCAAAATTGTTTGTATAATGGACAGTGAAGAAGGTTGTCTAAGGTTACAACAGGATATAGATCAACTGGGAAAGTGGGCAAGGGATTGGCAAATGGAATTTAACACAGACAAGTGTGAAGTGATGCATTTTGGGAAGTTAAACCAGGGCAAGACATATACAGTGAATGGCAGGGCCCTGGGGAGTGTTCTTGAGCAGAGAGACCTTGGGGTGCAAGTACATAGTTCCCTGAAAGTGGCAACACAGGTAGACAGGGTGGTGAAGAAGGCGTATGGCATGCTTGCCTTCATCGGCCGAGGCATTGAGTACAAGAGTTGGGACGTCATGTTACAGTTGTACATAACGTTGGTTAGGCTGCATTTGGAGTACTGTGTGCAGTGTTGGTCGCTGCACTACAGGAAAGTTATGATTAAGCTAGAGAGCGTGCAGAAAAGATTCACAAAAATGTTGCCTGGTTTGGAGGGCTTGAGTTATAAAGAGAGATTGGATAGGCTGGGTCTGTTTTCCCTGGAGTGAAGGAGGCTGAGAGGGGACATGATAGAGGTATATAAAATTATGAGAGGCATAGATAGGGTAGATAGCCAGAGTCTGTTTCCCATAGTAGGGGTGACTAAAACTAGAGGACATAGATTTAAGGTGAGAAGGAGGAGGTTTAAAGGGGATCAAAGGGGTAAATTTTTCAAAGAATAGTGGGTATCTGGAATGAGCTGCCTGACGAGGTGGTGGAGGCAGGAACAGTAGCAACAGTTAAGAGGCATCTGGACAGGTAATTGAATGAGCAAGGCATAGAGGGATATGGAATTTATGCAGGCAGGTGGGATTAGTATAGATAGGCATTATGGTCGGCATGGACACGGTGGGCCGAAGGGCCTGTTTCTATGCTGTATGACTCTATGACCTTGTCAAGACGGTTCAGGATCTTATATACTTCAATCAAGTCTCCCCTCACTCTTCTAAACTCCAGTGAAAGCAAGTCCAGTCTATCCAACCTTTCCTCATAAGACAACTCGCTCATTCCAGGTATCAATCTAGTAAACCTCCTCTGAACAGCCTCCAACACATTTACATCCTTTCTTAAATAAGGAGACCAAAACTGCACACAGTATTTGGGATGTGGTCTCACCAACGCCCTGATTAACTGAAGCATAACATAGAACATAGAACATACAGCACAGAACAGGCCCTTCGGCCCACAATGTTGTGCCGATCCTTTGTCCTCTGTCAAGGACAATTTAATCTATACCCCATCATTCTCCTTTATCCATATACCTATCCAAAAGCCTTTTGAAAGTCCCTAAAGTTTCTGACTCAACAACTTCCCCGGGCAAGGCATTCCATGCCTCGACCACTCTCTGGGTAAAGAACCTTCCCCTGACATCCCCCTTATATCTCCCACCCTTCACCTTAAATTTATGACCCCTTGTAACGCTTTGCTCCACCCGGGGAAAAAGTTTCTGACTGTCTACCCTATCTATTCCCCTGATCATCTTATAAACCTCTATCATGTCACCCCTCATCCTTCTCCTTTCTAATGAGAAGAGGCCTAGAATGTTCAGCCTTTCCTCGTAAGACTTATTCTCCATTCCAGGCAACATCCTGGTAAATCTCCTCTGCACCCTCTCCAAGGCTTCCACATCCTTCCTAAAATGAGGCGACCAGAACTGCACACAGTACTCCAAATGAGGCCTTACCAAGGTCCTGTACAGCTGCATCATCACCTCACGGCTCTTAAATTCAATCCCTCTGCTAATGAACGCTAACACCCCATATGCCTTCTTCACAGCCCTATCCACTTGAGTTGCAACTTTCAATGATCTATGCACATAGACCCCAAGGTCTCTCTGCTCCTCCACATGCCCAAGAACCCTACCGTTAACCCAGTATTTTGCATTCATGTTTGTCCTTCCAAAATGGACGACCTCACACTTTTCAGGGTTAAACTCCATCTGCCACTTTTCAGCCCAGCACTGCAACCTATCCAAGTCCCTTTGCAGACGACAATAGCCCTCCTCGGTATCCACAACTCCACCAACCTTTGTATCATCTGCAAATTTACTGACCCACCCTTCGACTTCCTCATCCAAGTCGTTAATAAAAATCACAAACAGGAGAGGACCCAGAACTGATCCCTGCGGCACACCACTGGTAACTGGGCTCCAGGCTGAGTATTTACCATCTAAGACCACTCTCTGCCTTCTATCAGTTAGCCAATTCTTAATCCAACTGGCCACATTCCCCACTATCCCATGCCTCCTGACTTTCTCCATAAGTCTACCATGGGGGACCTTATCAAATGCCTTACTAAAATCCATGTACACCACATCCACTGGTTTACCCTCATCCACTTGCTTGGTCACCTGCTCAAAGAATTCAATCAGGCTTGTGAGGCAAGACCTACCCCTCACAAAACCGTGCTGACTGTCCCGAATCAAGCAGTGTCTTTCCAGATGCTCAGAAATCCTATCCCTCAGCACCTTTTCCATCAACTTGCCTACCACCGAAGTAAGACTAACTGGCCTGTAATTCCCAGGGTTGTTCCTATTCCCTTTCTTGAACAGGGGCACAACATTTGCCACCCTCCAATCACCTGGTACCACCCCCGTCAACAGAGAAGATGAAAAGATCATTGCCAGCGGCTCTGCAATTTCATCCCTTGCTTCCCATAACATCCTTGGATATACCCCGTCAGGCCCGGGAGACTTGTCTATCTTCAAGTTATTCAAAAACCCCAACACATCTTCCCTCCTAACGAGCACTTCCTCGAGCTTACCAGTCTGTTTCACACCGTCCTCTTCAGTAATACACCCCTTCTCATTCGTAAATACCGAAGAGAAGTACTCATTCAAAACCTCACTTATCTCTTCCGGCTCAACACACAGTCTCCCGCTATTGTCCTTGACCGGACCTACGGTCCCCCTAGTCATCCTCATATTTCTGACATACGCGTAAAAGGCCTTGGGGTTTTCTTTTATCCTACCCGCCAAGCATTTTTCATGCCCTCTCTTAGCTCTCCTAATCCCTTTCTTCAGATCCTTCCTGGCCATCTTGTATCCCTCCAGAGCTATGCCTGTGCCCTTTTTCCTCAACTTTATATACGCATCCTTCTTCTTCCTAACAAGACTCTCAACCTCTCTTGTCAACCACGGTTCCCTCACATGACCATCCCTTCCCTGTCTGACAGGGACATGCTTATCAATGGCCCCTACTATCTGCTCCTTGAAAAAGTTCCACATTTCGACCGTGCCCTTCCCTGCCAGCATATGCTCCCAACTTATGCTCCTCAGTTCCTGCCTGACAGCATCATATCTACCCTTCCCCCAATTGTAAACCTTGCCCTGTTGCACATACCTATCCCTCTCCATTACCACAGTGAATGCTACAGAATTGTGATCACTATCTCCAAAGTGCTCGCCCACCAACAGCTCTATCACTTGCCCTGGTTCATTACCTAGTACCAAATCCAATATTGCCTCCCCTCTGGTCGGGCAATCTACATACTGAGTCAGAAAAGCTTCCTGGACATACTGCACAAACACTACCCCATCCAAACTATTCGATCTAAAGAGTTGCCAATCAATATTTGGGAAGTTGAAATCCCCCATAATTACTACCCTGTGACTTCTGCTCCTTTCCAAAATCTGTTTCCCAATCTGCTCTTCCACCTCCCTGCTGCTATTGGGGGGCCTATAGAAAACTCCCATCAAGGTGACTGCTCCTTTCCTGTTCCTGACCTCAACCCACAGTGCCTCAGTCGGCAGATCCTCCTCGAAAATTCTTTCAGCAGTTGTTACACTATTTCTAACTAACAATGCCACCCCCCCACCTCTTTTACCACCATTCCTAATCTTATGAAAACATCTATAACCAGGTACCTCCAAAAACCATTCCTCCCCCTCACCTATCCACGTTTCAGTGATGGCCACAACATCGTAGTCCCAAGTGCCCATCCACGCCTTCAATTCACTCACCTTATTCCTGATGCTTCTTGCGTTGAAGTATACGCACTTTAACCCTTCTCCGTGCCCATCTGTCCTCTGTGACAGTGCTACCTTCCCCAATACCTCACTACACTCTTTGTCTTTCTGAGTGGACCCACTGGTCCCTGGATTACAAGTCCGGTTCCCATCCCCCTCCCAAACTAGTTTAAACCCTCCCGAACAGTACTAGCAAACCTCCCTCCCAGGATATTGGTGCCCCTCTGGTTCAGATGCAGCCCGTCCTGTTTGAACAGGTCCCATCTTCCCCAGAATGCAGTCCAATTATCCAAGAACTGGAAGCCCTCCCTCCTACACCATTCCTGCAGCCACGTGTTCAGCTGTGCTCTCTCCCTATTCCTAGCCTCACTATCACGTGGCGCCGGCAACAAACCAGAGATAACAACTCTGTCCGTCCGAGCTTTCAGCTTCCAGCCTAACTCCCTAAACTCACTTCTAACATCTGTGCCACCCTTCCTTCCTACGTCGTTGGTGCCAATGTGCACCACGACCTCTGGCTGCTCCCCCTCCCCTTTAAGGATCCTGAAGACGCGATCACAAACATCACGGACCCTGGCACCAGGGAGGCAACAAACCATCCGTGCGTCTCGCCTGCGCCCACAGAACCGCCTGTCCGTACTCCTCACCATCGAGTCCCCGATGACTAGTGCTCTCCCATTCTCCCTCCTTCCCTTCTGAGCCACAGTGCAGGACCCCGTGCCAGAGGCCCGGTCACTGCAGCCTGCCCCCGATAGGCCGTCCCCCCCAACAGTATCTAAAACTGTATACTTGTTGTTGAGGGGAACGACCACAGGAGATCCCTGCACTGACCTCTTCCCACCTCTAACTGTTACCCAGCTGCCTTTGATTTGTGGAGTAACGACCTCCGTGTAGCTTCTATCTATCAACCCCTCAGCTTCCCGAATGATCCTCAGTTCATCCAGCTCCAGCTCCAATTCCCTAACACGGTCTGATAGGAGCTGGAGACGGATGCACTTCCAGCAGGTGAAGTCGGCAGGGTCACCGGAGGTTCCCCTCACCTCGAACATACTGCAGGAGGAGCAATACACTACACTGGCTGCCATTTCTTTTATTCAATTACCCCTTAGTTAAGTACAACTATAGATATTAACAAAAACAGTAAATAGCTTACCTGCTCAGTCCTTTTTGGTTAGAGGAGGAGGGTAAAAAGGGTCTTATTATTAGGTTAGAGGAGGAGGATGGGTGGGAGACACTACATGTGTAGTGGCTCGGGTTTACTCAGCTCCGCACCTTTAAGGAAAATACCTGCCCAGGAGTCCTCGCTGCCGACCAGCTTCCGGTTCCTCCGGCGCCAAAAGAAACTCAAAGACAAGGAAAACAGTAAGTAAAACAGTAAGTACTTACTTTCAAAACACAGCTCCTGATGCCTTCACTCACCCACCGAAGAGTCGCTACCTTCTCCTGCTGCTCCGCCGGGAAATGAGGCCGAGTCCACGGAGCTCCGCACCTTTAAGGAAAATACCTGCCCAGGAGTCCTCGCTGCCGACCAGCTTCCGGTTCCTCCGGCGCCAAAAGAAACTCAAAGACAAGGAAAACAGTAAGTAAAACAGTAAGTACTTACTTTCAAAACACAGCTCCTGATGCCTTCACTCACCCACCGAAGAGTCGCTACCTTCTCCTGCTGCTCCGCCGGGAAATGAGGCCGAGTCCACGGAGCTCCGCACCTTTAAGGAAAATACCTGCCCAGGAGTCCTCGCTGCCGACCAGCTTCCGGTTCCTCCGGCGCCAAAAGAAACTCAAAGACAAGGAAAACAGTAAGTAAAACAGTAAGTACTTACTTTCAAAACACAGCTCCTGATGCCTTCACTCACCCACCGAAGAGTCGCTACCTTCTCCTGCTGCATCCTTACTTTTATTTTCAATTCCTCTCTTCATAAAGGACAGCATTCCATTAGCCGCCTTTATTACATGCTGTACCTTCCTACTAACCTTTTGTGACTCATGCACGAGAACACCTAGATCCCTCCGCACCTGAGAATTCTGCAGTTGTACCCCCGTTTAAGTAATACTCTGCTTGCCAAAGTGAACAACTTCACTTTTTCCCACATTATCCTCCATCTGCCAGATTTTTCCCACTCACTCAACCTATCTATATCAGACTGCAAGCTCCTTATGTCCTTTTCACAACATACTTTCCTTGCTATCTTTGTGTTATCTGTAAATTTAGCTACCATAGCTCCCCTCATCTCAGTCATTGATGTAATATTGTAAAGCACCAGACGTTTGTTTTTTTAACAATCCAGTTATTAGAATTAGAATTATCTTTGTTTTGACTTTCACAAAGCTCACTGGAATGCTCATTGGATTTTTTTTTTACAATATTCAAAACAGAGAACACAATTTCTTTTTAAATTCAGGTGCATCAACTCATTCAAAAACAAAAACCTTCCTTCGAAGATACATCTCCTCAAATGAAAATGTCGACGAGGATGGGATTCGAACCCACGCGTGCAGAGCACAATGGATTAGCAGTCCATCGCCTTAACCACTCGGCCACCTCGTCCCACTACAATCAAATGAAGGCCTAATCTTCTTGCAACAGCTAACAGGCCGTCTGCCAACATAATTATTCAGACTTTCTGTCCACAGCAGCTCCGCCATAAACCCGGGGCCTTTCCTCTCCTGACTTCACCCGGTTATATATCATTTGTTTATTGAGTGGTGCCAATCCTGTCACCTCAGCTAAAGGCAGCAACAGCTCCTCAAAGTATCAGATCGCTTCAATCCTGAATGAAAAGTTATTTTCAACAAGCTGAAGAACGCTAACAGGCTTTACTTTGAACACATTTTCTCACGTGGAAGTTTCTGGTACTAACTACGTTTCTCCGCAGGGCAAGGGGGGAGGGCCGAGCTCCAGTTCCACCCACACGCCCTCATTGGCTAGTTTACTTTCAGTCTCCTCCATTCGATTGGTCCACTGCAACGTCACTCACCTCGGAGCCCTTTCGCCAGGTTCGGTTTAAGTATTGACTTGAGTCGCGTTTTCTTTGAATTCAACATGGGATTGGTCCAAAGTCATCAGTCAAGCGGCACGCTGCCGCGGATCCCGCTTATCATTGGTTCATCTGGTTATCAGTCACAAAGGGAGGCGGGGTTCCAAAGAATCAAGCTAGTTCGAGACAGGGAGTGGGTGGGACTTTGCAGTGGGCGGGGCCATAGCGCAGCCCATTGATCAATCGTAAAGAGGCAAATTCCATAACCGCCTCGACGATTGGTTAATAAAAGTGTCAATTAGCGGCAGGTGCCCGCCTCTCGGCTGTGTTTCGCGCTAGCGAGTTTGGTTGAAGGCCATTTGCGAAACGTCAACAAGGTAAATTGCTGTTGTCGGTGGCGGCGTCGTGTTGGTCGTCGTTGTGGTGCGCCGCCTCCTTCTGCTCGTTGGTGGCGGTGGCTGTCGTGTACCGGGGGAAAGTGCGCCTCTGTCAGGACGCGAGGTTGGGTTTAATTGCTGGTGTGCTGACTGAAAAACACATTCACTCAGATATTAAGGAAGAAAGAGGGATTTAGAGAAAGAGAGAGAGCCCGGAATCTCATCGACCATTCCCTCCTCAGGTATGTCTCTTAGAAACACGCTGAGTTCAGCGGCTGGACTATAACTTTTCTACATGACCGCAAGGAGAGGGGCGATGAAAGTTCTGTGGCTTAGTGTTTTTTTAAATACAAATTTCAAACAAGGCCCTAAATAAAAGAGCTGAGGTTTAAAAAGCTGCCCCATAACAAACTTTCAGGTCGTCCCTACTTGTCTGTCCAGTCATCTAGCGGCTGTATATCTGTTAACTTCAGAATTAATGGGAACCAAATGTGATGTTTCTGTGCTAAATACGTGCAACATTTAAATGCATTTTAATATGAAGCAAACAGGCTGCCCTCAAAAGCATATATTTGTTGCCATGGGACCAAAAGTGAAACAACCCGAATTGTTCGAACCCAAAATAAAAGTAAAATACTGCGGATGCTGGAAATCTGAAGTAAAAACAAGAAATGCTGGAAATACTCAGCAGGTCTGGCAGCATCTGTGGAGAGAGAATCAGAGTTACTGTGTCAGGTCAGTGACCCTTCATCTTCCAGGAATGCCTACCTTGAAGAAGTTCTGCTCTTCTCTCCGACGGGATTTCCGTTTGTCTCTTTTACCTTGTTCACCTTCATTGCTTTCTATTTCCCGCCTGGTGTTTGATAAGGTGTGTGCCAAAACTCGTTTTCACAGCCACATCTCCTTCCTCAGCGACTGTCTCCAGCTCCAACTTATTCCACGTGTTTGAACCCAAGTTCTGTCTTAACAATTAACTGAGCTAAGCAGTCATTCTGCAAATATGCCATAAGAAATCAGCATTTTTGGGAATTAAGATTTAATGTAAAATTGTAATGTAGTCACTGTAGGAAAGTTAAATACAATTTTTAATTAATGCAGTGCTAGTGCTAGATATAGTACTAGATTTTTTAAAAATATTATGTCATTAGATCCAAGACACTAGTTTATTTTAAGAATGTCTGTCAAAGCTACAGATGTCTGTCTGAATGGATGTATTTTTTGTGATACGAAGTCATGCAAATATACCATTTGATTACTACTGCCCCATTAGAATGATTTTGTTTGTGTATCATAGTAATGTGGACTTGTTTGGGACAGGAAAAAACTTAGTCTATCTAGCCTACTCTTCCAATTCTCGCTTAGAGAAGTTGATGCTGGAAAGCTATCCCATGTTGGAACTGAATGTCAGCATTAAGCACTCTCAAATCAACATAGTTAGCTGCATAGTAAGATTCCCTCTACTGAGTTCCAAGTGTCAGCATCTCCTACTGCATCATTTCCATTTCCATCTGTCATGCTTCCAAATCAGTTTTGTATAATGGGCAGGGGTTCAAACTGCTCAAAATCATCAAGTTAAAATCCTTATAGGCAGCATCTAGAGCATGAGGTTATTTCATCTTTTTACACTGGATTCAAAATCATCCTTCTATCAGAGGTGAGAGGCCAGCCTTTAACTCACTGCACTATTGCATGTTCCTCCAAGCTGAAATTTTAATAAATATGCATTCTTTGGTTTTATTTTTAGTTTTATTTGCAATGGGTGTTTAAAATGTCTTCTGATAAGCCTAGCTTAAAAAGTTCTAATGGTAATTTAGATTTTTGACATTATCTTTAACTCGTTGCAGTTAGTTAGTTCAGGATTTAACTTTCCAATCACCCTGTGGCAGGAAGCAGTAAGGAAGCACTTTCAAGTACCCAGGAAAAAATGGAAGTCTGGAAAAAAATTCTATTATTAGAACTTGTGTGTATAGAAGGTTGATGGTTAAATTATATGATTTGAATGGAAAACGTGTATTTAAGTTTTTAAGATTTGGTATGTGACAAATAATCAGATCTCATTTTAAACTATTTTAAGAAAGAAGTCGTTTGAAAGCAAAATATAGAAACAGTCTTCTGTCTTACATAACAACATTGTGATTTCTATTGGGGAGGGAAAAGGTGGGAGAGGGAATGTTTTCAATTCTCTGTTTTATTAATTGGGGCTAAAGAGACCTGAGCTGAATTTTCTTTTTAGTAATTCAGTGGGTCGGAAATATTATCTTACTGTTTATTTTCGTAGGATAAACAATCTGTGAGTGTGGGAAGTTCCACCCCAAATGCTTTATTATTGTTTGGCCAGGCTGCTTGGAGCCAGACTGAGAGCATATCAGTATGCTGCATGTGACTGCAGTAGCAGCTCAGTTCTTTCCGACTTTAAACATTGCCAAATGATTCCTTGATCTGGTTAAGCTAATTTGCCCAGCTTTTATCATGTTAAAATGTGAATGGCTACTGTATTTTTCAGGTGTTTATTTGATGCTTCCTAAACTGTAACAATCTTTCACTTGAGTCTAACAACTTTTAATGATCGTGACGTTGAAGGAAACCCTTCATGTTCAAAAGCATTTTTGAAAACCGAATCTTTTAGTTTCAATTAACACAGGTGCAGCAGGTGAAATTAAATAGTGTTTGACTACAAGAAAACATCCATAATTGAGAAATTTCTACACTTTAATTCCAATTATTTGCCCTTCATGATCTATTTAAAACTAATATTTTATCCAAGCTATAAGTTACCCCAGCTAAATTCTCTCTTCCTGACTCAGCATCTTTCCTTCAGCCTATTTGTGAAGTGCCTTGGTATGTTTCCTAAAATTACACAGAATTTGAAAAACAGAAACAGGCCATTTGGTCCAACTCATCTATGATGGTGTTTATGCTCCATATGAGTCTCTTCCCACCCAACTAGCATATCCTTCTATTCCTTTCTCCCTCATGTACTTATCTAGCTTCGCCTTAAAGACAGCTGTGCTATTCACCTCAACCACACTTTGTAGTAGCAAGTTCCACATTCTCACTACTCATTGTACAAGGTTATGCTGATTGGGTTAGATGGAGAGGGAAAAGAGGAGGCTCAGACAGAGCATAAGCATTGGTTCAGACCGGTTATGCCAAATGACCTGTTTGTATGCTGTACATTCCATGCAATTTTTTACATTTAAAGGCACCATATAAATTCAAGTTGTTGTTGAGGTACATTTACATATGAACATACGAATTAGGAGCAGGAGTAGGCCACTTGGCCCTTCAAGCCTGCTCTGCCATTCAGTAAGATTGTGGCTGAACTGATTGTTACCTCGACTCCACATTCCCACCTACCCCCTATAATCTTTCACCCCCCTGCTTATCAAGAATCTCTCTACCTCTGCCTTAAAAATATTTAAAGACTCTGCTTCCACTGCCTTTTGAGGAAGAGAGTTCCAAAGACACATGACCCTCTGAGAGAAAAAAATTCACCTCATCTCTGTCTTAAATGGGCGATCCCTTATTTATAATAGTGATCCCTAGTTCTAGATTCTCCCACAAGAAGAAAAATCCTTTCCACATCCACCTTGTCAAGACCCCTCAGAATCTTGTATGTTTCAATCAAGTCGCCTCTTACTCTTCTAAACTCCAGCTGATACAAGCCTAACCTGTCCCAACTTTCCTCATAAGATAACCCACCCATTCCAGGTATTAGTCGAATAAACCTTCTCTGAACTGCTTCCTACGCATTTACATCCTTCCTTAAATAAGGAGACCAATACTGTGCACAGTACTCCAGATATGGTCTCACCAATGCCCTGTATAACTGAAGCATATCCTCCCTACTTTTGTATTCAATTCCCCTCGCAATAGACAATAACATTCTATTAGCTTTCCTAATTATGTGCTGTACTTGCATACTAACCTTTTGCAATTCATGCACTAGGACACCCAGATCCCTCTGCATCTCAGAGCTCTGCAATCTCTCACCATTTAGATAATATGCTTTTTTATTCTTCCTGCCAAAGTGGACAATTTCACATTTTCCCATATTATGCTCCCATTTGCCAGATCTTTGCCCACTCACTTAGGCTAACTCTATCCGTTTGTAGCCTTCTTCACAAGTTACTTTCCTACCTATCTTTGTGTCATCAGCAAATTTAGCAACCATACCTTCGGTCCCTTCATTAAAACCATTTATATAAATTGTAAAGTTGAGGTCGCAGCACAGATCCCTGTGGCACACCACTTGTTACATCTTGCCAACCGGAAAATGACCCATTTATGTGTACTCTCTCTTTCCTGTTAGCTAGCCAATCTTGTATCCATGCCTATATGTTACCCCCTACACCATGAGCTTTTATTTTCCGCAATAACCTTTGATATGATACCTTTGCAAATGCCACCTGAAAATTTAAGTACAGTACATCCACCACTTCCCCTTTATCCACAGCACATGTTACTACTTCAAAGAATTCCAATAAAGTTATTAAACATGATTTTCCTTTCACAAAACCATATTGATTCTGCCTGATTACCCTAAATTTGTGTAAGTGCTCTGCTATAACGTTTTTAATAATAGCTTCTAACATTTTCCCTAAGACAGATGTTAAGCTAACTGGCCTGTAGTTTCCTGCTTTCTGTCTCCCTCCCTTTTTGAATAAAGGAGTTACATTCGCTATTTTCCAATCTAATGGAACCTTCCCCGAATCTAGGGAATTTTGGAAAATTAAAACCAACGCATCAACTATCTCACTAGCCACATCATTTAAGATCCTACAATGAAGTCCATCAGAATCCGGTGACTTGCCAGCCCACAGCTCCAACTATTTGCTCAGTATTACTTCTCTGGTGATTGTAATTTTCTTAGGTCATCCCTCTCTAATGTACTAATTTCAGGAAACTGGGATGTAGAAGTGGTTTGGGTAGAAATGAGAAATAACAAAGGTAACAAGCTACTTGTGGGAGTGGTGTACAAGCCCCCTAACAGTAACCGCACAGCAGAAAGGAGTATAAAGGAAGCAATAATGGGAGCTTGTCAGAAAGGTACAGCGATAAACATGGGGGATTTTAATCAACGTATGCATATCTTTAACTTTTTTAGTTAACCACAGGTCCTCCCGTTGGAATTTCTCTTTCTCATTGGAATACATCTATTCTGTGTATTCTGAAATATCCCCTTTAATGTCTGCCACTGCATCTCTATTGACCGATCCCTTAACCTACTTTGCCAGTTCACATTTCCTGGCTCTGCTTTCATGCCCTCATAATTGCCCTTGTTTAAGTTTAAAATACTAGTCTTAGACCCATTCTTCTCTCCCTCAAAGTGAATGTAAAACTCAATCATATTATGATCGCTGCTACCTGGGGGCACCTTCACTATGAGATCATTAATTAATCCTATCTTGTTGCACAATACCAGGTCGAGAATGCCTGCTCCCTGGTTTGCTCCAGAACATGCCAAGAAACTATCCCGAAAACATTCAATGAACTCCTCAGCGTGGCTACCTTTGCACATCTGATTCTTCCAGTTTATATGTAGGTCAAAATCCCCCATGATTATCGCCATACCTTTCTGACAAACTCCCATTATTTCTCCCTTAAACTCTGTCCTGTGTGGTTACTGTTAGGTGGCTTGTACACCACTCCCACGAGTGACTTATTGCTTTTATCATTTCTCATCTCTACCCAAACCGCTTCCACATCCCGATTTCCTGAACTTGGGTCATCCCTCTCTAATGTGCTAATACCATCATTAATTAACAGAGGCCCCCCCCCCCCCCCCCCCCCCTCCACATTTTCCTAGCTTCCTGTCCTTCCTAAATGTCATGTACCCTTCAATATTCAGGTCCCAATTTATGTCATCCCACAACCATGTCTCTGAAATGGCTATCAGATCGTACTTATTTATTTCTATTTGCATTATCGGTTCATCTGTTTTGTTTCAAATACTACGTGCATTCAGATACAGGGTCTTTAGTTTTTTCCTTTTTTATTATTTTTGTAACGCGTTGCCTTGACTGCTGATTTACTCTTAGATTGGTACTCTCTATCCCTTCCTGTCACGGTCTGTTATTAATTTCTTTCTCTCTTGCCTAGTCTCTACTCTTTGATTTATGATATCTTCCCAAATTTGATCCCTTGCCCCCACTATTTAGTTTAAAACCCTCTTTACTTCCATAGTTATGCGGCTTGCTAGAACACCAGCCCCAGCACAGTTCAAGTGTAGACCGTCCCAACAGTACAGCCCCCACATTTCCCAGTACTGGTGCCAGTGCCCCACGAACCTGAAGCCAGTTCTACCACACCAGTCTTTGAACCATGCATTAATTTCTCTAATCAGATTTGCCCTATGCCAATTTGCAAGTGGCTCAGGTAATAATCCAGAGATTATTACCTTTGGGGTTCTGCTTCTTAATTTGGCGCCTAGCTCCTCATACTGACTGCAGAATAGAAAGGCAAATTATCTAAATGGTGAGAAACTTCAGAGTGCTTCAGTGCAGAGGGATCTGGGTGTCCTCATGCATGAATCGCAGAAAACTAGTGTGCAGGTACAGCAGATAATAAGGAAGGCAAATGGAATTTTGGCATTTATTGCTAAAGGAATAGAGTATAAAAGTAGGGAAGTGTTGCTGCAACTGTACAAGGCATTAGTGAGACCGCACCTGGAGTACGGTGTACAGTTTTGGTCCCCTTACTTGAGGAGGGATGTAGTTGCATTGGAGGCAGTTCAGAGGAGGTTCACTAGATTGATTCCAGAGATGAGGGGTTTGTCTTATGAAGAGAGATTGAGCAGTTTAGGCCTTTACTCTCTAGAGTTTAGAAGAATGAGAGGAGATCTAATTGAGGTATATAAGATGATTAAGGGGATTGACAAAGTAGATGTAGAGAGGATGTTTCCTCTGGTGGGGCAATCTAGAATGAGAGGTCATAGTTTTAGGTCAAGGGGTAGCAGATTTAAAACAGAGATGAGGAGAAATTACTTCGCTCAAAGGGTCGTGAGTCTGTGGAATTCACTACCCCAGAGTGGCGGTAGATGCCAGGACATTGAGTAAATTTAAGGAGGAGATGGACAGATTTTTAATTAGTAATAGGTTGAAGGGTTATGGAGAACGGGCAGGAAAGTGGAGTTGAGACCGAGATGAGATCAGCCATGATTGTATTGAATGGCGGAGCAGGCTCGAGGGGCTGAATTGCCTACTCCTGCTCCTAGTTCTTGTGTTCTTTGACAGGGTGAATGTGCTGGGGATATTTCCTCCTTGTGGGTGAGTCCAGAACTAGGGGGCACTGTTTGAAAATTAGGGGTTGCCCTTTTAAGACCGAGACGAGGAGAATTTTTTTCTGAGGGTTGTGCGACTTCGGAACTCTCTGCCTCAGAAGGTGGTGGAGGCGGGGTCATTGAATATTTTTAATGCGGAGGTAGATAGATTTTTGTTAGGCAAGGAAATCAAGATTATCGGGGGTAGATGGGAGTGTGGAATTTGAAACCGAAACAGATCAGCCATGATCTTATTAAATGGCAGAGCAGGCTCGATGGGCTGAATGGCCTACTTCTGCTCCTAATTCTTATAGTTGTTGACCTGCCTATGTAGTTGTTACCTACGTGGGCTATGACGACTGGATCCTCCCCCTCCCTCTAAGTTCTTCTCCAGCTCTGAACAGACGTCCCGAACCCTGGCACCAGGCAGGCAACACATTTGTCTGGACTCTCGCCCGGGCTGCAGAGAACCGTGTCAATCCCCCTAACTATACTGTTCCCTACTACCACTACATTTCTTTTTTTCTCACCCCACTTGAATGGCTTCCTGTACCATGGTCATTTAGCTTATCCACCCTGCAGGTCCCCACTCTCATCCAAACAAGCTGAAAGAATCTCAAACCTGTTGGGCAATTGCAAAGGCTGAGGCTCCTGCATTCCTGCCCTCTGGGTCCCCTTACCTGCCTCAGCTGCAGCCACACTCCTGTCCTTGCCCACTGACCAAATCAGAAGACCCTATTCTAAGGGATGTGACCGCCTCTTGGTATAAAGTGTCCAGATAACTTTTCCCCTTCCTGATGTGTCGCAGCGTCTGCAGCTCGGCCTGCAATCCAATGACTCTGAGCCGAAGTTCCTCGAGCCGCAAACCTTTACTGCAGACATGTTTGCCCTGGATAATGCGGGGATCCAGGAGCTCCCACATGCTACAGCCATGACATATCACCTGTTGTGCCATCCTTAGTGTGTTTTAATTAACTACTTAATTATTTTAATTATTTATGTTCCTTTTTATATATAAATAACTGTACCACCAATTCCTGTACTACTTTAAACCTTAGGAAGAATAGACCTTAGCCACTTACCATATATTCACCAAACAGCTAGCTTCTTCCCTTGTGCTGGAGTTAGAACCAAATCCTGCAGGGTGAAAAAGTTAGAAAAAGCAAAGGAACACCTCCTCCTCCTCCTCAGCCAAATCCCTCAACTCGCCAAACTCTCAGTGCTCTGCTTAAGTCACACTCAGTCCCTTTTTTAACAATCGAATTACTAACCTGTTTAAACTATCAATTTTAATTAATACCTCTAGTGCTGCTCTGTGTTCATACTCTTATTACAATACTTACTGTTACACTACCCAATTGAATATTTTTAATTTCCCAGATCCTAATTTGAACCCTTTTGGTTTCTCTCTCAATCTGTATGATAAATTATAAAATCCACCATAGTTTTTAGTTTATATACTATTGAATCGATCAAGTCTTATTTCATATTTGATTGATTGATTTAGATTCTCCTGCTGTGCTCTATGGCCTCCGACCTTTTGGCACGCTTTTCAAATCTCCTCTCCGCTCCGCTCTGCTCCCACAGCTCTCTCCGACCTCTGACCGTTCGGTATTTCCCAGATATCCTTTGTTACGCATCTCACTTTGCTTTCACTGCTTTGGGTTTCCTGTCCTGTGGAGGACATGGTTGAAACTGGAAATTCAATTGGGGGAAAGAGTGAAATTTACATATCGTTTTGACACGGGCCTGGTCTCCACAGCACAATGTCACTGAGTACAGAATGACCAGTAAAAAGGAATGTGATGTAAATTGTTTTCGTCTGAAATTCATAGAAGAGTGTAATGTGTTGTGGTAAACATTGTTTTTGATTGGCTATTTATTTTTCACCGCAGCTTACCGCAAAGTAAAATGGACATTTAGTAATCTAATAGCTATCCGTTTTAGATTCATCCTTGGTAGATGTGGTTTTAAATTTAAACAAAAAAAACCTCATTTATGGCTACACTTCTATTAGTTCCACTATTAAGATGCCCGTTAAAACTTCCAGGTACTGTACAACTGTGCTGTAATAGAGTAACTAAGGGTTGTTGAGGTCCTTTGCTGTGGGGTGTCTTATTCCCACAGAAGGCAAGAAAGAATATTGGGATGGTGAGGTTGCAGTTACAATCTATCCATGTGGAAAAAAAACCACTCCTGACACAGTAGGTATAGTTATGATGAGAGATATAGGAAAACAACGTCTATAAACCCTGTTTGTTATACCCAGTCACTGTTTATGTGGGCCAATAATGTTGTCCTTGTTTGTCATTCTGGAAACATCATTACTTCCTGTGTTGAGCAAGCTCAGTCACCATATGTTTATACTTGGCCTGCAATACTGAATGGCTATGATAGTAATGACATCATTGTCCCCTGCCTTCCTGCATGGCCTAAACCTGCAGACATGGAGCATGGGCATCCACTGAAAGTTGGCCTGTTTCCCGTAATCCCAAGTTGAATTAACTCTGTTCTCACTTTTAAGACTTCAACTTGTTTCCATTTTTCAAGGAATGGCTCAAATTCACAGGACAAAATGTGTAACTCTGACTGTAAAGATATAGTCCACACTCACTTTCTAGTGGGTGCAAATCCACGAAGTAAGGTTCCCATAAATTGGTGAGCTCAACAACTTTGGCTGCCTTAGACACCTCTCCTCCTCTGCCCCGTATGTTCTATCCCTCCGTACACTTGCTCTGATTTTGTATCATTCATAGAGACTCCACCAAGCTTGTTTCCACCACAAGACCCCACCTACTGTGCTATAGACTCCCTCCTCACTCCGTCCAACTACCTGAGCTTGGTCCAACACTGTCATTCATTGCTAACTACCCTCTCTGCTGCAACTTTAATTTGGTTGCACTTATATCTGTCCCAAAGCAATTGAGACAACTCTTAAAATGGTATCTGTTCCTGCTCTGCATGATGACATTGAGTATGCTTCAAGGCTGTACCCTTGTCTCCTTCTTTTCCTTGTCTTCATCATCCCTTGGTAAAGTTATTCGTAGGCACGGGTCAGTTTTTACATGTATGCTGATAATAGCGAACTGTTCCTTTCTGTCATCACTCAACCACCACTGTGCCATCTAATCGTTTATCAATGTTAAAGCCTTTTTTGTTTGTTCATGGGATCTAAGTGTCGCTAGCAAGGCCAGCATTTCATAGTCATTTATGGCACAGGAGGAGGTCATTTGGCCCATTGAGTCCATGCCAGCTCTCCATAGAGCAATCCAGTTAGTCCCACTCCCTGCTCGATCCTCATAGTCCTGCAAATTATTTCCTTCAAGAGTCCACCCAATTTCCTTTTGAAATCATTGATTGTCTGCCTCCACCACCCTCGTAGGCTGCGAGTGAGCAGTAATGATCTGGAAGTGTGTTTATAAAAAAAAAATGTTCTTTCTCTCATCCCCTCTGCATCTCTTGCCCAAAACTTTAAATCTGTGTCCCCTAGTCCATTTACCAACAGCTAATGGGAACAGTTTTTCTTTGTCTACCTTATCTAAACCTCTCATACTCTTGTACATCTCTATCAAATCTTCCTGAAACCTCCTTTTCTCCAAGGAGAACAGTGCAGCTTCTCCAACCTAACTTTGTAGCTAAAATTCATCATCCTTGGAACCATTTTGGTAGCCCTTCTCTGCACCCTCTCAAGAACCTCATATCCTTCCTAAAGCATGGCGACCAGAACTGGATGCAATATTCTAACCAGAGCTTTATGAAGGTTCAGCATAACTTCCCTGCTTTTGTACTCAATGCCTCTATTTATGAAGCCCTAGATCCCATATGCTTTACTAACCACTGTCTCAGTTTATCCTGTCATCTTCAAATTTCTATGCACGTGCACCCCCAGATCCCTCTGTCTCTGCACGCTCTTTAGAACTGTGCCATTAAGTCGATATGACCTTTCCCCATTCCTTCTGCCAAAATGTATCGCCTCACGCTTCTCTGCATTTACCACTTGTTTTCCCATTCTGCTAGCCTATCTATGTCATATTGCAGTTGATTTGTATCATCCTCACTGATGCCACTCCTCCAAGTTTGGTATCCTTGGCAAATTTTGAAATTCTACTCTGTATTCTCATGTCCAAGTCACTTTTATGTATCAAAAAAGCAGTGGTCCTAGCACTGAACCTTGGGGAACACCATTGTCTACCACCGTCCATTCATGACAACTCACTGTTTTCTGTCCTTAAGACAATTGTTTTTATCCAATCTAACACTGACATGGAGAATCTAAATGGAGCAGAAGAGCAAAGGGATCTGGGAGTAAAAAACCAATCACTAAAACTGCAATGCAGGTCAGTAAGACTGTTTAGAAATATGGTTTTCCTTTTTTAGATCGACGGAATTGAGAAGTTATGCTAAAATTGTATTGGTCATAGGACGATTGGATTCCTTTTTACAGTTCTGGTCGCTATATTTTATATAAAAAGGATGTGGAACGCACTAGAGAGGGTGCAAAAAGATTTACCAGAAATGTGAGGCTATACCTATCAGGATGGGTCTGTTTTCTTCTGAAAACAGAAGTCTGAAGGGTGACATAATAGAGGTCTTTTTAAATGATAAAGTTTTGATTGAATAAACAGAGAGTGTGTGTATCCACTTGTGGGAAAGAGCAAAACTAGAAGCCATCAATCTAGGATAATCACCAAGAAATCAAATAGGGAATTCAGAAGAAATTTCTTTGCCCAGAGGGTGGTGAGAATTTACTATCACAGGGATAGTATAGATGCATTTAAGGGGCACTTAGATAAGCAGATGAGGGAGAAGTGAATAGAAGGTTATGCTGATAGTCGGATGAGAAAAGATGGGAGGAGGCTCAAGTGGAGTATAAACGCTGGTGTGGACTGGCCGTGCTGAATAGTCTGTTTGTGTGCTGTCTATTCTATCTAATTCCTGTAAGCCCTCTTCTCTCCCCAAACAGAAAATATTTGTATGTGGATGTTGGTGAGGTAGTGAGGATAGGATTGGGCTCGACTGTTGAATAGCCTTTCAAAAATACTGTCTGTGCCCACAAGGTGACGAATAACTACTTGGTTAAGGTACTAAGGGCACCAAGTGCAGTTGGTAGCTCTCTGGATCAAGTCTGGTTCAAGCCACCCCGGAGACTTGAGCACAAAATCTAAGCTGACACTTCAACAAAGTACTGCACTGTCGGAAGTGACATCTTTCAGATGAGACTTTAAACCGAACCCCTGTCTGCTCTGTGTATTTTGAAGAGGAGCAGGGAGTTATCCTTGGTGTCCTAGCTAATATTTATCCCTTAATATCATAATCACATATTATTTGGTCATTATCACATTGATGTTGAGGGACCTTGCTATGTGCAAATTAGCTGCTAAGCTTCCTACATTAAACAGTAACTGCACTTCAAAAGTAAAGTGCTTGAGGACGTCATGAGATCATGAAAGGTGCTATATAAATGCAGGTCTTTTTCTCTTTTTGTAAAATCGTACCCCAGGAAGATGCAATACCTTCAGGAGAGAATGAGAGGAGAAGAGAATGGGAGAGGCTGTGGCGTAGTGGTAATGTCACTGGTCTAGTAATTCACAGGGGACAGGGGTTCAAATCCTACTGTAGCAGCTGGTGGAATTTAAATTTAATAAATCCAGAATTAATAAAGCTAGTCTCCGTAATGGTGACCATGAAACCAGTGTCGATTGTCATTTAAAGAAAACCCATCTGGTTCACCAATGCCCTTTTGGGAAATGGCATAGCAAGCCACTCAGTTATACCAAACTATTAGAGAAAAGTCAAAAAGGAATGAAACCGGACCGACCACCCCACATCGACCTAGTCAGCAGACATGACAACGGCACACCCAGCCCTGCTGACCCTGCAAAGTTCTCACTATGAATGTCTGGGAGCTTGTGCCAAAATTGGGAGAGCTGTCCCACAGACTAGTCAGGCAATAGGCTGACATAGTGATACGCATGGAATCGTACCTTACAGACAATGTCTCAGACATCACCATCCCTGTCCAACCAACAGGACAGACCCACCAGAGGTGGCAGCACAGTAGTATATAGTTAGGAGGGAGTTGCCCTGGGAGTCCTCAACATTGACTCCGGACCCCGTGAAGTCTCATGGCATCAGGTCAAACATAGGCACGGAAACCTTCTGCTGATTACTACCTAACGCCACCCCCAGCTAATGATGATGGGGAACAATTTAACAACTGATAGGAGGAGGCGGCTCCACAAATATCCCCACCCTCTATGATGGGGGACCCCAGCACATCAGTGCAAAAGACAAGGCTGAAGCATTTGCAACCATCTTCAGCCAGAAGTGCCGAGTGGATCATCCATCTCTGCCTCCTCCTGAGGTCCCCAGCATCACAGATGCCAATCTTCAGCCAGTGCGATTCACTCCATATAATATCAAGAAATGGCTGAAGGCACTGGATACTGCAAAGGCTATGGCTCCTGACAATATTCTAGCAATAGTACTGAAGATTTGTGCTGCAGACCTGGCTGCACCCCTAGCCAAGCTGTTCCAGTACACTGGCATCTACCTGACGATGTGGAAAAATTGCCAGGATATGTCCTGTACACAAAGGCAAGACAAATCCAACCCAGCCAATTACCGCCCCAACAAACTACTCTCGATCATCAGCAAAGCGATGGAAGGTGTCGTCAACAGTGTTATCGAGCAGCACTTACTCAGCAATAACTTGATCACTGAGGCTCAGTTTGGGTTCCGCCACGGCACTCGGCTCCTGACCTCATTACAGTCTTGGTTCTCAAGGGCAATTAGGGATGGGCAATAAATGGTAGCCCAGCCAGCGGTACCCACATCCTGTGAAAGAATCAAAAAAATGAGCAAAGGAAATTGAGTCGTACAGAACAGTTACAATAATGAGCTTCAGTGGAGGGTGATGAGATGTATAGCATGAGGGAAACTGTTCCCTAAATATTGAAGAATAACATTTAGCAGCTAAACAATGGAGATATATGCAGATAATTTTTAAAAGGAGCAGAAAGCGTGATTGTAGCAAGTAAGTTTTGGCTTGGCTAAACCTTAGGAAATGTCAAGATAAGAATTGTTAAAATTTGAAGATATGAGATATTTAGTGTTAAAAGTTATTTTACTTGGGAAGAATTGTGTTTCCAGAGAACCAGACGCTTTCTGGGCGTGAAGTACATTGAATTGAGTATTAAGACGTTTTAATAGTTTAAATAAAATGTGTATTTTAATTATTTAATCATTATTAAGATGGATGGAGAAGAATAGAGTGAGAAGTCCCATTACGATCCCAGTCCCTAGTGTTTATCCATCTCTACTGGGAGGAAAGTGACAAAAGGTAATAATACATTGGTCATTTTTGTAAAGTTTATGAAACCACCAAGTAATGTGTGCTATCTTATAGATTAGTGGGGAAATTTATTATTGCTGTTGAAATCAAAAGATTGAACATGTGAAAAGAAGTATGGGAATCGAATCAACAGCAGCTTTTACCAGCAGTGCTTTAGGGGAATTGACACAAGTCATGATGAGAGAGTTGACCAAAAGTTACGTTGAAAATATTAGCTTTAAAATGGATGAGCTTGCTTGTTGATTTTGCCTTTCCCAATTACAGACCACTTCAAAGTGAAATTTGGAATGAAAAAGCTAGCAACAGTAATAATGACCATGAAGCAACCAGATTATCGTTAAAAACTCATCTGGTTCTCTAATGTCCATCAGGGAAGAAAATCTGCCGTCCTTACCCAGTCTGGCCTATCTGTGTCTCCAGTCCCACAGCAATGTGTTTGTTTCTTCATTGCCCTCTGAAATAGCCTAGCAAGTTACTCTGGTTTCAAACTGCTGCGCTAAGAAGAAAACAAAATGATCAGACCACCCAACATCAGCCCAGGCATTAGACACAACAAAGGCCAGTTGACCTTGCAAAGACCTCCTTGTTAACATCGAGGGACTTGTGTCAAAATTGGGAGAGTTGTCCCACAAACTAGTTAAGCAACAGCTGACATAGTCATACTCACTGAATCATACCTTACAGCCAGTGTCCCGGACTCCTCCATCACCATCCCTGGGTCTGTCCTGTCCCACCACCATTACAGACCCACCAGAGGTGGTGGCACAATGGTATACATGTCCTCAACATTGATTCCAGACCTGCTGATGGTTCATTGTATAAGGTCAAATTTTTGCGAGGAAACCCACATTCTGGTTACTGCCTACTGTCCTTCCTCAGCCGATGAATCACTATTACATCATGTAGAACACCACTTGGAAGAAGCACTGAGGGTAGCAAGGGCACAGAATATACTCTGGGTGGGGGACATCAATGTCCATCACCAAGAGTGGCTTGGTAGCACCACTACTGACAGATGTTCGAATTCTAAAGGATATAGCTGCTAGACTGGGCTTGCAACAGGCAGTGAGGGAACCAACACAAGGAAAAAAAACTACTTGTCCTCATCCTCATCAATCAGTCGTAGAAGCAGCATGACAGTATTGGTAGCAGTGATCACCACATGGACATTGTGGAGATGAAGTCCTATCTTCACATTGAAGGCACCCTCCATCTTATAGTGTGGCACTGCCATTGTGCTAAATGGAATTGATTCATAACACATCCAACAGCTCAAAACTGGGCATCCATGAAGCACTCTGGGCCATCAGCAGCAGAATTATATTCCACCACAGTGTGTAATCTCCTAGCTTGACATGTCCCTCAATCTACCATTACCATCAAGGCAAAGGACCAACCATAGTTTAATATCGGCGAGCATGGGAGGAACGGTACCAAACATTCCTAAAAATGATGTGCCAACCTGGTGAAGCTGCAACACAGAACTAAATGTATGCTTAAAAAGTGGAAGCAGCATGCTAGAGACAGAGCTGAGCGATTCCACAACCAACGGATCAGATAAAAGCTCTGTAGTCCTGCCACATGAATTAGTGAATGGGACAATTGAATAACTAACAGGAAAAGGAGGCTCCATGAACATCCCTGTCCTCAATGATGGTGGAGCCCAGCACATTGGCGCACAAGACAAGACTAAAGCATTTGCAACCATCTTCAGCCAGAAGTATTGAGTCGATGGTCCATCTCCGTCTCTTCCAGATGCCAGGCTTCAGCCAATTACATTCACTCTCAACATGTGGCTGAAAGACTGGCGTGGGAGAAGTGGGTTTCGGTTCGTGGGGCACTGGCATCAGTACTGGGGAAAGTGGGGCTGTACTGTTGGGATGATCTGCACCTGAACAGTGCTGGGCCCACTGTTCTAGCAAAATGTATAACTAGGGAAGTAGAGAGGGCTTTAAACTAAACCAGGGGGAATAAGGGATTGAGTTTGAGTAGATGTGGCAAATCAAGGGGTAGAGTCAAGGCAGAACAGCCGAATAGTAATCTGGGAAATGAAGGTCAGAGAGTGGCAGGAAGGGACCAAGAGAAAAAAACCTAAGAACACACCAATAGTTGAGACTAGATGGTACAAGGATAACCAAGACAAAATTAAAGGCTCTGTATCTGAATGCACATAGCATTGTTACAACCAAGGTGGGAGTAATGCACTGTTAATTCAGTCCTACTACTCCACAGGTCATAGCATATCAAATAAAGTTTCCCACCTACCAGAAATTAGCCAAATTAAACACTTTGTTCCTCAGAATAAAGCACATCAACCCAGGTTTCTTAAAACGATAACAAAATTAACTATGTATCAATAAGTCTTAAAAACAATAATGATGTATCTCTATATGTGAAAGGATTCTTTTAAAACTTCTTCCTAACCCTCGTGCACACGCACATACATTAAAAAAAAAGTCAACTGGTTTTAAAAGGATGTTTTGGTTTACAACTGTTTCAACCCAGTTATTTTGTTATTCCTAAGAAACATTCTAGTCGAATATTTCTCAGTCGGTGAGGTGTCAGAGTCGAATAGTCGGATGCCACTTGAAGTCTGTCCAGGTGAGGTTGATAAGACCAGGTGAGAAAGGTGTCTAGGGGTCTGTTACTGTCTTCACCTGTTCTTATTGTAACAGGATTTAATTTTTAAACAGTGTTTTGTGCTCCCCCTTTGTAAATCCTTGTTCACAGCTTTCCAATTATAAGGCACACCAGGTTTTCTTTAGGTTTAAAGAAGAAAAGTGAAATTTATTAAACCTTCAACTTAAGCTCTGATACGGTTAATGCCTACGGATATACGACGCGCTCACGCTAGCATGTACACACCTGCAAATAGGGACAGAAAAGAGCAGAAGAAAAATTAAAATGGAGAGGTTTGAGGCAGTCTCTAAAGGGGGCTTGTTGTTACTGTTTCTGTGTTTCCAGCTCGCTGCAGAGTTCTTGATTGTAGACAGCTCTTACTTTTCGTTGGGGCCCAGTATTATTCTTAAACCTTGTTCACTGTAGGAAACTTTTCTCTGTGTTCATATGTCTTCAATGGTTTTCGAAGCTGGTGACAGCGAGATGAGAGCAGACAGGAGAGAGGTGTGTGCTG
Organism: Heterodontus francisci; assembly: GCF_036365525.1. Lineage (NCBI taxonomy): Eukaryota > Metazoa > Chordata > Chondrichthyes > Heterodontiformes > Heterodontidae > Heterodontus > Heterodontus francisci. The sequence goes on along the minus strand of NC_090373.1, from coordinate 196,246,448 downwards.
CCTGCTGCAGACGAAGTGCTGTGAATGCCTACCCATCACAGACTGTTCATCAATGTCAGGCAAGGCCCCCACCTGCCAAGACTGAAGCACACTCCTGCCTGTCCAGTTCACTGGTCTTTTCAAAATGCACCATGTGAAACTGAAATGCAAACAATCAAGTCATGTGACCTGCCATTTCTCTTGCTGTTGTTCAAGAGCTATTAGCCTTCTGAGCTCAAATCTGTGGCAAGTTCAAAAAGCCAATAGCCAGCTAGTCATGTGACTAAAACTGGTCTGACCACTTCTTCTGTGTATTGGGGAGCAAAGACTGGGTCCCTTTGTTCCAACACTGTGTTACTGTGCAAATGTCTTTCCAGTTTTTAATGTTAATGTGGCGAAATAATGTGTGCTTCAGTCTTGCAGGTGGGGGCCTTGCCTGACATTGATGAGCAGTCTGTGATGGGTAGGCATTCACGGCACTTCGTCTGCAGCAGGTGTCACACAGATCTCTCAGCAAAGGATGTAACAACAGGTCTACTTGGATTTCGAAATAGCAGTCTAGCAATAGAAACTTTCTTGAGCTTTCAGGATCTCCCAAAACAGAAGAGACAGCAGGAATCACTCCTAAGACAGAGATTTTTCAGAGAATGGAGGCAATAGGAATTTGCTACCTTTTTAAAATGCAGGGCTTCTTCTCAGCAAAGGAGCCTTTCTCCACAGAGCAGCATCTCTGCTTTTTCTCTCCAGGGTTCTTTTTCTTTCTCCAGTCAGACCACAGCCACCACCAGAGAGGCAAACTTTCTTTTTTCAGGGAGAGGTCTTTTTTTCTCTGATCTGCAAAAAACAGGTCTCAGTCAGTTTGTTCTGCCTCCTGTCTGTCCAGTTCACTGGTCTTCTCAAAATGCACCATGTGAAATGAAACTCAAACAATAAAGTCATGTGACCTGTCATTTCTCTTGCTGTTGTTTGGAACAGGTGTCTTGCAGTCTGTCCCACTCAGTTCAAACGCCAAGTTTCAGCATTCCGTGTTCACAGAAAAATCTCGGTCTTTCTCGGTCTTTTTAAAAACACAAAATTCTAAGCTTTCAAGTTATAAAAAAAAACTCTTGTGACAGCATCCATAACAAAGTAGATGAACTGATAGCACACGTAAATAAATATGATGTGATGGCCATTACGGAAATGTGACTGCAGAATGACAAGGATTGGTTCCTGAATATTGAGGGGTATATGACACTCAAGAAGAATAGGAAACTAGGTGAAGGTGAAGGGGTAGCGCTGTTAATCAAGGATAGCATTGGTGCAATAGTTAGAGATGAGCTTGGTTCAGGAGATCAGGATGTAGAATCGGTTTGGGTGGAGATCAGAAATAGTAGGGGAAAGAAATCAGTAGTGGGAGTGGTCTACAGGCCCCCGAACAGTAATCACAATGTAGGACGAAGTATACAGGAAGAAAGATTGGGTTCTTGTGATAAAGGGATGGCAATAATCATGGGTGATTTTAATCTGCATATAAACTGGAAAAATCAGATTGGCAATAGTAGCCTGGATGAGGAGAATGCTTTCGTGAGAGTTTCTTAGAGCAGCATGTTCTGGAACCAACCACAGAGCAGGTTATATTAGACTTGGTATTGTGTAATGTGACAGGATTAATTAATGATCTGAGTAAAGGTACCTCTAGGTAGCAGCGACCATAATATGATTGCATTTTACATCCAGTTTAAAAGAGAGAAGAGTGAGTCTATGACTAGTATTTTAAACTTGAATAAGGGTAACTACGTGGGCCTGAAAGCTGAGCAAACTGAAGTAAACTAGGTTGCTCGGCTTGGAGATAGATCAGTAGAGAAGCAGTGGAAGACATTTAAGGGGATATTTCAGAATACTCAATGCGCATATTCCTACTATAAAGAAGAATTCTAAGAGGAGGACCCACCATCTGTTAACTAAAGAAGTTGAGGAAAGCATCAAACTTAAGGAAAAGGCATATAATTACACAAAGATGAGTGGCAGTTCAGATGGTTGGTCAGAATATGAAGAATGGCAGAGAATGACTAAAAGGGTAATCAAGAGAAAGAAATTAGAGTATGAGAGAAAGCTAGTGAGAAATGGAAAAATGGATAGCAAGAGTTTCTACTGGTATTTAAAAAGGAAAAGAGTAAGTAATGTGTAAACAGTGTTAGTCCTCGAGAGAGTGAGAATGGGGAGCTAATAGTGCATAATAAGGAAATGGCAGATGCAATGAACAAATATTTTGCTGCTGTCTTCACTATAGAGGATACAAAAAAAAATTCCAGTAATAGCTGTTTTTCAGGAGGTGGAAGGAAAAGAGGAATTTGGTGAAATTACAATCACCAAGGAAGCTGGACAAAGAACAGTACAGCACAGGAACAGGCCATTCGCCCCTTCAAGCCTGCGCCGATCAAACTGATGGCGCTGCGGGTTGACAAGTCCCCGGGTCTTGATGGACTTCACCCTAGGGTCTTAAAAGAGGTGGCTAATGAGGCAGTAAATGCATTGGTGTTAATTTTTCAAAATTCGCTAATTCTGGAAAGGTTCCATCAGACCGGAAAGTAGCAAATATAACCCCTCCATTCAAGAAGGTGCAAGGGGGTGGGGGGTTTGCGGGGGAGACAGAAAATGGGTAACTATAGGCCAGTTAGCTTGACATCTGTCTTGGGGAAGGTGTTCGAATTGATCATTAAGGAGGTTATAGCTCGGCACTTAGAAAAACTCAAGGTAATCAGGAATAGTCAGCATGGTTTTGTGAAAGAGAAATCATGTTGAACCAATTTATTGGCGTTCTTTGAAGAAGTAATATGTGCTGTGGATAAAGGGAAACCTGTTGACGTACTGTACTTGAATTTCCAGCAGGCATTTGACAAGGTGCTACATAAAAGGTTATTGTACAAAGTAGGAGATCATGGTGTAGGGGGTAACATATTAGCATGGATAGAAGATTGGCTGGCTGGCAGAAAACCGAGTATGCATAAATAGGTCCTTTTCTGATTGGCAGGATGTGACAAGTGGAGTCCCGCAGGGGTGTCTCATGGAGCCTCAACTTTTTACAATTTATATCAATGACTTGGATGAGGGGAGTAATGGCATGGTAGCTAAATTTGCAGATGACACAAAGATAGATAGGAAAGTATGTTATGAAGAGGACATAAGGAGGTTGCAGACCGATATAGATAGGTTGAGTGAGTGGGCAAAAATCTGGCAGATGGTGTATAATGTGGGGAAAATGTGAAGTTGTTCACTTTGGCAGGAAGAATAAAAAAGCCTTGTATTAAACGGAGAATGACTGCAGAAATCCGTGGTATAGAAGGGTCTAGGTGTTCTCTTGCATGAATCACAAAAAGATAGTATGCAGGTACAGCAAATAATAAACAAGGCTAATGGAATTTATTACTTCATCCTTTATTACAAGAGGAATTGAAAATAAAAGTAAGGATGTTCTGCTTCAGTCATGCAGGGCATTGGTGAGACCACATCTCAAAGAACAGTACAGCACAGGAACAGGCCATTCGGCCCTTCAAGCCTGCGCCGACCTTGATGCCTGCCGAAACGAACACCACCTGCACTTCCGGGGCCCATATCCCTCTATTCCCTTCCTATTCATATATTTGTCAAGATGTCTCTTAAACGTCGCTTTCGTATCTGCTTCCACCACCTCCCCTGGCAGCAAGTTCCAGGCACTCACCACCCTCTGTGTAAAAAAAAAAAACTTGCCTCGCACATCCCCTCTAAACTTTGCCCCTCGCACCTGAAACCTATGTCCCCTAGTAACTGACTCTTCCACCCTGGGGAAAAAGCTTCTGACTATCCACTCTGTCCATGCCGCTCATAACTTTGTAAACCTCTATCATGTCGCCCCTCCACCTCCGTCGTTCCAGTGAAAACAATCCGAGTTTTTCCAACCTCTCTTCATAGCTAATGCCCTCCAGACCAGGCAACATCCTGGCAAACCTCCTCTGTACCCTCTCCAAAGCCTCCACGTCCTTCTGGTAGTGTGGCGACCAGAATTGCACGCAATATTCTAAGTGTGGCCTAACTAAGGTTCTGTACAGCTGCAACACGACTTGCCAATTTTTATACTCTATGCCCCGACCGATGAAGGCAAGCATGCCGTATGCCTTCTTGACTACCTTATCCACCTGCGTTGCCACTTTCAGTGACCTGTGGACCTGTATGCCCAGATCTCTCTGCCTGTCAATACTCCTAAGGGTTCTGCCATTTACTGTATACCTCCCACCTGCATTAGACCTTCCAAAATGCATTACCTCACATTTGTCTGGATTAAACTCCATCTGCCATTTCTCCGCCCAAGTCTCCAACCGATCTATAATCCTGCTGTATCCTCTGACAATCCTCATCATTATCCGCAATTCCACCAACCTTTGTGTCGTCCGCAAACTTACTAATCAGACCAGCTACATTTTCCTCCAAATCATTTATATATACTAAAACAGCAAAGGTCCCAGCACTGATCCCTGCGGAACACCACTAGTCACATCCCTCCATTCAGAAAAACACCCATCCACTGTTACCCTCTGTCTTCTATGACTGAGCCAGTTCTGTATCCATCTTGCCAGCTCACCTCTGATCCCGTGTGACTTCACCTTTTGTACCAGTCTGCCATGCGGGACCTTGTCAAAGGCTTTACTAAAGTCCATATAGACAACATCCATCGCCCTTCCCTCATCAATCATCTTCGTCACTCCCTCAAAAAACTCAATCAAATTAGTGAGACACGACCTCCCCTTCACAAAACCATGCTGCCTCTTGCTAATAAGTTCGTTTGTTTCCAAATGGGAGTAAATCCTGTCCCGAAGAATCCTCTCTAATAGTTTCCCTACCACTGACGTAAGGCTCACCGGCCTATAATTTCCTGGATTATCCTTACCACCCTTCTTGAACAAAGGAACAACATTGGCTATTCTCCAGTCCTCTGGGACCTCGCCTGTAGCCAATGAGGATGCAAAGATTTCTGTCAAGGCCCCAGCAATTTCTTCCCTTGCCTCCCTCAGTATTCTAGGGTAGATCCCATCAGGCCCTGGGGACTTATCTACCTTAATGCTTTGCAAGACACCCAACTCCTCCTCCTTTTTGATAATGAGATGACTGAGACTATCTGCACTCCCTTCCCTAGGCTCATCATCCACCAAGTCCTTCTCCTTGGTGAATACTGATGCAAAGTACTCATTTAGCACCTCACCCATTTCCTCTGGCTCCACGCATAGATTCCCATCTCTGTCCTTGAGTGGGCCAACCCTTTCCCTGGTTACCCTCTTGCTCTTTATATATGTATAAAAAGCCTTGGGATTTTCCTTAATCCTGTCTGCCAATGACTTTTCATGACCCCTTTTAGCCCTCCTGACTCCTTGCTTAAGTTCCTTCCTACTGTCTTTATATTCCTCAAGTGCTTAATCTGTTCCTAGCCTTCCAGCCCTTACAAATGCTTCCTTTTTCTTTTTGATTAGGCTCACAATATCCCATGTTATCCAAGCTTCCCGAAACTTGCCAAACTTGTCTGTCTTCCTCACAGGAACATGCTGGTCCTGGATTCTAATCAGCTGACATTTGAAAGACTCCCACATGTCAGATGTTGATTTACCCTCAAACAGCCGCCCCCAATCTAAATTCTTCGGTTCCTGCCTAATATTGTTATAATTAGCCTTCCCCCAATTTAGCACCTTCACCTGAGGACTACTCTTATCCTTATCCACAAGTACCTTAAAACTTATGGAATTATGGTCACTGCACCTGAAATGCACCCCCACTGAAACTTCGACCACCTGGCTGGGCTCATTCCCCAATACCAGGTCCAGAATGGCCCCATCCCTAGTTGGACTATCTACATACTATTTCAAGAAGCCCTCCTGGATGCTCCTCACAAATTCTGCCCCATCCAAGCCCCTAGCACTAAGTGAGTCCCAGTCAATATTGGGGAAGTTAAAATCACCCATCACCACAACCTTTACATCTTTCCAAAATCTGTCTACATATCTGCTCCTCTACCTCCTGCTGGCTGTTGGGAGGCCTGTAGTAAACCCCCAACATCGTGACTGCACCCTTCCTATTCCTGAGCTCCACCCATATTGCCTCGCTGCATGACCTCTCTGAGGTGTCCTTCCGCAGTACAGCTGTGATATTCTCCTTGACCAGTAATGCAACTCCTCCACCCCTTTTACATCCCCCTCTATCCCGCCCGAAGCTTCTAAAGCCTGGAACATTTAGCTGCCAATCCTGCCCTTCCCTCAACCAAGTCTCTGTAATAGCACCAACATCATATTTCCAAGTACTAATCCAAGCTCCAAGTTCATCTGCCTTACCTGTTATACTTCTCGCGTTGAAACAAATGCACTTCAGACCACCAGTCCTGCTGTGCTCAGCAACATCTCCCTGCCTGCTCTTCCTCTTAGTCCTACTGGCCTTATTTACTCTGTCCTCCTCATTTACTTCACTAGCTGTCCTACTGCTCTGGTTCCCACCCCCCTGCCACACTAGTTTAAACCCTCCCGAGTGATGCTAGCAAACCTTGCAGCCAGGATATTAGTGCCCTTCCAGTTTAGATGCAACCCATCCTCCTTGTACAGGTCCCATCTGTCCCTGAAGAGAGCCCAATGGTCCAGATATCTGAAACCCTCCTTTCTACACCAGCTGCTCAGCCACGTGTTTAGCTGCACTATCTTCCTATTTCTAGCCTCACTGGCACAGGGAGTAATCCAGAGATTACAACCCTAGAGGTCCTGTTTTTTAACTTACTACCTAACTCCCTAAACTCCCCCTGCAGGACCTCATCACTCTTCCTGCCTATGTCATTGGTACTGAAGTGTACCACAAGCTCTGGCTGTTCACCCTCCCGAGGTCAGTTTTTAAAAAAAATATATACTCACCGCTCTGGAACTCCGCCCTCCGAGTCTGCTCCGAGAATCCCCGAGGTAAGTTTTTTTTTTATATACTCACCGCTCTGGAATACCGCCCTCCGAGTCTGTGAATACTATGTGCAGTTTTGGTCTCCTTATTTAAGGAAGGATGTAAATGCGTTGGAGGCAGTTCAGAGGTGGTTTGCTGGATTGATACCTGGAATGAGCGAGTTGCCTTATGAGGAAAGATTGGACAGACTGGGCTTGTTTTCACTGGAGTTTAGAAGAGTGAGGGGAGACTTGATTGATGTATGTAAGATCCTGGATGGTCTTGACAAGGTGGGTGTGGAGAGGATGTTTCCTCTATGGGTGAGTCCCCAGACCTTGGGGACACTGTTTTAAAATTAGGTGTCGCCCTTTTAGGACAGAGATGAGAAATATTTTTTTCTCAGGCTTGTGCGACTTTGGAACTCTCTGCCTCAGATGGTCGTGAAGACGGGGTCATTGGATATTTCTAAGGAGGAGGTAGATAGATTCTTATTAGGCAAGGGAATCATGGGTTATCGGGGGTAGATGGGAGTGTGGAATTTGAAACAAACAGATCAGCCATAATCCTCTAGAATGGCAGAGCAGGCTCGAGGGGCCGAATGGCCTACTTCTCCTAATTTGTATGTTCCATATGATAATGAGAAACTGTTGAACGCACTGGATGTAGGAAAGGCTATGGACCCCCACAACATTCTGGCTATAGTATTCAAAACCTGCGCTCCAGCATTAGTCGTACCAGGTTGTTCCAGTACAGCTACAACATTAGCCTCTACCTGACCAGGTGGAAAATTGCTCAGGTATGTCCTTTCCACAAAAAGCAGGAAAAATCCAATCTGGCCTATTACTGCCCTATCAGCCTATTCTCAATCATCAGCAAAGTGATGGAAGGTGTTGACAACACCTTCCATCAGGCAGCACCTACTCAGTAATAACCTGCTCACCAATGCTCAGTTTGGGTTCCAGCAGGACAACTCTGCTTCAGTCTTCATTACAGGCTTGGTTCAAACATGGACAAAAGAGCTGAGTTCCAAACGTGAGGTCAGAGTGACTGCCCTGACATCAAGCATTTGACCTAAGTGTGTCATCAAGGTGCCCTAGCAAAATTGAGGTCCATGGGAATCGATAAAAACTCCACTCGTTAGTCATGCCTGGCAGAAAGGAAGATGGTTGTGGTTGTTGGCCTCCATCATCTCAGCCCCAGGACATCACTGCAGGAGTTCCTCAGGGCAGTGTCCTAGTCCCAACCATCTTCAGCTGCTTCATCAATGACCTTTCCTCCATCATAAGGTCGGAAGTGGGGATGTTTGATGATGGTTGCGCAATGTTCAGCTGCATTTGCAGCTCTTCAGAGATTGAAATAGTCTGTGCCTGCATGCAGAAATGTTTGGATAACAGTCAGGCTTGGGCTGCTAAGTGGCAAGTAACATTTGTGCCACACAAGTGCCAGGAAATGCCATCTCGAACAAGGGAGAATCTAACCATCGCCTCTTGACATTCAGTGGCAGTCCCATCGCTGAATTCCCCCATGATAAGCAGCCTTGGAGGTGGGGGAGGTGTGGGATCACTATTAACCAACCACATAAATACTGTGGCTACAAGAGCAAGTCAGAGACTGGGAATTCTGCAGTGAGTAGCTCACTACCTATGTCCCCAAAACTTTTCCACCATCTATAATGCACAAGTCAGGAGTGTGATGAAATACACTCCAATTGCGTGGATGAGTGCAGCTCCAGCAACACTCAAGAAGCTTGATACCATCCAGGACAAAGTAGCCTGCTTGATTGGCACCCCATCCACAAACATTCACTCCCTCCACCACCGGTACACTGTGGTTGCAGCTTGCACTATCTACAAGACGCACTGCAGCAACTTGCCAAGGCTCCATTAGCAGTACTTTTCAAACCCGAAAAGGACAAGGGAAGACCACCACCTTCAAGTGATACTCTGTCCTGATTTGGAATTGTATTGCTGTTCCTTCACTGTCGCTGGGCCAAAATCCTGGAACTCCCTCCTTGATAGCGCTGTGGGTGTACCTACACCACGTTGACTGCAGTGGTTCAAGAAGGTGGATCATCACCACCATCTCAAGGGAACTTAAGGATGGGCAATAAATACTGGCCGTGCCAGTGATGCCAACATCCCATGAACGAATTAAAAATAAAGTTACTTTGGAACTTTTGTCGCTATTGTTTTCTTGGCAAATACAGCAGTGTGATAGATACATGACCAGTTAATAATTTTGGTGATGTTGGTTGAGGAATGAATGATGAGCAGGACACTGAGAAAACTTGGTCCTTTGGATAGTACTATGCGATCTTTTATGTCCATCTGAGTAGACAGTCGAGTTAGAACCATACAACCATAGAAAAATTACAGCACAGAAGGAAGCCATTCAGCCCATCATGTCTCCGCCGGACAAAAAAACTAGCCATCCAATCTAATCCCACCTTCCAGCGCCTGGTCCGTAGCCTTTCAGGTTACAGCACTTCAGGTGATGTCCAGGTACCTTTTTAAATGATTTGAGGGTTTCTGCCTCCACCACCATTCCAGTCAGTGAATTCCAGACATCCACCACCCTCTGGACGAAAAGGTTTTCCCTCATGTCCCCTCTAATCCTTCTACCAATCACCTTAATTCTGTGCCCCCTGGTATTTGACCTCTCTGCTAGGGTAAACAGGTCCTTCCTGTTTACTCTATCTAGGCCCCTCATAATTTTGTACACCTCTATTAAGTCTCCCCTCAGCCTCCTCTGTTCTAAGGAAAACAGCCCTAGCCGATCCAATCTTTCCTCGTAGCTGCAACTTTCGAGCCCTAACAACGTTCTTGTAAATCTCCTCTATACTCTCTCCACAGCAATTATGTCCTTCCTGTAATGTGGTGACCAGATCTGCATGCAGTACTCCAGCTGTGGCCTAACCAGCGTTTTATGCAGTTCTGGCATTACATCCCTGCTTTTGTATTCTATACCTCAGCCAATAAAGGAAAGCATTCCATATGCCTTCTTCACCACTCAGTCTACCTGTCCTGCCACCTTCAGGGACCTGTGGACGTGCACTCCAAGGTCTCTCACTTCTTCTACCCCTCTCAATATTCTCCCGTTTCTCGATTTAACATTACTGCTGAAAAATGGCATTTCTTCAAATGCAGCACTCACTTAGTACTGCAGTGAAGTGTCAGCCTGGATTACATGCTCAATTGCTGGAGTGGAACTTGACTCCATACCATTTGAATGTTGCTTTTGAGCCAAGGTAGTAATCATGGTCGTGTGTAGGTAATAAGAGAGGGAGAGCCAATGATGTGTTTTTGGGGAATTATGAAGTGGCTTTATTTTTTTTTTATGAGAAGCCATTCTTGACATTGCCCTGGTTGCCACTTAGGAATGGAACCACAAGAGGACATTCCAGGGAGCTGGACAACAGAGGGAGGTGGTGGATGCAGTCAGCAATGTTGCATCCTACAGACAAGGGCTTGCACAGTTGCAGAAGGTTTCATTTCAGACATTGGCCAGGGCATTGCTAGTGGAGCTAGCAGTGCAATAGGCGATCTGAGCAGAAGCTCCTACTTTTTACGTTCCTGCTTGCTTGTTGCTTGGACTCCTGTGCAGCTCTAGTGAGCCTCACCCATTCTTCTTTTTGGTGCAGTGAACAGCACAGAAGTTGAATTGAACAGGGACTTCTGAGAGAATTGGATATGGACCTTGGAGGCACAGCATGTTCAAGAACATTGGAGAGAAATGTGAGGTTAGAACTGAGTATTAGAGAGAGAAAGGGGTTTGATGAGGCTGGTCATTGTGAGACGAGGGGCCATGGGTTGTCTTTGTATGGCTCAGTAATTCATTGGACAGCCCTTTGTCGTTGAGCATCAGGGGAGCTATTGAGCTGACATTGGTGGGACTGTTGCAGTAACTCCGCATTATGACCGAAATGGTAACACTTGCTACTGATCTTTTGTATATTGAGAAACTAGTTTGAGGCACCAAGAGCTGTCGTGCAGGATGCCATCAAGGTTGAAAATAGTATTGGAGAGGTTAATGAAAATGTAGCAATTAGATGACACCAAGTTTTGAGTTTTAAATCCCAAAGATTGTGTAGGATGAAGGAGATTGAGCAAAGCATGATGTTCTACAGTTTGATGTCCTGGAAAAAGAATCAGAAGAGAAGCAGTATCTGGTGAAGAGGAAAACTGTGGGATGGTATTCCGTTTTAGAATAAACGAGAGAGGAACATTCGGAGGAGTATAAATGGTTATATTGGCTTTCTCCATTTTAAATTGAGGAAGTTTGCAGCAGGGGCATTGGTGAGAGAAGGATTGCTCATCAAATGACTAATTTTTTTTGTATCCTGTTGAGTGTGAGAACTGCTGAAAATACCTATCCAAATACAGGGCTAGTGTTTTAGTTTTGGACAAACTTGGTCATTCTAGAGTTTAAAAACTTTTGAGAGGGAATACATGGGCATATAGAGAAAACCGTTTCAGCACTGCAAAGATTTCCATTTGTGCTCCGAACACAGGAAATAGGAGCAGCAGTAGCCCATTTGATGGTGATGCTCATAGTATTGGACTAAGAAGAACAAAGGTTGGAGCTGGTCAATGTATGAAGTGGGAGATGAGATTTGAAGAATTGAAAACAGAAGATCTCTAGTAGCATGATGTCCAGGTGTACAGAGTACTGCTTCTACAGGGGACTATAAAATTGGGAAATTTTAAATGAGGGAATTTTGTACAGATAGGGAAAAGGTGCTATTCTGCTATTTTTAAATAAAAACAAGGAGCAGTCCAGGAGAGGGAGTTGGAGACAGTGAGACCTGTTAGCTGGGTTCTAGAGGCATTATTTAAAATTAATAGTTTAAGATTTAGATATTTAGATTTAGAGATGCAGCACTGAAACAGGCCCTTCGGCCCACCGAGTCTGTGCCGACCATTAACCACCCATTTATACTAATCCTACACTAATCCCATATTCCTACCACATCCTCACCTGTCCCTATATTCCCCTACCACCTACCTATACTAGGGGCAATTTATAAGGGCTAATTTACCTATCAACCTGCATGTCTTTTGGCTGTGGGAGGAAACCGGAGCACCTGGAGGAAACCCACGCAGACACGGGGAGAACTTGCAAACTCCACACAGGCAGTACCCAGAATTGAACCCGGGTTGCTGGAGCTGTGAGGCTGCGGTGCTAACCACTGTGCCGCCCCACAGGGTACTAACGGGATTCTCAAGGAGGGAATAGACATTTTTTTTCCAGATCATGGATAGGCAGCTGAGACCTGTTGCTTGTAATTCCTGTGCCATGTGGGAACTTCAGGACACTTCATCTGTCTTGTTTTTGAGAGTGTGGCCTGCAAAGCATATGGCATCTTGGGCTTCATAAATAAAGATATTGAGGGAAATTATGCTGAACCTTTTTTATAAAGCTCTGGTTACGTCCCAACTGGAGTATTGCATCCAGTTCTGGTCGTCCTACTTTATGAAGGATGTGAGGGTCCAGAGGAGATTTACCAGAATGGTTCCAGGGATGAGGGAATTTGGCTACAAGGTTAGGTTGGAGAAACTGGGTTTGTTCTCCTTGGAGCAAAGATTGTGCAGAGATTCAATAGAGGTGCACAAGATTATGAGAAATTTAGATTAGGTAGACAAAGTAAAACTGTTCCCATCAGCTAATGGTACAAGGACTAAGGGACACTGATTTAAGGTTTTGGGCAAGAGATGCAAGGGGGATGTGAGGAAGAACTTTTTTACGCAGCAAGTGGTAATGACGTGGAACTCGCTGCCCATGAGGGTGGTGGAAGCAGAGGTGATCAATAATTTCAAAAGGAAGTTGGATGGACACTTGAAGGGAATAAACTTGCAGGGCTATGGGGATAGAGTGGGGGAATGGGACTGACTGGATTACTCTATAGAGAGCCAGTCTAGACTCGATGGGCCAAATGGCTTACTTCTGTGCTATACATGACTCTGATTCTAAATTTCTCTGCCAGTTTTCCCTTTAAGACACTCCTTCTAGCCTACCTCTTTGACCAAGCTTTTGGTCACCTATCCTAATCTCTCCTTGTGTGGCTCTGGATTAACTGTTGTCTGATAACGCTCCTGCAAAGCATCTTGAGTTGTTGCACTATTTTAAAGGTGCTATATAAGTGCAAGTTGTTTCCTCTCCCTAACTTGGGGTGCTGATTCTAGCTGTGTAACAACCCTGATGCTACTTGTCATGTTTGCTTTTTTGTTGGCGAGTGGGAGGAGAAGAGGAAAGCAAAAACGATATGCGATAGTAATTAAAAAAAATACAAGATTTGCATGCAGCTGGAGAAAGCAGTTTAGAGTTTTCTGTGAAGTTGAACCAAATCCTGCACTCGCCCTTGGACAGTACTTGCCAATAATCTCAACGATCATGCACAATAATTTTTAAAGTTGTATTTTGTTTTTCTTCAGCTAATGATTTGTCTTTCAAATAAGAGCAGGGACTTTCACCTATGTAATTAATACACATGTCTCTGTGTGTGTCTCTAGTTGCGATTTAGTATTTAAAGTGGAAATCTAAAAATACTGCAGTATTGCTGAGAAAACAGGTTTGAATAGTGTTGGCATGCATTTTCCTGGAGTATGCAATATCCTTATTTATTCTTTCTACTTTCCTCACTCCCTTGTAATGAACCCTTGAGTCTGTGATTTTTACCTTTTCGGGAATGTTTTCATTTTTAGGGTTAGAAAATAGGGTAGAAATAGAAATTTGGGATTGGTGGAATTCTGACATCCAAAAAATAGACTATTTGGACTTCAAGTTGAGCAAATAGAAGTGGCAAAGAATAAATGAAGATGGGAAAATGGTGGGTGAAAGATCAGGGGACGGGGCAGAGACTTGCTATCTTCATGTACCTTATAGAGTGACATTAACAGAGATCTCATAGAAAATTGCCTCCTTTTTGGAACTCGCACACCTACCTACCTAGTAAATTAAGAATGGCATGTGTTGCGCCCAATCGCTCCAGTCAAAGCCCCCAATCAAAATATTCTGATTGTGTGGGAGAAATGCACTGTTAATTCAATGCCATACCTCCACAGATTGCCTAACATGTCATTTTAAACTTTCCAAATTAAACGGAGACCCAGCCAAATTATACCATCTATTAACCCCCGAATGAGGCTAACCAAACCAGATGCCTTTAAATCAACAAATTAACTCTTTAATTAGAAAAACTAAATTCTGAAACACTACTAAGATATAAACAACATTTAAAATAGAAAAATTAGAGTCTTTGCAGATTTACGCTTCTGCTGGAGGTGCAAAGTTGTTTGAAGTCCTCACAGCTGTCCGATGGGGGGAAGAAAAGGTTCTTCAACAGTAGAACAGTCTGTAGTCTAATTCAGAAGTCAAAATTGTTGCTCCTTCTCCAGTGATGAATTTCAACAATTAACAACTTGCAAACACTTTTTAATGAATCAATTTGGTTTGAGAATGTTTTTGAGGGATAAAAGATTGTCACAGTCTAACTTCCTTCAGTTTAAATTATTAGAGATCTCTGTTTTGGTTTGACTTTTTAGAATTTTGAGAGAGAATAATAAATAGACTAAACTCTCTTCAGTTTAAATGGTCCGAGAGTCTCCTTTCAGGTACTAACACACAGCTGTCTGTCTGTTTCTCTGAGTTGGAACAGTCTGTTTCCACTATAAGCCAGTTCAAAATTTAAATTGTAACAATGTATCTCTCGATCTCTGGTCCTTAATGGTTGTATATCGGGTAATGAGAATGCACTCTTTGACTCAGTTTTTACAGCTTGCTGCCTTAAAGCAGTACTGCCCCCTGTCCAGCCTTAAAGGCACACCGCATTCTTCCCGAAAAAAATCTACACGATCATAACACATGGGATGGGAGGATCTTGCAGAAAAAGTATTCAGAAAAGGGAAAAGAAGCAGCACCAATTGTGCAGCTTTTTGTATTGTATGCTGTCACTTGGTTTGTGAATAACAGCTCTATGTACAGTAGGCATATATCTCTGTTGCAGCTCCTGCTGAAGTTTGTTTCACATCTAGCAGCAGATACTTGCCAATACAATTAGTATAAATGCTTTGTGTGTTTGCACCACCTGATTAAGCACTTAATCCAGAGAGTCAACCAGATTCAAATGTTCGTTAATTTAATACAAACCGCAAACTGGGAGGGTTATAGCATTGTGCAGTAAACGTGAATGTTCTATTTCATTTTTTAAAAAAATGATTTAAATGTTGCAGGAAATATTGATATATTCTACATATGATACGGGTGTTTCCATTTTTTTGTTACAATTTGAAAATTTATAGTTTAAAACTGAAAAGGGATTCCATAGATGCTGAAACTGTAAACAGTTACTGGAAGGTTTGGACTGAGTGAACTGTAAACAGTTACTGGAAGGCACCTGTTTTCAAGTAAAAACCCAGCAGGGGTTGTATAGATTTGGAGTGATGTTTACAAATAAGTGACATGCGAGATTTATAGATGCCATAAGACTGGATCTCTGGAAAGTTTTTGTTTCAATTTGAACTGTCAAAAAGCCAGTAGGTGTTTCTGTCTGCACAGAAGAAGACAGCTCATCTCTCTCTTGAAAAGAAACCCTGTATTTCCAATGTGGCAGATTCTTATTTGCTCCTGTATTTGAAGGAAGCTTGCATATTTGAAGGAACCATGCATTGAATGTGTGGACACTGAAACCTTGTTGCTGCCTTCCTGCTGTAAGACTTATTTGGATCCTTCCGTAGCTGCATCTCTTGGAAAGCCTACCCAAACTGATCATCAACATCGCCTGGAAGGAACTTTCTAGGAAGATCCCATTGACAGCCGTTGACCCCTTTGGGAAGCCTAACCAAAACAAAAGGACTTCTTTCCATACCTTCCTTTCAGACTAAGTGTTTTTTTTTATTCATTTCATTTCTTTATACAGCTGTAAACAAAAATCCCTTTTTTATTTTTCCCAGTTAACCTGTGTGTGTGTCTGGGCTAGGATAAATAAGGAGCTTTAATATTTCAGTTTGTCTGTATGTTACTTTATTATTGGTTAAGACTTGTTTTATAATCTGATAATTTTATTGTTTATTAAAGAAACCTGGTTGGTGTGTTTTATTCAGGGATAAAACTGGACTATATGATTGACTGTATCTTCGAGGATGTAACTAGTAGAGTTGATGAGGGGGAGCCAGTGGATGTGGTTTATTTGGACTTTCAGAAGGCTTTCGACAAAGTCCTACGTAAGAGATTAGCGTGTAAAATTAAAGCGCATTGGATTGGGGGTAGTGTATTGCGATGGATAGAAAATTGGTTGGCGGACAGGTAACAGAGTAGGGATAAATGGGTCTTTTTCTGAATGGCAGGCAGTGACTAGTGGGGTACCGCAGGGATTGGTGCTCGGACCCCAGCTATTCACAATTTACATTAATGATTTAGATGAGGGAACTAAATGTAATATCTCCAAATTTGCAGATGAGACAAAACTGGGTGGGAGGGTGAGTTGTGAAGAGGATGCAGAGAGGCTTCAGGGTGATTTGGACAAGTGGAGTGAGTGGGCAAATGCATGGCAGATGCAGTATAATGTGGATAAATGTGAGGTTATCCACTTTGGTAGCAAAAACAGGAAGGCAGATTATTATCTGAACGGCTATAAACTGAGGGGAATATGCAACGAGACCTGGGTGTTCTCGTACACCAGTCGCTGCAGGTGCAACAGGCGGTAAAGGCAAATGGTATGTTGGCCTTCATAGCGAGAGGATTCGAGTACAGGAGCAGGGATGTCTTGCTGCAGTTATACAGGGCCTCGGTAAGACCACATCTGGAGTATTGTGTTGCAGTTTTGGTCTCCTTATCTGAGGAAGGATGTTCTTGCTATAGAAGGGAGTGCAGCAAAGGTTTACCAGACTGATTCCTGGGATGGTGGGACTGACGTATGAGGAGAGATTGAGTCGGTTATGATTATATTCGCTGGAGTTCAGAAGAGTGAGGGGGATCTCATAGAAACCTGTAAAATTCTTGACAGGGTAGATGCAGGAAGGATGTTTCCGATGGTGGGGAAGTCCAGAACCAGGGGTCATAGTCTCAGGATATGGGGTAAACCTTTCAGAACTGAGATGAGGAGAAATTACTTCACGCAGAGAGTGGTGAGCCTGTGGAATTCGCTACCACAAAAAGCAATTAAGGCCAAAACATTGAATGTTTTCAAAAAGGAGTTAGATGTAGCTCTTGGGTCTAAAGGGATCAAAGGATATGGGACGAAAGCGGGAACAGGTTACCGAGTTGGATCAGCCATGATCGTAATGAATGGCGGAGCATGCTTGAAGGGCCGAATGGCCTATGCCTGCTCCTATTTTCTATGTTTCTATGTATCGGTAAGTGGGAAAATTTGAAGTGGAACTGAATTAATAGTGCACTCCTCCCACCTCGGTCATAACAATAATTTGAACACACTGGTCTTTTTTTCCACAAGAGATCAGTCGCAATTTTCTTGCCAAATGAGGACCATGTGGATCAGGTCTCTCTCCACTTGCAAGTCGACTCTGATGTCCCTGATAGGGGGCATCTTGAAGGGGCACTGTTGTAAATGATAGGGGCCTATGTTAATCAAGAGTTGAGTTACACTGGAAATCCATGCAACCGGCTGGATGTTCCACACTCCTTACTGTTAATTTTCTGACAGCCCACACCTCTCTGCTTGGCTTGAAGTCACAACTCTTCCTTGGTTCCAGTGGAGCTGCTCTGTGATGTGTGTGAAGACTCCCTGTGACTGATACAGAACAACTTAGCAGCATCCAGCACCATTCCTTCACTTGCCATTGATGGCTGCCCCTTCAGCCATCTATGCCCTAAGCTCTGAAATTCCCTACCTAAATCTCTTTACCTTTGCCTCCTTTTAAAACACTCATTAAGATCTATGTCTTTGATCAAATTTCTGGTCACCTGCACTAATGGCTCCTCCTATGGTTCGGTGTCAGTTTTTGTCTGATTACTCTTCTGTGAAGTACTTTGGGATATTTTACTACATTTAAGGTGTTGTCTGAATGCAAGTCGTTGTTAAGTAACACTGTCTGCCTGTGTATTTCAGTCCCAACCTCATAAGAACACTCCCTTGCTGATCAGTGTGGTATTTTTGCACTTATGTCAACCATCGTTAGGCCTATCTGAGTGGATTGAGGCTGCCTAAACTTAATTCACATACTTCCCTTAAAGTCAGAAAACAGCAGGCAATTTCTTTCTACCAGTCTGTGGTTGGATTTGAATCCAGATTCCTGGAAGGAAAGGCCAGCATCTAATTTGCTCGACCACCCAGCTGCTCTCTCTTTCCCCATCCAATGCAATTTGGCTCTTTAGGTACAGTTCATAGAAATCATGGTGTAAATATTCTGCTTGAAGAACCATTCTTTGTTAAATTGTATTTGTTGTGTTTAAGTGTATGCTTTTAATCCAGATTACAGACTTAAAAATCTGACACTCACTCCTTCAAGGACTGTCACAATGCAATATTTATTTGTGAGCTTGTTATTGACTCAGTTTAAAAATTAGAGTATTCTTTTATCTCATATCTGCATTATCCCTCAGTCTCTGAGCACAAATATTCAATAAAAGAAGACTGGCTCTTTAAGCAATGTGCCAGCATTCCTTTAATAAGTCAGCAAATTTATCTAGTGAGAAGGTAATAGCCACATAGATCAGGAAGTTCCAGGTTTGGTCCCCAGTTTGTGCTAGGTTTGTTGGTGTTATTAGTCAGGGCAGTAGTACTTGTACTACAGTCAGC
This sequence comes from Heterodontus francisci, assembly GCF_036365525.1. Classification (NCBI taxonomy): domain Eukaryota; kingdom Metazoa; phylum Chordata; class Chondrichthyes; order Heterodontiformes; family Heterodontidae; genus Heterodontus; species Heterodontus francisci. The sequence continues at coordinate 196,227,802 of NC_090373.1, read as the reverse complement.
CTCAGCATTCCTCTGTTAGGTTGGAAAATGAAACCGGTTTCCCACTTATTGATTGCTCTTTGGTGCAGCCTACTGGAAATATACTGACTGTTGAGAGAGTTCCATTTTGAGCTTGACGTTTTCTTGTTGTTATCTTGTCTCCCCGCACCTTCCCCGGTCGAATAGGATGCTGACATTTTCCATTGAGACTCCTATGTTAGTAATTGTCACTTGAGTAAAGTACTGAAGGGTGTGTGCTTGACATAACCTTCGCAAGAGGTCAACACTTTTTGGATAGGAGGGGTGAAAATGACTGAAAATCTTGTTTATTAAATATTATTTCTCTCTGTTAAAAGGATAGTGGATGTTCTTTGAAGAACAATGTTAATTTGGCAAAAATTGAAAATAAATAGTGCTCTTGACCATCAGAATTAAGTGCATTTCCTACGAAGCAATATTGTAGCAAGATATTGAGGAAATGGAATTTGAGGTAAATTGCCAATAATTGATTTGATGCTGACGTCAATTCTGCATTGTAATTATAACTCAGGCTTTCTGACTGGTTTGCTGCTTTCAACGTTTGCTGTATTAAGCAGACCTTTCCTTTTAAACCTGCCAAAATTCTTGCATTGCACTTTCTATGTGTTTGCTGAATCTGTTTTTCCTTTTTTTTTTAAAAAAAGGAGCCTTATTAAAGAAGTGTTGATTCTTTGAATGTGTGGGTGTTCTTTCAGTCAGAAGTTGCATGTTCTATCCATCACGTGCACATACCTCAGAGGGTATGACCAAGGTTTTGGTTTTCCTTATGCAGCATTTTCTTTACCATTTATAAAATAAGAATTTTTGGGAATACCCAATAAAGCTGTCCATTTTGATGGATCAACACCATTCTATCACCTGCACCCCATATCCCTCAATCTCTTTTCCCAAGAAGCGTATTTGATTGTCTCTTGAACCCACTGACCAGGTCTGTTTCAGTGACTTTCCCCAATTCTTCAACACTTTATCATGGAGGTAGAAAAGTTCTAATTGACTTCCCTACTTCCTGATTTTTTTTTTTAGTGTGAACTCTAATATTAAATTCTTTCTCATGGTGAACAATTTGTTTGGCTACACTATTATAAATTTTCTTTATAATCTGGAACAAAGATAACCATGGGGATAGCGCGGGAAAGTGTCGTTGTTAGATGATCGGCCATGATCTAATTGAATGGCAGAGCAGGCTTGTTGGGTTAAATGGCTTACTCCTGCTCCTAAGAAGGATAGAGAAGAGAAGCAAGGAAGAAAGAAATTTTGCATCTGTTTTCTGTGTGAAATCCTGACTGCGCAGTACAGTTTGATGTATGGTGTACAGTGTGAGGTGCTGTAGCTGCCAGGAAGGAATTGATCCAATCTAGGCAGTGTCGCTAATCAAAGGCCATCCATAGAGTAACTCCCTAATAAAGGGGAAATGCATGATCCTGGGTCAGAAAGACCAATATGTTGATGTATGTAGCCAGCTCTGATGAAAGCTCACTCTGGAAAGGTTAACTGGCCTTTCTAGTTTAGATGCTAATCAACTTTGTGCATTTCTGCCATTTTCTCTTTTTAATTTTAGATTCTTAACATTTCATGGTTTTCCTTTTTTAAGCATAATTTGAAGTCGGGTAAAGGCCTTGCAGCCGATTGATGTCCATCTTTAGTACCTATCTCTCCTGCTGCATTTTGAGTGTTTTATTTGGGAATTGGCCTTTATAGCCACTCCAGGCGCTGCTTCACAAACCACTGACCACCTCCAGGCGCGTATCCATTGTCTCTCGAGATAAGGAGGCCCAAAAGAAAGAATTTGGCCACTACTGCCCTCCCCATCGGAGTCTTCTGAGAGTTTTTCAGTTGTATTTTTTGAGTTTATCTCATACAAGTATTTCATGAAATACTTATACATTTCCATTGCATGGTGCTTATGAGAGGAGTACATAAATATATGCAGATTTCTTGGTATTGTCACATTTATGCCGGAAATAAGGTGGATTTAGGGATTGTGTCATTTAGTTCCTGATCAGACCTGCGGAAGGGGGCTGTTATGCTTCCCTCTTGGACAGATTGGTGCTTTGGAGGGTGAAATTTGTTGCACTCGTTTAGGGTACAATTTATACAGCATCATCTTGAGTTGGCCTTTGTATATTCTGCTGTAGTTAATGAAGACAAACACTTGGCTCTGTAATTCTGTTTATTCCACCTCCATTAATAGACAGCATAGGCCTCATTCCCAAGTCACCATCAGGTTTTCTGTCTTTGAGCTTAAGTTCTGTTGTCCCCAGGTGACTCTCTTCCAGTATTCTCCTGGTCAGCTGCCCATTTTCCACTGTCCGTAAACGTTAGCTGATCAAAAATTCTGCAGCCCATTTCTTAACTTGCATCAAGTCCAGTTCACCCATCACCCCTGTACCTACTGACCTACATTGGCACCTGATGCACCAGCACTTCAATTTTTAAAATTCTCATCCTCCATAGTCTCCCCTTTTCCCCCCCCCCCCCCCCCCCAATCTTTATTACCTTGTCCAACCCTGATCTGTTATGCATCCCCACTTCCTTTGTTCCACCAATTACTGCTATGCCTTCAAACATCTGGACCCTAAGCTCAGGAATTCCCTCCCTAAACCCCTCCACCTCACAATCTCTCTCCTCTCCTCTCTTTAAACTGTCCTTAAAAACTACCATGACCAACCTTTTTAGTTACACCTTGTAATATCTTCAGTTTGATGTAAATTTTTGTCTATGATGCTTTTGTGATGCTTCTTGAGATATTTTCCACACTAAGGGTGCCAGATAAATGTAAGTTGGTTTCCCAGCAAAATCTGTGGTTGGAATTTTAAACCTTTGTCGTCTTTGTAGACATTGTAGTTGGAGATTCTCCAGTCTTTCCTCCTCATGTTTACACTCTGAATCAGTTGGGTATATTTTCTAACTAGTGCCGCTCCTTGTATGATTGCTGACTTGTGCTAAATTCCTCTACGCTTTGTTAAATAGGTTAACACCAATGGTTAAGAAAATAAGTGCAGAGAGGAACATAGTACGAGTGTGTTATGTCTATTTGGCAACAGAGGTGGTAGGCAACATATCTCAGTGTATTCTCTTCACTATTTTCTCCAATGCATGTATAGATTTGTTATAATGACTAGATTTGAACATGTACCCCAACTGTGGTCTGACCATTTCATTATAAAGCCTTAGCATAACATCTGTAGATTTGAACTCGACTTGAGACTATATATTGTAGAACTCTGGCTGTTTTTTAAAATATCCTTTGCCTTAACTATTTGCTGCCCAGTTGCATGTCGAAGCTAAAATATTCTTCAAATCTATTATTGTATAATCTCTCTGCTGTCCTAGTTTTAGTGATGTCAGCAAATTTAACAAGCTTTTGTTTGTTTTTGATGCATCATTTCTGTAGTTTAATAGTTCAAGCACTGAATCCCTGCTGGACATTAGACAAGATTCCTGTAACACTCATGAGACACGTGTGATAAATGTGGTTTCTTTCTTTTGGGGCAATTTCATTTTGATCAAATTTGTCTTTCGGTGAAGTGACGTTAGAATCCAGGAGAGACTTGGACAAGGACATGCAGGTCACACATTCTGACTTTTTATGATTCCAGAAACTTGTTACGCTGTAATTTCTTCAGTGGTCGTGCTGCAGGATTACCACTGGGGGAGGGTGTCATTGCAGCATGCCAAGTGTAAGCAATTTACATTATCAATGTACATTTAGGAATTCATAGAGTCATAGAGTTATACAGCACAGAAACAGGCCCTTCGGCCCATCGTGTCTCTGCCGCCCAGCAGTGGATGGAGCATTTCTGACATCCTGTCCCATGATGTTTGTTTTCTTGAGGCTGACGGTTAGGCCAAATTCGTTGCAAGCAGCCCCAAACCTGTCGATTAGTCTCTGCAGACACTCGTCCATGTGAGATGTTAATACAGCATCGTCAGCAAAGAGGAGTTCCCTGATGAGGACTTTCCGTACTTTGCTCACTATTGTCCACTGGCAACACAATGAATTGAAAATCCCATCTTTGCAAATGTCTCAGTGACATTGTTTCACCTTGCTTCTGTAAGCTCCTGTAGCAGAGAGCCTAGTGGAGCCACAGCCTTTGACTTCTGTTTCTGCCTCAGAGCGCCTACTACTTGGTTGCAAAGTTTCCAGATATCTTAAGTCCTACTTTTTAGTCCTCATTTCCTAAATCTCGTGATGCTGCTAATTCCACCTGCAGCTTTAAAATACCTTAGCATAACCTATCTTTTTATGACTGCATTCAGTCACTTCTCATTCTTCTACTTGGTTTGTTCTCGTCCATATGAAGTGCTTTAGGATGATTTTGAAACATTAAAGAAGTTCCACAATTGCAAATAGTAGTGCACGCTAACTGTTTCCCCCCACCCCATTTACCTCTGGTTTTCTGCAGTCTTAAGCTCTGATCTAAAAATATTTATTGATTTTTCTCAAACCTTAAACAATCCTTTAAACAATTTAATATATTGTTTAGACTTCAGAAATCCTCTAAACCATGGACTATACCCTCAACACGAGTTGTTTTTGCCATTGTTGCTCCTCTGAAATTGAGGTTTTGCTACTGCTTGAAACCCCCACTGCTGTCTGCACTCACTTTTCAATTGGAGCGGCATATCCAGAGCACACAGTACCTGTGTGGTGTTTTCTTAAATGCAGAAGTTGTTTTTAAAACTTGAGTAATGCCACACACACAGATCATACGCCTTGGCGTGTGCGACGGGGCTACAAAACAAACAGATTGTGTCTATGTGCTGTGTTAAGGGTTTAGAGAGGAAGACTCCTTTAAACCTTCCTATTTCTTGACCGTTTGTACTTTATTTGTAAAGTCACTGAGATCTGGTGTCAATTAGAGCTGTGCTTTGCTGGCTGCCATTTAAATGCTTTAATGCACACAGTGCAACACTGTTTATTTGTTTGTTGGCTACTCATAAGTAATTTCTTGTTTATTTTGAGGACAGCCGTTCTGTGGTTGACTGAGAGTGCGTCTGTTGTCTGCACTGTAAACTGGTGTAGAAAATTTGATGCATAGAGGTGAGAACAGATTCAATACTGTGTAAAATACTGGAGCCACACAGTATGTGGACTGGAGATGAGAAGATTTGGAAGGTCACTTTATTGAAGTTTTCAACATTTGAGATCTAGAGAAGGTGAACTCTAATAAATTGTTTGACATAATCACAGACTCTATAACCAGTAGACATGGGGTGAAAAGGGAAGGTGAACAAAACAGTTTTGATTGAACTATTTCACACACATGGTGGAACAGACTGCCCAGAGAGACAGTGGAGGGGACAGTGTCAGCAAATTCAAAGGGGAGCTGGATAACTTTTTGGCAATTTAAACCTCAATCGTTTATTTTAATAATTAAAATTAAGTAAATAAAAGTGGGATGAGTCGGATATTTTTAAACTGGTATGACCAAATAGATTGCAGTAGTTTTTGTCCAGTCCTGCACTTTACTATGTTGAAATTTATTCAGGCACTGTTCTGACGTATAGCAATGAAAAAACCATCTTTTTTGGGTAGAGATTTTAAAGAATTTTTTTTCAAGTATTTGTGGCAGACTTTGGTTCAGTCACAATCTTTGCTGCATATCAATAACCTATCATAAAACCTGGAGGTTTAGATTAGAAGCCTCAAAATAATAAGGGAGTTTAAATTAAATTTAGATGATTTGTAGGAATAATGAAACCTGCTTAAATATTAAATATACAGAATTGACTAATGATTGGAGCTGAGCCATGCTTCATAGCAATGGCCAACTTCTATTTGCACTACTTGGCACTAACATCATAGCAATTAATACGAAATGTAAAACATTTTCTTCAAAAAACCCCCCAGAAGTGTCTGCCTTTAAGTTATATCTTTACTTTTATTAAGAAAGGAATGTTAACTGTTCTCAATAGGCCCTTTTTACTGTAGAATCATAGAAAGTTTACTGCACAGAAAAGGCCCATTGTGTCTGCGCCAGCCAAAAACAAAAGAGCCACCCAGTCCATTCCACTTTCCAGCATTTGGTCTGCAGCCCTGCAGGTTACAATACTTGAGGTGCACATTCTGGTACCTTTTAACTGAGATGAGGTTTTCTGCCTCTACCACCCTTTCAGGCAGTAAGTTCCAGATCCCCACCACACTCTGGGTGAAAAAAGTTTTCCTCATCTCCTCCCCTCTAATCCTTCTACCAATCACTTTAAATCTCTGCCCCCTAGTCACTGACCCCTCTACTAAGGTAAATAGGCCCTTCCCATTCACTTTATCCAGGCCATTCACAATTTTGTACGTCTCAATCAAATCTCCCCTCGGCCTCCTCTGTTCCAAGAAGAACAACCCCAGCCTATCCAATCATTCCTTATAGCTACAATTTTGTAGCCCAGGCAACATTCTCGTAAATCTCCTCTGTATCCTCTCTCGTGCAATTACATCCTTTCTGTAATGAGGTGACCATAACTGCACACAGTACTCAAGTTGTGGCCTAACTAATGTTTTATATAGTTCCAGAATAACTTCCCTAGTCCTATATTCTGTACTTCAGCTAATAAAGGAAATGATTCCATATGCTTTCTACACCATCTTATTGACCTGTCCTGTTACCTTCAGGGATCTGTGGACATACACTCCAAGGTCCCTCACTTCCTCTACACTTCTCAGTATCATCCCATTTATTGTGTATTCATTTGCTTTGTTTGACCTCCCAAAATGCATCACCTCACACTTCTCTGGGTTAAATTGCATTTGCCACTTTTGTGCCCACCTGACCAGTCCATTGATGTCTTCCTGTAGTCTGCAGCTATCCTCCTCGCTATCAACCACGCAGCCAATTTTTGTGTCTTGATCATTCCCCCTACATTTACATCTAAATTGTTAATATATGCCACAAAAAGTAGGGGACCCAGTACTGAAACCTGTGGAACCCCACAGGAAATAGCCTTTCAGTTGCAACAACATGTCAACAATGACCCTTTGTTTCCTGCCACTGAGCCAATTTTGTATCCAGCTTGCTACATTCCCCTGGATCCCATGGGCTTTTATTTTTTTTAACCAGTCTGCCATGTCAAAAGCCTTGCTAAAATCCATGTAGACCACATCAACTGCATTGCCCTCATTAATCCTCCTTGTTACTTCCTCAAAAAATTCAATCAAGTTAGTCAGACACAACCTTCCCTTAACAAATCCACGCTTGCTATCCTTGATTAATCTGTGCCTTTCTAAGTGACAGTTTATCCTGTCTGCTCATAATTGATTCCAATAATTTGCCCACTACTGAGGGTAGGCTGACTGGCCTGTAATTATTCGGTCTATCCCTTGCTCGCTCCTTAAACAAAGGTACAACGTTAGCAGATTTCCGGTCCTCGGGCACTACCCTGTATCCAGTGAAGATTGGAAAATGATGGTCAGACCTTCCCCTATTTCCTCCCTGCTGCCTTTTAACAGCCTGGGTTACATTTCATCTGGCCCTGTCGATTTATCCACTTTCAAGGATGCTAATCCCCTTCATACTTCCCCTCTCCCTACATTTATCACATCCAATACTTCACACTTCTCCTTAACTAAAATGTCTGCATTGTCCCCCTCTTTTGTGAAGACAGACGCAAAGTATTCATTAAGAACCATACCCACATCTTCCGCCTCCACAACTATAGTGTGGGTGCGGCCATTAACTTTTCTATGTACTGTACTGTATACCATTGTTTATAGTTTGCAGTGCAGTAATTGAAACACTAATATCTTGATCTCCTCCATATTGTGTAATTGCCAGCGGAAATCAATTTCTCAAAGCTAGTCTTTTTTGCCTCTTTTATTATCTTAATGAGCAACTGCGACCATCTACAAGAGTAAAATAATGCTGATGCTGAAAATCTGGAATAAAGACTGAAAATGCTGGAACTACTCAGCAGGTCTGGCAGCATCTGTGGAGAGAGAGAAAAACAGTTAATGTTTTAGATCTCAAAACTGGTAAAAGTTAGATATGTAAAAGGTTTGAAGTAGGTGAAATGAAGAAGGGTGGGGAAAAATACTTTCCCTTTTGTTCTGTGATAGGGTGGAAGTAGGGCCCTCCCAAGTTCATGGCTGTGAAAAATGCATCACGGACTGTGAAATCTTCGGTCCTCTATGAAATCAGCCATCTTGTGAACTTCATGAGTTTTATTCATTGATACCAGATTCACATCGCTGATTGCTGGGCATGTTGCAAACTTCATGCGGTGTAGTGATTGACATAAGGCTCAACTTGCTGATTGGTAGATGAAGGAGGGCTTATGGCGCAGTTTTGAGAGAAGCAGTCTCAAGTATTAGCAGACAAGTGAGAATGCCAGAATGAGCAAATCAAAAATGGCCACAGCCAAAACTGCAGCACATTGAGTGAAAGAATTTGGCTTCTAAATTCTGCATGCTAATGGTTGAATACTGTTTTATACAAGCTACAATGTTTTGTTGGATCACACGAGGAGCAACGGTTCATCGCCATTTAGAGTCTAGAAACTATTGCAGCAGAAAGAGAGCATCTGACACCACATTGCTGGAAACACTCAAAAAGAAAATGAGGAACAATTTAATCTCTTTTAAGAAGTCGACAGAAAGCTCAAAAAATCGTCATTTGGTTGCAGTGGAACTTGTGGATGCCTTTGCAAGCACCAACACACCACTGGAAAAGCGTGATCACCCAAAGCTGCGCATAGTCATTCAACGTAATGTGCAAAATGGTGGTTGCTTGTCAAGTGCAAATAAATTATGTCAGGGCTACCTACTGAAGGTTTTTGCTACACATTGCGAGGACAGTTCTAATAAATTCTCTGGACGCAGAGAGAGCTGTGTTTAAACAGGTGTTCACAGCGCAGAGACGGAATGAAGAAAGACAGTTGCAGGTTGCTTTGGGAGTCGGTGGGCGGTATAGCGCATATTTGTTGTTTGTCTAGCCCTAGAAATGGAGACAGAGAAGTTGAGGAAGGGACATGAGTCTGAAATGGACCATGTGAAGTTGAGAGAAGGGTGGAAATTGGAAGCAAAGTTGATGAAGTTTGCCAGAGCAGGAATTGGCACTGATACAGACATCAGTGTACCAGGAGAAGAGGTAAGGGAGGGTGTCTGAGTAGGATTGGAACAAGAAATGTTCCACATATATCTCAAAAATGCAGGCAGAGCTAGGAACCTCATGAGTACCCATAGCAAGTGAGTTGAATTAAAGGAAAGTGGTTCAATGCGAGAACAAGTTTAGCCAGGTAGAGGAGGGTGGTCTGCATCTGCTCTGATGATGCTACCTTCCATGACGGTGCTTCTCATATGACCTCCTTTTTCCTCAACTGAGGATTTCCCCCCACTGTGGTTGACGGGGCCCTCAACCGTGTCCGGCCCATTCCCCGCACCTCTACCCTCACCCCTTCCCCTCCCTCCCAGAACCGTGACAGGGTTCCCCTTGTCCTCACTTTTCACCCCACCAGCCTCCATATCCAAAGGATCATCCTCCGCCATTTCCGCCACCACCAGTCGCATCTTCCCCTCCCTTCCCCTGTCAGCATTCCGGAGGGATCGTTCCCTCCGCGACACCCTGGTCCACTCCTCCATTACCCCCACCAACTCGTCCCCGTCCCATGGCACCTTCCCCTGCAATCGCAGGAGGTGTAATACCTGCCCATTTACCTCCTCTCTCCTCACTATCCCAGGCCCCAAACACTCCTTTCAGGTGAAGCAGCGATTTACTTGTACTTCTTTCAATGTAATATACTGTATTCGCTGCTCACAGTGTGGTCTCCTCTACATTGGGGAGACCAAGCGCAGACTGGGTGACCGCTTTGCGGAACATCTCTGCTCAGTCCGCAAGCAGGACCCTGAGCTTCCGGTTGCTTGTCATTTCAACACTCCCCCCTGCTCACATCTCTGTCCTGGGATTGCTGCAGTGTTCCAGTGAACATCAACGCAAGCTCGAGGAACAGCATCTCATCTACCGATTAGGCACAGTTCAGCCTGCCGGACTGAACATTGAGTTCAATAATTTCAGAGCATGACAGCCCCCCATTTTACTTTCATTTTTAGTTATTTTTTCTTCCTTTTTTTTTTACATTCTTTTTTACATTTTTTACAATCGTGTTTTTGCATTTAATTCATTTCATAGTTTGTTCAGTTTGCTTACCCACTTTTTTTTTCAGGTTTGCACTTGCTGCTGTTCAATATTCCGTGTATTAACAGCTAATCTGTACTAATGCTTTGTCTTTCAACACACCATTAACATATTGTTTGCCTTTGCTCCGTGACCTTTTGGTCAGCTATGTGGCCTGGTCCAATCTAGACCTCCTTTGTTATCTCTTGCCCCACCCCCACCTCACTTGCTTATAACTTGTGACTTTTCTAATATTTGTCAGTTCCGATGAAGGGTCACTGACCCGAAACGTTAACTCTGCTTCTCTTTCCACAGATGCTGCCAGACCTGCTGAGTGGTTCCAGCATTTCTTGTTTTTATTTCAGATTTCCAGCATCCACAGTATTTTGCTTTTATATTAGAGGAGGGTGGTGGTGGATGGTCAGAAGTGGGGATGTTTGCTGATTGCACTATGAATGACTCCTCAGATACTGAAGCAGTCCATGGAGAAATGCAACAAGACTTGGACAATATCCAGGCTACCATCTCCCCTTGATATTCAATGGCATTGTGATTACTGAATTCCCCACTATCAACATTCTGGGGGTTACCATTGACCAGAAACTGAACTGAAGTAGCCATATAAATACTGTGGCTACAAGAGCAGGTCAGAGGCTAGGAATCCTGTGGTGCATAACTCACCCCCTGACTCCCCAAAGCCTGTCCGCCGTCTACAAGGCACAAGTCAGGAGTGTGATGGAATACTCTTCACTTGCCTGGATGGGTGCAGCTCCAACAACACTCAAGAAGCTCGACACCATCTAGGACGAAGCAACCTGCCTGATTGGCACCCCATTCACAAACATTCACTCCCTGCACCACCGACGCACAGTGGCAGCAGTGTGTACCATCTACAAGATGCACTGCAGCACCGCACCAAGGCTCCTTCCATAGCACCTTCCAAACCTGCGACCGTTACCACCTAGAAGGACAAGGGCAGCAGCTATATGGGAACACCACCACCTGCAAGTTCCCCTTCAAGCCACACACCATCCTGACTTGGAGCTATATTGCTGTTCCTTCACTGTCGTTGAGTCAAAATCCTGGAACTTTTATTCCTGTCCGCACTGTAGGTGTACTTACCCCACATGGACTGCAGTAGTTCAAGAAGGCAGCTCACCACCACCTTTTCTTGGGCAATTGGGGATGGGCAGTGAATGTTGGTCTAGCCAGCAACACTCACATCTCATGAATGAATTTTTAAAAAATGGTGGATAGGCATTTGGGAGACAGGAGATGTGTTACCTACTGCAGAATTCCCAGTCTCTGACCTGCTCTTGAAGCCGCAGTATTATGTGGCTGGTCCAGTTTAGTTTCTGGTCAATGGTAACCTCCAGGATGTTGATAGTGGGGGATTCAGCGATGGTCATCGAGGAAAGGTCATTGATGAAGCAGCTGAAGATAGTTGGGCCTAGGACACTACCCTGAGGAACTCCTGCAGTGATATCAAGGGACTGAGATGATTGACCTCCAACAACACAACCATCTTCCTTTTGTGCTAGGTATGACTCCACCCAGTGGAGAGTTTTCCCCCTGATTCACATTAACTCGAGTTTTGCTAGGGCTCCTTGATGCTATACTTGGTCAAATGCTGCCTTGATGTCAAGGGCAGTCACTCTCCCCTCACCTCTGGAGTTCAGCTCTTTTATCCATGTTTGGACCAAGGCTGTAATGAGGTGAGGAGCTGAGTGGCCCTGGCAGAACCCAAACTGTGCATCAGTGAGCAGGTTATTGCTGAGCAGTGCCGCTTGATGGCACAGTTGATGACACCTTCTATCACCTTTCGTCACTTTACTGATGATCGAGAGCTGGGTTGGAATTGTCCTGCTTTCTGTGCACAGGACATACTTGGGTAGATGCCAGTGTTGTAACTGTACTGGAACAAACTTGGCGAGGGTCGCAGCTAGGTCTGGAGCACAAGTCTTCAGAACTACTGTTGGAATACTGTCAGGGCCCATTGCCTTTGCAGTATCCAGTGCCTTCAGCCGTTTCTTGATATCACGTGGAGTGAATCGAATAGGTTGAAAGCTGGCATCTGATGCTGAGGACCTCAGGAGGAAGCCGTGTTGGATCTTCCACTCAGCACTTCTGGCTGAAGATGGATGCAAATGCTTCAGACTTGTCTCTTGGAGATCTTCCGTCTACAGCTCCAACCTCATAGTCCCCCAACCCTGAGCAGCCCGGTTCCACCTTCTTCCCAAGATCCAGAAACAGGACTGCCCTAATAAACCTATCATTTCAGCCTGCTCCTGCCCCACTGAACTGATAGCTTTCTATCTCAATGCTTTTTTCCTCCTTTTGTCCAGTCTGTTCCCACCTACATCTGTGACTCTTCTGATGCCCTCCATCACTTTAACAGTTTCCAATTTCCTGGATGTATCCATCATCTCCTCACTATGCATGTCCAATCTCCCTACACCTACATCCTCTACCAGGACAGACTTGGGGCTCCCTGCCGCTTCCTTGAATGGCGGCCCAACCAGTCTCCATTCACCGCTGCCCTCCTCCGGCTGGCTGAACTTGTTCTCACATTGAACAACTTCCTTTTTAACTCAACTCGCAACCCCAAATAAAAGGTGTTGCTATGGATACGTGCAAAGGTCCTAGCTATGCCTGCCTTTTTGTGGGATATGTCGAACATTTCTTGTTTCAGGCCCCCTCCCCTTACCTCTTTTTTTTTCCAGTACATTAATGGTGCCGCTTCCTGCTCTCACCCTGAACTGGCAAACTTCATCAGCTTTGCATCCAAATTCTGCCATTCTATCACCTTCACGTGGTCCATCTCTGACTCTTCGCTCCTCCTCCTTGACTTCTCTGCCTCCAGTTTTAGGGCAAGACTATCAACAAATATTGACTATAAGCCTACTGACTCCCACGGCTATCTCGACTACACTTCTTCACCCCTGCTTCCTGTAGGGACTCCATTCTATTCTTCCAGTTTCTCCATTTCTGTTGCATTGTTCTGATGCCATTTTTCATATAAGCGCTTCTGATAAGTCTTTTTCTCCTCAACTGAGGAATGCCCCCCCCCCCTCCCAAACTGTGGTTACTGGGGCTCTTGACCATGCGCATTCATTTTCTGCACTTCTGCTCTCACTCCTTTCCCACCATGAGAGGGTTCCTTCCACCTTCCACCCCACCAGCTTAACATACAAACAAGGAGCAGGAGTAGGCCACTCGGCCCCTTGAGCCTGCTCTGCCATTCAACAAGACCATGGCTGATCTGTTTGTAACCTCAACTCCACATTCCTGCTTATCCCCGATAACCTTTCACCCCCTTTGCTTATCAAGAATCTATCTACCTCTGCCTTAAAAATATTCAAAGACTCTGCTTCCACCGCCTTTTGAGGAAGAGAATTCCAAAGACTCACCACCCTCTGAGAAAAAGTTGCTTCTCATCGCTGGGTTAAATGGGCGACCCCTTATTTTTAAACAGTGAGCCCTGGTTCTAGATTCTCCCACAAGAGCAAACATTCTTTCCACACCTGCCCTGTCAAGACCCCTCAGGATCTTGTATGTTTCCGTATTCAACGGTTCATCCTCCAGCATTTCCAATACCTCCAGCGTAATGCCACCACCAAACACATCTCTTCCCCTCTCCTTTCAGCATTCCAAAGGGACCATTCACTCTGTGACACCCGCGTCCACCCCTCCTGTTCACAATGGCAGCTTTCTGTGCAAGCACAGGAGATGCAACACCTGCCCTTTAACTTCCTCCCTCCTCACCATCCAACACCCCAAACACATGCCCTTTTACCTCCTTCCTCCTCAATGTCCAAGGCCCCAAACACTCCTTCCAGGTAACAGTGATTTATGTGTACTTAGAGTCATTTATTTATTTATTTTTATTTAGTCATACAGCACTGAAACAGGCCCTTTGGCCCACCAAGTCTGTGCCGACCATCAACCACCCATTTATATTAATCCTACATTAATCCCATATTCCCCACCACATCCCCACCTTCCCTCAATTCTCCTACCACCTACCTACACTAGGGGCAATTTACAATGGCCAATTTACCTATCAACCTGCAAGTCTTTGGCTGTGGGAGGAAACTGGAGCACCCGGCGGAAACCCACGCGGTCACAGGGCGAACTTGCAAACTCCGCACAGGCAGTACCCAGAACCGATCCCGGTTCGCTGGAGCTGTGAGGTTGCGGTGCTGACCACTGTGCCGCCCAATTTCAATTTAGTATACTGTATTCGCTGCTTATATTGCAGTCTGCTTTACATTGGGGGACCAAGCGCAGATTGCGTGACTGCTTTGAGGAACATCTCCATTCACTCTGCAAGCATGACCCCGAGCTATGTGTCACCTGTCATTTTAATTCTCCGCCTTGCTCTCATGCCGATGATTCTTTCTCTTTCCAAAAATATACTTCATTCAGAAAAATTTGCAAAAATACATTAAAAACAGTTCAAATTTCACATTTTGGAATGTACAATAAAGATCAGATTTCTTCGATACAGAAATACATGAAATGCCTCAATTCTTGCCATTCCATTTTAAATGCAATGTACATAGGCATTACATAGTAAAAATACATTTTGGTGCATACAGCCCGAGGGGTTTTACACAGGTTCCAGCCCCTCGGTCCACTACAGTGGGAGACCTTACTCGAGGAACAATACCTCATCATTTGATTAGGCACTTTACAGTCTTCCGGACACAACACTTGAGTTTTAACAATTTCAGACCGTAATCTCTGCCACCTTTTCTGTTTCCTTTTCTTTGCATGTTTCGGTATTACCCTTGTTTTTCTTTTGTTTTTGCTTTCTGGTGGCAGCTGTTCATCATTCTGCCATTGATATCTGCTCCAGGCACATCTTTTGCTTCTTTGTTTCTTGGCTTGCCCCATCACCACTCCCTTTGGCCCTGCACAACTAACCCCTTTGTCATGAAATCTCTCATGTCCTCCACCCTATCACAGACTTTCCATTTTTTTTCTTTTTTCCACACTCTCTTCCTGCCCCCCCCCCCCATTTCACCTGCTTCAAACTTATTAAATATTTAACTTTTCTCATTTCTGCGAAATGTTCACTGTTTCTCTCTCCACAGATGCTGCCTGACCTGAGTATTTGCAGCATTTTCTGTCTTCATTACTGCCACTTAGAGTCAGAGGAAGGACAGCATTACCCCTGAAATAATCAAGAGTGCCAAGCCTGCTATACTCTCAGCACTACATGAACTGCTATGCCTGTGCTGGGACGAGGGAGCAGTACCCCAGGACATGCGCGATGCCAACATCATCACCCTCTATAAAAACAAAGGTGACCGCGGTGACTGCAACAACTACCGTGGAATCTCCCTGCTCAGCATAGTGGGGAAAGTCTTTGCTCGAGTCGCTCTGAACAGGCTCCAGAAGCTGGCCGAGCGCGTCTACCCTGAGGCACAGTGTGGCTTTCGTGCAGAGAGATCGACTATTGACATGCTGTTCTCCCTTCGTCAGATACAGGAGAAATGCCGTGAACAACAGATGCCCCTCTACATTGCTTTCATTGATCTCACCAAAGCCTTTGACCTCGTCAGCAGACGTGGTCTCTTCAGACTACTAGAAAAGATCAGATGTCCACCAAAGCTACTAAGTATCATCACCTCATTCCATGACAATATGAAAGGCACAATTCAACATGGTGGCTCCTCATCAGAGCCCTTTCCTATCCTGAGTGGTGTGAAACAGGGCTGTGTTCTCGCACCCACACTTTTTGGGATTTTCTTCTCCCTGCTGCTTTCACATGCGTTCAAATCCTCTGAAGAAGGAATTTTCCTCCACACAAGATCAGGGGGCAGGTTGTTCAACCTTGCCCGTCTAAGAGCGAAGTCCAAAGTACGGAAAGTCCTCATCAGAGAACTCCTCTTTGCTGACGATGCTGCTTTAACATCTCACACTGAAGAATGCCTGCAGAGTCTCATCGACAGGTTTGCGTCTGCCTGCAATGAATTTGGCCTAACCATCAGCCTCAAGAAAACGAACATCATGGGGCAGGATGTCAGAAATGCTCCATCCATCAATATTGGCGACCACGCTCTGGAAGTGGTTCAAGAGTTCACCTACCTAGGCTCAACTATCACCAGTAACCTGTCTCTAGATGCAGAAATCAACAAGCGCATGGGTAAGGCTTCCACTGCTATGTCCAGACTGGCCAAGAGAGTGTGGGAAAATGGCGCACTGACACGGAACACAAAAGTCCGAGTGTATCAGGCCTGTGTCCTCAGTACCTTGCTCTACGGCAGCGACGCCTGGACAACGTATGCCAGCCAAGAGCGTCGTCTCAATTCATTCCATCTTCGCTGCCTTCGGAGAATACTTGGCATCAGGTGGCAGGACTATATCTCCAACACAGAAGTCCTTGAAGCGGCCAACACCCCCAGCTTATACACACTACTGAGTCAGCGGCGCTTGAGATGGCTTGGCCATGTGAGCCGCATGGAAGATGGCAGGATCCCCAAAGACACATTGTACAGCGAGCTCGCCACTGGTATCAGACCCACCGGCCGTCCATGTCTCCGTTATAAAGACGTCTGCAAACGCGACATGAAATCGTGTGACATTGATCACAAGTCGTGGGAGTCAGTTGCCAGCATTCGCCAGAGCTGGCGGGCAGCCATAAAGACAGGGCTAAATTGTGGCGAGTCGAAGAGACTTAGTAGTTGGCAGGAAAAAAGACAGAGGCGCAAGGGGAGAGCCAACTGTGCAACAGCCCCAACAAACAAATTTCTCTGCAGCACCTGTGGAAGAGCCTGTCACTCCAGAATTGGCCTTTATAGCCACTCCAGGCGCTGCTTCACAAACCACTGACCACCTCCAGGCGCGTATCCATTGTCTCTCGAGATAAGGAGGCCCAAAAGAAAAAGAAGAAATTACTGCCACTATCTACTTTTTAAAATTCCTTCATGGGATGTGAGCATTGCTGGCCATCCCTAATTGCCTTTGAATTGAGTGACTTGCTAGGCAGTTAAGAGTCAACCACATTGCTGTGGGTTTGGAGTCACTTGTAGACCAGACCAGGCAAGACGATAGATTTCCTTCCCTAAAGGACAATCCAGCCCTTTACCTATCAATGTTGCACTTAAGGCAATACATATCAATGTTCAACAATCTGCTTCTTGTATTTTTAATTCTTCATTTCAAATTGCTTCCATTGCCACTGATTGACCTGTAACCACCAGTACTGTAGCTTAGTTTTCTACTAATCAAATATTCTTTCCACACAGCCCAATTTGGAAGATCTAAATCTATGATTGTTATGGGTGATTATCATAAACAAAGTTGCATTCTATAAAAGCTTTCACACACCTTTGTCTTCCTTCACTGAAATCCTAGGAACAGCTTTGCTCCTCTTTAACTTTTTTTCAAATGGAACCCTAATGTCTCTATTTTACCTCTTGAGTTTCCTTTAGCATTGGCTGCCTACTGGGAATCATGACAATGGTATTGCATAGTTTTCTGGAAGTGATGGTCTTGCAGCTACTTTGTAATGTAAATGAATGAGCTTGCACTGGCAGTGATATAATCTGATTGGTTAGTGTTCACATAATTTAGAATAGTATAAGATTTGATTAGATAAGGGTGTTTTTATACCCCCTTCTGAGGTGAGAACAGACTTGGCAGCACAACAGCTTGTTTTGAATCGACTTTATTGAGATGAAGGTAAGGACAAGTTTAAGTTCTCCGATAAACCATAGTCACAAACTCAGGCTGTAATTAACAGCCTAACACAGATACTATCCGTATTAGAGACTGGACAGCAGAGAGCACAACTCTTTCTCTTATAGCTTTGGGTCCTCAAGCTTTTGGCTCTCTCATAGTTTCTCTTGTCTCATGTCGTTGTTGTTCTTTGCCGTACAGGACAAAAGAATGGACTTCTTTTATACTGGCAGCTTTCCAGTTAACCCTCCCCTGTCCCAATCAGTGATTAGTCTTGGATTAAAGGATGTCTTTCTTAACCAACCAAGGATCGTTTTGTGATGGTTGCTAACCTTCTGGATTTACGCAAGCAGTAAACAACAGGGGTCTTTGTGTTGACGCTCGGATTTTCTTCATGAACATGGCGCCAAAATCCATGTGGCCGGCTCACAAAAACAAGCTGATGCTCAGCTCCAGCCTCATGAGGATTACTCTTCGAAACCTGGAGGAGGTGGAGAACTGCGTGGAAGTTCCAATACATGGAAATTCCCTGCTGAAGGGAATCGCAGGAGCACATGGCTGTACTGTATGTTAACGGACAAGATCGCCGATGAGGTTTTACAAGCTGCAGGGCCAAGTTTGAAAGTTATTAGTACGCTGCCCGTTGGATTTGACCATCTCTCTCTGGGAGAAATCAAAAATCGGTTAGTGGATCAAATAGCATCAAGTACTGTGAGCAGTACTTCCAATGATGGGAGCTGATGAAATGTTTTATTACCTGCACCCCCTTCCCCCACTCCCTCCCCTACCCCACCTAAAGCCGCCTTCCCAGCTCCCCCTCGCACCCCCTTCCCCCGCACCACCACCCACCGGCATCCACCTACCCCTGAGCAGGGACCCTAAAAACCCCACTGCCTTATGGGTGTCTCGGGAGAGACCAAGGCTAAGGGAGTAAACCGTTACAGAAAATCCGGAGCGGAACCCCGAAGGTGGTCATATGTCACCTTTGGCCTGTTTCCGACAGTTCCTGCAGCCATACTGGTGCCAAACGTCGTGCTCTGCACTCCTTTGGACCCCACCAGGAAGGCAGCGGTGGGGGTTTTGACACTTGGAAAACTCACAACCTCCATACATCCGCTCAGGCATGCGCCATGGAGAGGTCACTCCATAGTCGCCTCACAGTGACCAAAACATCATGGAAGGCAGCAGTTACGGGTTGGCCTTTATAGCCACGCCAGACGCTGCTTCACAAACCACTGACCACCCATTGTCTCCCGAGACAAAGAGGCCAAAGAAGAAGAAGACTTTTATCAGGGAATTACAGACCTGTTAGCCCTACATCAGTAGTAGGGAAAATGCTAGAATCTATTCTAAAGGATGTGATAAATGGACACCGATAATAATCTGATTGGGCATAGTCAGCATGGAATTATGAATGGGAAATCATGTTTGACGAACCTGTTGGAGTTTTTTGAGGATGTTATCAACAATTGATAAAGGGGAGTCGGTGAATGTGATATACTTGGATTTTCAGAAGGCTTTTTATAAAGTCCCCTACAGGAGGTTTGTTAGCAAAATTAAAGCACATGGGATAGGAGGTAATATACTGCATGGATTATGGATTGGTTAACAAGCAGAAAGCAGAGGGTAGGCATAAATGGGTCAATCTCACGTTGGGGGTACTGCGGGGATCAGTGCTTGGGTCCCGGCTGTTGCAATATATATCAATGGTTTGGATGTGGGGACCAAATGTAATATTTCCAAGTTTGCAGATGACACAAAACTAGGTGGGAATGTGTGTCGTGAGGAAGATGCAAAGCAGCTTCAAGGGGATTTGGACAGACTTGGTGAGTGGGCAAGAACGTGGCAGATGGAATATAATGTGGAAAAATGTGAGGTTATCCATTTTGGTAGGAGGAACAGATGTGCAGAGTATTTATTAAATGGTAATAGATTAGAAAGTATAGATGTACAAAGGAATCCGGGTGTCCTTGTCAGTAAGTCACTAAAAGCTAACATGCAGGTGCAGCAAGCAATTAGGAAGGCTAATTGTATGTTAGTCTTTATCACAAGAGGATTTGAGTACAGGGGTAGTGAAATCTTGCTTCAATTGTGTAGAACCTTGGTTAGACGGCACCTGGAGTGTGCAGTTTTAGTCCCCTTACCTTTGGAAGGATATTATTGCCATTGAGGGAGTGCAACAAAGATTCACCAGACTTGTTCCTGGGATGGCGGGACTGTCCTATGAAGAGAGACTGGGGAAACTGGGCCTGTATTCTCCAGAGTTTCGAAGAATGAGAGGTGATCTCATTGAAACCTACTGAATACTTAAAGGAATAGACAGGGTAGATGCAGCTAAAATGTTTCCCATGGTTGGGGAGTGTAGAACCAGGGGACACAATTTCAAAATAAGGGGGAAGCCACTTAGGACCGAGATGAGGTGAAATTTCTTTCCTCAGAGGGTTGTGAATCTTTGGAATTCTCTACCCCAGAGGGCTGTGGAAGCTCAGTCATTGAACATTTTTAAAGCAGAGATTGACAGATTTCTAAATACAAATGACATAAGGGGATCTGGGGATAATGTGGGAAAGAGGCATTGATGTGGATGATCAGCCATGATCGTATTGAATGGCAGGGCAGGCTCGATGGGCTGAATGGCCTATTCTTGCTCCTATGTTCCTATCTCAATGCTTTTACTTTTTGAGGATGCCTTATCTCACTACGAGGCAAATCTATGCAGAAGCTGTTTCCACTGTCTGTTCCCACGGGGTCTCACCTTTGCTGCAAGTAAGCATTTTAAAACTTAACAATCTCCCTCTGCCTTGACATCTTGTCTATACTGTGCCCTATTTCCTAAGTGTTTTCACTTTACCATACTACAAAGAAGGGTTCTAATAAAGCTAAGTGTTAATTTATGATAAGTAATTTGTCAGTTTATAATAGCTCGATTTTAGCAATTGGTATGCTGGTTAGTAACTTTCAGCAACCTAATAATCAGACAATAAAATGTTTTGAAAGTAAAAATGAAAACTCCTTACTAGAAGTCAGCACTTTTTAGTAACATGATGTGGTCAGTCCGCGGATCATGCAGCTGGAGTTCTTCACAAACCATCCTTGGGGTTAATGGTGAAAAATTGTCCATCATTTTGCAATAATTAACAATTCCATTCTAACTGCACGAGGATAGCTGATGAAAAGTTAAAATGCCACATTGATATTGTAAAGATGTGCTTTGCGTTTGGGACTGAGTAACATGAGTTTTTAAGCTCTGTAACTAGTTTGAGAGGGCTTGATGCAAACAATGAGAAGAAAAACAAGTAGAAAAGTTTCCTGCATTTTCTTCATCTCATCTAATGAGCACAAAAAAAACAATGGTTGTTTAGTCCTCTCCCTTCCCCTGAATATTTCATCGCTTTTGCTTTAGCATGTGTGTTTTAACCCTCAGTTCTGTTTACAGGGTGATCGGTAGGTTTAAAGTGAAGGACAGATTGGGTTTGGAGCCGGCAGCCATCAGTGTGGTTATACGGCCACCTGTATTTGTATAGCACCTTTTAAAGTAGTAAACAGTCCAAGCCGCTTTTCACAGGAGACAGTAGATACCGAGCAGTAGTAGAAGAGTTAGAAAGGTTGATCGGAAGCATAATTCAAAAACGTTGGTCAGTTTTTAAAGGCAGAAAGAGAATTAGCAAGATAAAGTTTTTTTTGAGGGTATCTCGGAGACAAAGGCTGAGGTAGCTCAAAACTCAAATTGTAAGTGGGGCAGAATAGTCCCTATTAGGAAATCCATTATTTAAGAAGGGAGGGAGAGAGAAAACGGAATTGCAGACCTGTTAGCCTTACTTTAGTAGGGAAAATGCCAGAATCAATTCTGAAGGATGTGATAAATGGACACTTGGATAATAATGATCTGATTGGGCATAGTCAACATGGATTTATGAATAGGATATCATGTTTGACAAAGCTGTTGCAGTTTTTTGAGGATGTTACTGACAGAATTGACAAAGGGGAGTTGGTGGATGTAGTATACTTAGACTTTCGAAGGCTTTTGATAAAGTCCCCCACAGGAGGTTGGTTAGCAAAATTAAAGCACATGGGATGAGAGGTAATATACTGGCATGGATTATGGATTGGTTAACAGGCAGAAAACAGAGAGTAGGATTAAATGGGCCATTCCCGCGTTGGCAGGCTGTGACTAGTGGGGTACTGCAAGGATCAGTACTTGCGCCCCAGCTGTTTGCACTATATATCACTGATTTGTATGTGGGGACCAAATGTAATATTTCCAAGTTCGCAGATGACACACAGCTAGGTGTGAATGTGTGTTGTGAAGAAGATGCAAAGCAGATTCAAGGGGATTTGGACAGACTTGGTGAGTGGGCAAGAACATGGCAGATGGAATATAATGTGGAATAATGTGAGGTTATCCACTTTGGTAGGAGGAACAGATATGCAAAGTATTTCTTAAATGGTAATAGATTAGAAAGTGTAAATGTACAAAGGGACCTGGGTGACCTCGTCAATAAGTCACTGAAAGCTAGCATGCAGGTGCAGCAAGCAATTATGAAGGCTAATGGTATGTTAGCCTTTATCACAAGAGGATTTGAGTACAGGAGTAGTTACGTCTTGCTTCAATTGTATAGAACCTTGGTTAGACCACACCTGGAATACTGTGTGCAGTTTTAGTCCCCTTACCTTTGGAAGGATATTATTGCCATTGAGGGAGTGCAACGAAAGTTCACCAGACTTGTTCCTGGGATGGCGGGACTGTGCTAGGAAGAGAGATTGGGGAAACTGGGCCTGTATTCTCTAGAGTTTTGTAGAATGAGAGGTGATCTCATTGAAACCTACTAAATATTTAAAGGGATAGACAGGGTTGATGCAGGTAAGATGTTTTCCCTGGTTAGGGAGTGTAGAACCAGGGGACAAAATTTCAAAATAAGGGGGAAGCCACTTAGGACCGAGATGAGGAGACATTTCTTTCCTCAGAGGGTTGTGAGTCTTTGGAATTCTCTACCTCAGAGGGCTGTGGAAGCTCAGTCATTGAGTATGTTTAAAGTAGAAATTGACAGATTTCTAAATACCAATGACATAAAGAAATATGGGGATAATGTGGGAAAAAGGCTTTGGAGTGAATGATCAGCCATGATCGTATTGAATGGCAGGACAGGCTCGATGAGCTGAATGGCCTGTTCCTGCTCCTATGTTCCTGCTAACTACAGTGCTTTGCGTGATCCCTTTTTGTGTCATATTCTGCACTCCAATTGATTTTCTCCAGAGTTACTTTACCCCAATGCTGCTTCTATAAGCATTTTATAAAATTCTGGGGCTTTCAGTGATGCATTGTGGTGGTAAACAAATTCTGAGGGCACTTTCATTTTGTTGGACTGTGAGGAAGTTATTTATATTTTACCTATCAATAAAACACAGGTTACATGCTTCCTCTTCTCTGCCCTACTGCTCTTCTGAACTTGGCTCTTGTTACTTTTAAGCTCCAAATAAGTCATCCTGCACAAGTCCCATCTACTGCAATTCAGATTCATCGTCCTGTCTCCTTCCTCTCTTTATTATATCTCTCAGAACTACTGAATTCCTTACCTTCCCCAGCTTTCTCTTACCCCTACAATCATCACACCATTAAAGCCCAACTTTGACATTACCTAATCACTGCATGTTAAGTTATTCCAATTTATTTCCCCCTATCCTCTTTAGCTATGGTGTCCTGCACTGTGGGTCTTGACTCTTACTGTATTGTTCTGCAAACCATTGGAATATGCCCTCTGGAGTTGGGAGCAATTAATATTGGAAACTTACAGGAATTCATGACTGCAATCCATATCCTAACTCATGGAAGTAGCATCAATGGAGAAGTCTCTTACAACATGTTGGTGCAGAAGGGGAGGAGAAAGATAGCTGTTGGTCACCAGCTGTAACCCATCACTGCAGTGCTTGAAATGGAAGGGGAGCATTGCACCAGGCAAAATGGGCATTCACCCTGTGAGTGTAACCATGAGCTTGCATCCTGTTAACCTTGTGTGTGCATGTACCATGAAGCATCCACACAGTTTCTTTCAAAGTACTTGCTGTACTCTAGCTAATATAGTCTTTTTGTTTCTGCTCCAATTGGAGTACACGATTAAAGAGAGTCCCTTTTATTAGTACTTTTTTTGTAAAGTTTTCAGCAGAATTCTCAATTATGGCTTAGAGAGAAAATATTCAGCGTGGACACGATGGGCTGAATGGCTACCTTCTGTGCGATAAATTTCTATGATTTTATGTTCAGGGAAAAAGAAAACAAATATGTGTATGCTGTGGCTGAGTGCAGTTTTGGTGCAGTTATCTTGGCACAGAAAATGGGTGAACAGGAAGCAGATGCAAGGCAAGCTGGAGGAGTTGACCAGGTGCCAAGAACATGAATTGAAAAGCAAACCATTTTTAATTAGTGTTTGAGAAGTGTAGCCATGTTATATTTATATATGGCATGACTGCAGATTGGTGCAAACGGTTAATTTTTACCTGGTCACTCATTTCTTTGCTATTTTCTGCTGAGCTTGAGGGTCCAACTAAAGTAAACAATGTTTTTTTTTCTGTAGAAGATGGTTTTCTTTTCCCTAGACTGGTAGTGGGGGTGCTGCATTTGGCTTTGGTCATCCTAGGCAAGGGGTTTGGGGGAGACAAATCTAGCCTTGGACCCTGCTCCTGCCTAGCACGATCCAGTGAACCCCCCCCCCCCCCACCCCCAGAAAGTGAATGATGGATGAGTATATGGCCAGGCGCGGCTCTAATGTTACCACTATTGATTATTTCAGCTCACATAAAAACTAACTACTTGGTGATGTGTTTCAGAACTATACCTCATCTGATTCAGGAGAGGAGGAAAGCTTTTCATGGGCTATCTTTGGAACGGATCCGTGACCTGGTCCCTTGCTTTTGACAAGTAACATTTGTGCCACACAAGTGCCAGGCATTGACAATCTCCAAGAGAGATACTAGCCATCTCTCCTTAACTTTCAATGGCATTGCCTTTGCTGGATCCCCCACTATCAACATCCTGGGCGTTACCATTGACCAGAGACTAAACTGGAGCAACCACGTAAATACTGTGGCTAAAAGCGTAGGTCAGAGGCTGGAATTCTGTAGTGAGTAATCCACCTCCTGACTCCCCAAAGCCTGTTCACCGTCTACAAGGCACAAGACAAGAGTGTGATGGAATACTCTCCACTTGCCTGGATGAGTGCGGCTCCAACAACACTCTGGAAGCTCGACACCATCCAGGGCAAAGCAGTCTACTTTATTGGCACCGCATCCACCATCTTAAACATTCACTCGCTTCACCACTGACGCGCAATGACAGCAGTGTGTACCGTCTAAAAGATGCATTGCAGCAACACGCCATGCCTCCTTCAACAGCACCTTCCAAACCTGCGACCTCTTCCACTTAAAAGGACAATGGCAGCAGATGCATGGGAACACCACCATCTGCAAGTTCCCCTCCAAGCCACATACCATCCTGACTTGGAAATATATTGTCGTTACTTCACTATTGCCGGATCAAAATCCTGGAACTACCTCCTAACAGCACTGTGGATATACCTGCACCAGGGGTTCAAGAAGGCAGCTCACTACCACCTTCTCGAGGATAATTAGGGACGGGCAACAAATGCTGGCCTTGCCAGTGACGTCCACATCCCATGTTCTTGTGAAGTGCTACAGCAGTAATAGAAGCCAATTGTAGCATCTCCTCAGAGATTGGTGCTCATACCACTCTGGTGCTCACTGCCACTCTTGTCTGCCTTTACTTGATCAACCACTGAATTGATCACATACAGGATTTTCATTGTTGTGGATTATTGCAAACTAACTTGTTAACTTGAATGCAGTACCCAGTTGTGAAATTTAGATAAATTATCATGCTTATGATTTCTACATTTTTGAGTTAAATGGATGAGACACCCTCATCAAGACATGGCAGAAGACAATTAAAGTGCTTCACTCGCTACTTGATTATTGATGTAGTTTCACTGTAATAAACTTTTAATTCTGGTATATAGGATCAGGTGACTAAAAATTAAGTACTTGTCTTTAAGTGCTGAAATTGATTTTCCCATTCCCAACTCGATAATCTACTATTAAAGATGGTTAGAAAACAAGTATCTGGAGTAATTGAACAGAACAATTTATGATACATTTTTCCCCCTTTTACTTAGGATGTTGGTTATGTTGGCAAGGCTGCATTTTATTGCTCATTCCTAATTGCCCTGAAAACTTGGTGGCGGGACATCTCCTTAAACCACTGCAGTGGTTTGAACTCACCTTCAAAGAGAATAGGATAAAAATAAACATGCATGCAGACTGTAGGTCGATGTTACAAATTCAACTTTGCTGTAAATACCTTCTTGGGCGTTGCTCCCATAAGCGATCTGAATGTTTTTCTGTTATGGGAGGTGACCACCAAAATATGAAAAGGACACAAAAAGACTAGCTGGCCCATTGATTCTCAACATGATGCAACTAACTCTAGGCTGATATCCAGTGCAGTGCTACACTGTTGGAGGTACCATCTTTTGGATGAGACATTAAACGAGGCTTCATCTAGCCTCGCAGGGGCCTGTAAAAGATCCCACGGCACTATTTCTGACAAAAGCAGGGGAGATCTCCCCAGTGCCCTGGCCAATATCTATTTATTTATTTGTTTGTTTGTTTCATGGGATGTGAGTGTCTTTGGCAGTACCAGCATTTGTTGCCCTTGAGAAGGTGGTACTGACACTGGCTGAAAAAATAATTGCATTGGCTTCCATCACCAGTTCACCCCAAAAACTTGCCAAGCATTCTGGAGAAAAGATATAGTTCAGTGAGGCCTTGGCTTCACGCGCTGATGTATGGTACCACTAGTGCAATGTAGTTTCTTGCTCATGATTTTTGAGTTCCTAATGACAAGTAGAGACTAAATTTCCTCCTGGGAAGGAAAACAAGTGTGTCGCCCTTGATTTACAGCAGAATTTAATTGTCACTTGAGGGCTGATTTGTATTATTGTTATACAGTGCTACTAATAGAGAGCTGAGACCAATCTTATTCTCTTCAAAACTCCCCACTGCAAAATATTCACGTTAGCACTAGCAGACACACCAGCAGGTTATTTCTCCCTCCCCAGCTCCTGTAAGGCTCAGATGAGCTAGCTCTGTGCAAGTTAGGTCTAGATGGTTCATTACCAAGCCAGATGGTTACATATAGATATTGAGCCATTGGGGAGCTAATTGTTCAACAACCAGCCTGCAGATGGCACTTTATGGCACAATTGATGCATAGGTGCCTCTGTATTCCTGGAAGAGCCAGAGCACATGATAGATTGTAACTACCCAGCTAGATGCTGCAAAATGATGCTGAGCTTTCTCTTTGTCAGCTGTTTGCTGTCCCCAGTGTGTGAAATCGTGCTCACCTTTTTCACACAAAGCGAGTGTGCTAGTGTTGTGCAGAGCTAATCCCCTAGTATTGCGCTTTTTTTTTCAACTTGTCTATTTTATTCCCCCTTATTTTCCCTTTCGAATATACCAACCCCATCTGAAAGGCTACTTAGGCATCCTTTCTGAGGTTTCCACCAATTTGATCCAAGAATTGTCATCAGGACGAATGCACCAGCTTGCTTCTTGTGGCTTAGTGTCTCATGACTTTCCTGGCAGATGCCCATGACAGATTGATGCTGTATCATGTGGGGAAATGCGTGCTTGTGTTTGTACCATAGTGTGTAGGAGTCTGACATACTACCCCATTGTTCTGTTGAAAAGTCACTGCTAAAGTATTAACAGGTCCTTTTTCCCATGCTGGCTGACTTACTACCAATTTCAGTATTCATGGTTTCTCTTAATCTGTTGCGCCATGTACCTCCTATACTGTGCTGAAGTAATAAACATTTTATTGTCTCCTTTCAGACTGCCAAAGGTGTACTGGTCTCCTTGATGCAAATGGGACAGCTGGAGAATATAAGCTCACCGGACCACTTTGTGCTTGAAACAAAAGAAATGTCGTTTTTTAACAGCTGTAAGTCTTTTCAGGGTTTTTGACTGAGAATTATGTAATGTGGCAGAGTAGGGAGGGGCAACATATTGCATGACCGAATACTTTAAGATCAAGATAATGAATTCCAAGGCAGCATAGCAGGATAAGCAGCTGAACACATGATCCTGAACAGTTCTGATCTCATCACTGGCTGTTATCTCCAATTCATTTGCCTTGGTGGAAGAAGCTTTAGTTTGTTCTTGGATGTAATGTGGACTGAGCATGGTATATAACTAAAAATGGGAGGAGGTGGGGAATGTTTAACCTTGAACTCGGCATGCTCACATGACATCTCTAACATTAACTACTTGTGAATCATAGAATCTTGCAGCACAGAGGGAAACATGTTGGCCCATTGTGCCTGTGCTGGATGGAGGAGTATATTCAGTACCAAGTGGTGCTAACAAAGAGAGATGAATAAGTCCTAAAAGAGCCCATTCATTACAAGGATATGGTGAAAACA
This sequence comes from Heterodontus francisci, assembly GCF_036365525.1. Classification (NCBI taxonomy): domain Eukaryota; kingdom Metazoa; phylum Chordata; class Chondrichthyes; order Heterodontiformes; family Heterodontidae; genus Heterodontus; species Heterodontus francisci. Next base: position 196,199,499 of record NC_090373.1, on the reverse strand, counting down.
TGTTTCATGTCAGCGCCTTTTTGCTGCTTGTCAAATCAGTTTTGTGGCTATAAGGTGGAAAATGGTTTTGGGTGTGATTATTCGGCATTCACCTGAAGTATCCTGTCAATGTCAAGCTATTATCGACAGGGTCACCCTGTTGTACCTCAAAGATATGTAGGCCAAAAACTAGCTACTCTAATTTTCTATGGATCTGAGCTGAGGCCACATTTTTTTGATACCCTACCTTGAAAGAAACATTGATACTCAATGAATATCTATTTAGAAATATGATTGGAGATTATAAGGATAAGTGCAAGCAGAGATGGTTGAGTGCTGGGTAGGACATGATAGTACAAAAGCGAAATACAGCAAATGCTGTAAACCAGAAATAAAGACAGAAATGCTGGAAATACTCAGCAGGTGAGGCAAGATCGGTGGAGAGAGAAACAGAGTTCACATTTCAGTTATCACCCTGAAACGTTAGCTTTGTTTCTCTCTCCACAGATGCTGCCTCATCTGTTGAGTATTTGCAGAATTTTCTGTAGAATATGATGGCACCTGATTTAGCACCAGACCAAGGAAGGTATTAGATTGTCAAAAGTAAATAGTGTAAGGTGCAAGCCCGGAGGCTCTAGAATATTGCTTGATTTACCTTTCAAAGATGGGACAAACTTTACAAAAATCTTCCCTTGGGACATTAAATCTCTGGGGTAAGGTCCACAATTCATTTCCTACATTACAACAGTGACTTCAAAAAAAAAAAGGACTTCATTGATTCTAAAGGGCTTTGGGACATCCTAAAGTTGTAAACTGTGGTATGTGAATGCAAGTCTTTATCACAGAATAAATTGTCTACTGTCCATGAAGGGAATAGGCTCAACAGACCTTTATCTGTATGTGCTTTGTGTTCTCATTATCAACTGCTGATTGCTATTGAGGAATATCAGGGAGGAGCGAGGCTATGGGTAAAAGTGCTCAGAGACCTGTCCTGCTTTCATGCTCCACCTCAAGTACCAAGATGGTGGTGTTGAGTTGTTTGAATATGAGCAGTGTATTGTTAAGATGAGTGCATGAGGCACAGTGTGCGGCTGGCTCTATTCTTGAAATATTCCTTTCAAGCACTTCACTTTGAATGTAAAACTTTTATTAAAACTGCGTAATTCCCATTTCAAAAAGTAAGGTATCCTCCCAAGCGAGATACTAGTTTACTATCATAAATATATGTGGAACTTGAAGGCAGTGTCAAAGCTGTGACTATGAAAATCTTACGGTATCAGCTCAGTAACTTACAACTGAGCTTCCAATATCAGTATTTATCAATTAATTACAATTTGTGATATTGGTCATTGCAAGATGACTTTAGGAAATGAGCATCAGAACTAGTTTGTTGAAGTAACTGATTTGTAGTGAGTGGCATGTAGGGCACAGTTTTAAGATCCAGAATGCCTCTTTTTACCTTTCATTTTATGAAGTGTGACTGACCCTGATTTAGATGTGCATAAAAATCCTGAACCCTGGAAATGTTGAATTAATCTTCCTGCTAAGATATAGCTGTGAGCTGAAGAAGCTTACCCAGCAAAATGTTTTCTAACAAAATTTATTACAAAGAGATTCATTGCAACAGAGGTTAATTTTAGTAATAAAAACGAAAAGTGCTGGAAAATACTCAGCAGGACTGGCAGCATCTGTGGAGAGAGAAGCAGAGTGACCTTTCATCAGGTTAATTTTAGTAATGTGGTTTGTGTGCTCATGCTGTTAATCACAGTTTTTTGCCCCTATCTTTGACACAGTTGGCTATCTGTGTTACCTTTAGGTTAGATACTTCACATGTAATAGTCCAGAGCATTGATCAGTCCTTTTTTTTAAATTCATTCATGGGATGTGGGCATCGCTGGCTAGGACAGCATTTATTGCCCATCTCTAATTGGCCTTGAGAAGGTGATGGTGAGCCACCGTCTTGAACTGCTGCAGTCTGTGTGAGGTAGGTATACCCACAGTGCTGTTAGGGAGGGAGTTCCAGGATTTTGCCCCAGCGACAGTGAAGGAACAGCGATATAGTTCCAAGTCAGGAGGGGGTGTGGCTTGGAGGGGAACTTCCATGTGGTGGTGTTCCCATGTATCTGCTGCCCTTATCCTTCTAGGTGGTAGAGGTCATGGGTTTGGAAGGTGCTGTCTAAGGAGCCTTGGTGCGTTGCTGCAATCCATCTACCACTGTGTGTCAGTGGTGGAGGGAGTGAATGTTTGTGGATGGGGTGCCAATCAAGTGTCCTTCAGGTCCATTCCCGTCATGTCTTGCACAATCAACAATAACAACTTATATAATGCTTTGGAAAATGTACAAAATGTACTGGTTGTTACATTTCAAATACATGCTATAAAATTTTTGTCTTGTGTAAGGTTGTCAATTTCACCAAGAAAAAGAAAGACTTGCATTTTTATAGCAGCTTTCACAACTACCCAACGTCTCAGATTGCTTTATAGCCAATGGAGTACTTTTTGAAGTATAGTCATTGTTGTATTGTAGGAAACACAGCAGCTAATTTTACCACACAAAACTCCCATAAACAGCAATGTGAGCACGACCAGATCACCTGTTTTTGTGATGTTGGTTGAAGGATAAATATTGGCCAGGACACTGGGGAGAACACCCCTGCTCTTATGCGAGAAAGTTCTGTGGGATCTTTTGCATAGTAATGTCTCCTGTCTCAGTAATGTCTCATCCAAATTATCCGAGTAATTAAACATCACCAATAGCACCTTTTAAGTAGTGTCTGCGGGTTAAAGAATTCCTGCTTTGTGTAGCACTAAGGTTTGCAAACCAGAAAATTCCAGATTCAATTACTGTTTGTGCTGAGTTAGCTGAATTCAGTTTGGTTACTGCAGTTAGCTCTGGAACTCTGTTGCCCATATTCTAACTCACACTAAACCCCAGCACCTCTCTGCTTGCTGACCTGTATTGGCTTTCAGCACAGCAGCACCTCGTGTATTTTTTTTAAAATTCTTATCCGTGTTTTCAGATGTCTATGTGGCCTCGCCACTCGCTCTTCCTCCATCCCTCGAACCCTATGAGATCTCTGTGCTTCTTTAATTCTGACCTTTTGTGCATCCCTGATTTTCATCACCTTTGCCATTGGTGGCTATACCTTCATTTATCTCAACCCTAGGCTCTGGAATTCCTGATGTGGCTCATGTGGACAGACTAGAAAAACTGTTCTTAACGCAAGAAGTATAAGGGGAGATTTAAGGCATTTTAAGATAATGAAGCATCGTCAAAGTATAAATAAGAAGAAACTGTTTCCAGTGGTGAGAGGTTGGTAACCAGCAGTCACAGATGTAAGGTAATTGGCAAAAGGGACAGAGGTGAAATAAGGAAAAAAAAATTCAATGATGCCTTTTGGAAGTGAATTGGATATATAATTGAAAAGGAAAGAATTTGCAGGACTATGGGGAAACAGCAAGGGAGCTTTCAACGAGCTGGCACAGTCATGATGGGTCAAATGGCCTTATTCTGTGTTGTATCATTTTGTGATTCTTTAATTGTGGAGTATAAATGAGGTGTTATTACACTATTTGTGTAGAATGTACCAGAGCTGACTTAGCTTTGGGGAAAAGTAGAATATTTTTTACATTGCTGTTCAATGTTTCTATTTCTGTTATTTAGTGTGTGGCAAATATTACATTTTTAAAAATGGTACTTCAGGAAGGCATTGAAGCAGGTAAGGGGACTTATGTTGCCAGTAGTTGGCAGTAATGACATTTTCTTAATTTTTATAGCGCCAGAATATAAGAGAGACAGAAATTTCATGAGTTGCATGACCAGATTTTTCAATTGTTTTTCTTAAAGCATGTTGTTTAGTTCTGCTCTTGGACCATGATTTCTAACTTTAACTCTGCTTAAGCGAGTTGAATTATGAGGACAAGTTGCATTGACTAGGCTTGTATTCCTTAAGTATGGAAGATTTAGGAGTGATTTAATTGAGGTGCTTAAGAAGATTAGAGGGGAAGATCGGGTAGATAGAAAGTATTTCCTCTGGGGGAGTCCAGAACATGGGGCTATAACCTTAAAATTAGATCTTGACTGTTCAGGGATGATGTCAGAAAACACTTCTTCACTCAAAGGGAAATGGCTCTTGTGCATCCCTGATTTTAATTGCTCCACCATTGGTAGCCACACCTTCAAGTGCCTGGGCCCTAAGCTCTGGAATTCCTTCCTTTAAACCTTTCTACCTCTCTTTCTTGCTTTATGATGCTCCTTAAAACCTACCCTCTTTGACCAAGCTTTGGATCATCTGTCCTAATATCATCTTGTGCAGCTCGTGCGACAGCACTCTTATGAAGTGTTTTGGGACTACATTAAAGGCACAATATAGATGCAATTTGTTGTTTGTTTGGGAATCTGTAACTTTTTTAAAATTTCTCCACCCTGTAAATAAAAAGCTGTTGAGGCTGGTTGTGGTTGTTTGAGATCAATCATCTCAGCCCCAGAACTTCGCTGCAGGAGTTCCTCAGGGCAGTGGCTGGGTATTCTACGGCGAGTAATTCACCTCCTGATTCCCTAAAGGCTGTTGACCATCTGCAAGGCACGTCAAGAGTGTGATGGAATACTCTCCACTTGTCTGGATGAGTGAAGCTCGAACAATACTCAGGAAGCTCGACACCATCCAGGACAAAGCAACCTGCTTTATTGGCACCCCCATCCACCAACTTAAACTTTCACTCCTTCCACCATGGCGCACAGTGGCAGCAATGTATAACTTCTACAAGATGCACTGCAGCAATTCACCAGGGCTCCTTCTACAGCACACTATGACTCTATGACACTTTCCAAACCCACAATCTCTTCCACCTATCAGCACAAGGGAAGCTGATGTGTGGCAAGTTACACAATGCCAGGCAATGACCATTTCCAACAAGAGAGAATCCAACCATCTCCCCTTGACATTCAGTGGCATTACCATCGCTGAATCCCTCACTATCAACATCCTGGGGGTTACTATTGACCAGAAACTGAACTGGACGAGCCAGTACTGTGGCTACAAGAGTAGGTCAGAGGCTGGGAATTCTGCAGTGAGTAACTCCCCAAAGCCTGTTGTTACGACCAGGTGAGGAAGGGGTCTCAGGCTCCCCTTTTGCCCCTTCTCTGGTTTGACTGCAATAAGGTTTATCTTTTAACAGTGATTTAACTTACCACCTCAGTGAACACTTGCTCCTGTTGCTCTAACATAATTGCAAATGAATCAATCAGACAGGTTTACTTGAGTTTAAACAAGAAAGATGTAAGTTTATTAACCTTATCACTCTAAACTGGTTAAAATTACTAAAATACGCTACACATCCACACTCTCATTCACACAAGACACACACACACACACACACACACACACACACAGATTACAGAGGACAAAACCGAGTTGTGAGGTTGGGGTAGAGTCTGTAATAAATGGAATTGAAATACAGTTCAGTAGTCTTGGTGTCTTTAGTTGAAATTGTAGTCCTGAAGTCCTTGCTGGGCCACGTGCATGGTTGCAGACTTGCTTATAACCTAGTTGTTGGTTGTAAGGATCTGTAGGCTTGGCTTCACCAGCTACAGCTTGAGGCTTCTCTGGATCTCTACTAGAGAGAGAGAGAGAGCGAGAGAGGAGGGAGCTGTTCTCTTGATGACTTTCAGTTACAGTTTGCCTTCTGAGTCACAATTCACAATCTCCCAGAGTTGGACAAGCAGTCACATAACATGACCAACTCTTTGTTAATGCAGTTCATCCAGAATTTCCTCTGAAATTCAGGGTTCTCCCCTCAGGCTGCCCAGACATACTTGGTGGGGGGGTGGGGTGACTCTTTCAAAGTCAATGGGTGTCGATGGCTTTAGACGGCCACATATTGACAAGGCTATCTCACAGATAATTGAATCAGGGAGCACCCCATTGTTCTGGCTTGGCTGAGTCAATCATGTCTGTCTCCAGTCTAATTCTTTGTTTTTTCACATGCAAATGTTCGTGGCCATCTTGGCTGCTAGCTGTTCTTTTTAAAAAGAAAGTTATTTGTAACAATTTCCAGTTAAAGTCTCAGGCAAAGTTCCACACGAGGAAATTAATTTTTTCCAATTGACATGGGGTTTTCATTACACTGTCCACCATCTACGAGGCACAAGTCAGGAATGTGATGGAATTCTCTTCTCTTGCCTGGATGAGTGCAGCTGCAACAACACTCCCTTCATCACCGATGCACAATGGCAGCAGTGTGTACCATCTAAAGATGTAATGCAGCAACTCAACAAGGATGCTTCGACAACACCTTTCAAACCCGTGACCTTTACCACCGAGAAGGACAAGGGCAGCTGATGCATATGAACACCATCACCTGCAGGTTCCCCTCCAAGCCACTGACTTGGAACTATAATTGGCGTTCCTTCACTGTTGCTGGGCCAAAGTCCTGGAACTCCCTTCCTAACAGCACTGTGGGTGTACCTACACCACATGGATTGCAGCAGTTCGAGAAGATGACTCACCGCCACCTTCTCAAGAGCAATTAGGGATGGACAATAAATGCTGTCCGAGCCAGCGACGCCCACATCCCATGAACAAAAAAAGGGGGGGTGTCAATTGAAAATTTATGAAACTGAGATTAATAGTTTTTTGTTAGACAAGAATATTAAGTGTTATGGAATGAAGGCAGGTGGATGTAGGTAAGGCACAAATCAACCGTGATCTAATTGAATGGTGGAAAAGGCTTGACGGCTTACTCCTGTTCCTATGTTCCTTTCTAACTTCTGCCGAACACAATGGTGGAGAATCCCCATGGAGAGAGTTGAAAGCCACTTTGTTTCAAGATATGGTGTGTATTGATGTTGTTACGACCGGGGTTGGAGGAGTGCACTGGCTTTCTCAAGTTCCACTTCTCCACGGGTTACAACAAATATTTTAAATGTTTTACCCAGTTCCTGATATGGCCAATTATATACTTCATTCTAGTTTCAGAATAAAAATCCACCAACCAGGTTTCTTTAATAAACATCAAAATTATTAATTTATTACAAAATTCAATAAAGTTGCAAAGCTTATTAACACACAGGTTGAAATATGAAAGTATAAATATATTCCCTTCTAAATAACCCAACACACATGCGCGCACACACCGGTTAAAGAAAAAATAAAGAAGCTTTCTCTGCAGAGATCAACTTTACAAAAACAAAAATACTTTGGCTAAATACTTGTTAATTCTTGAAGGAAAAAGGATAAGCCACGAAATGTTCCAGTTGGTCTGGCGTACCGATACACGTAGACGGGTGTCACTAGACACATGCAGTTCTCACTGGGATCTTTTCAGAAATAGTTCATTCAGGAGATGTGAAGAGAAAGTCTTGCAGAAGCTTCTCAGGAGAAATGCTGCATCAGTTTCTCCAGTTCTCATACTGTGTTCTCAGGGTTTCTCAATGAGGTGGAACAGGATGAGCTGTTAGCAGGCTTACACCCCAACTGCGCATTCAAACAGTTCAAAAATTAAACCTACTCCTGACCACCATAAATCTAGTCACTTCTCTGTGAACAGCTCCAATAGTCAGCAAGGCTCCTGCTGTTTACTTAGCTTAAGACATGTGACTTCCAGGAAGTGTGTGTTTGCTTTTAAACAAAGTCCCAAGTGTCCTTCCAGTGACCCATTAAAAAAAAACCAAGTCTAGCATCTCCTCAAATATTCTTCATAGTCTTTTACACAAAAGTCCTCAAAAATATTAACATTGGCAGTATCTTCAGGACAAAGAGTTTCTATATTCAACAATCAGGTTTTGGCCCCTGCAGAAACATTTGTGACTTCAGTCCTGTTCCATCCCCTGTCCTGCTTGTTTTTTTTCAGGTTGAAACAAATGTTCAGAATCACAGAATAATACAGTGCAGAAGAGGCCCTTCGGCCCATCGAGTCTGCACCGATGCATTAAAACACCTAACTTGTCTACCTAATCCCATTTGCCAGCACCTGGCCCATAGCCTTGAATGTTATGACGTGCCAAGTACTCATCCAGGTACTTTTTAAAGGATGTGAGGCAACTTGCATCTACCACCCTCCCAGGCAGGGCATTCTAGACTGTCACCACCCTCTGGGTAAAAAAGTTCTTACTCAAATCCCCCTTAAACCTCCCGCCCCTCACCTTAAACTTGTGACCCCTCGTAACTGACCCTTCAACTAAGGGGAACAGCTGCTCCCTATCCACCCTGTCCATGCCCCTCATAATCTTGTACACCTCGATCAGGTCACCCCTCAGTCTTCTCTGCTCCAGCGAAAACAACCCAAGCCTATTCAACCTTTCATCATAAATGTTCAAATGTTGCATGATGTCGATGTTCTGTTTCTCCTTGAACTGAGCTTTCAACCTTGCGTCCATTCCATCACTAAGATTCTCTCTATCTGTCTCATAATATCATCCATTTCTACCTCTACCTACACCAACCAATTCCAGAATGCTCAACCATACCTTTAACACCTCAAGGCTCAACTTTTTTTAATTATTAATTCTCAGAATATGTCTATTACTGGAAATTATTAGAAACATAGAAAATAGTAGCAGGAGTAGGCCATTCGGCCCTTCGAGCCTGCTCAGCCATTCATTATGATCATGGCTGATCATCCAACTCCGTAACCTGTTCCTGCTTTTGCCCCATATCCTTTGATCCCTTTAAACCCAAGAGCTATATCTGACTCCTCCTTGAAATGTTTTGGCCTCAACTGCTTTCTGTGGTAGCGAATTCCACAGATTCACCACTTTCTGGGTGAAGAAATTTCTCCTCATCTCAATCCTGAATGGTTTACCCAGTATCCTTAGACTATGACCCCTGGTTCTGGACTCTCCCACCATCGGGAACATTCTACCTGCATCTACCCTGTCAAGTCCTGTTAGAATTTTATAGGTTTCTATGAGATCCCCCCTCACTCTTCTGAGCTCCAGCAAATATAATCGTAACCGACTCAATCTCTCCTCATACGTCAGTCCCGCCATCCCAGGAATCAGTCTGGTAAACCTTCGCTGCACTGCCTCTATAGCAAGAACATCCTTCCTCAGATAAGGAGACCAAAACTGCACACAATATTCCAGGTGTGGCCTCACCAAGGCCCTGTATAATTGTAGCAAGACATCCCTGCTCCTGTACTCGAATCCTCTCGCTATGAAGGCCAACACACCATTTGCCTCTTTTACCACCTGTTGCACCTGCATGCTTACCTTCAGCGACTGGTGTACGAGAACAGCCAGGTCTCACTGCATATTCCCCTCTCTCAGGTTTGTTAGCGTCACTCGGGAGGGTTTAAACTAGTGTGGCAGGGGGGTGGGAACCACAGCAGTAGGACAGCAAGTGAAATAAATGAAGGGGAACTAGTAAATAAGGCCAGTAAGACTAAGAGAAAGAGCAGGCAGGGAGATGTTGCGGAGAACAGTGGGACTGGTGGTCTGAGGTGCATTTGTTTCAATGCAAGCAGTATAACAGGTAAGGCAGATGAACTTAGAGCTTGGATTAGTACTTGGAACTATGATGTTGCTGCTATTACAGAGACTTGGTTGAGGGAAGGACAGGATTGGCAGCTAAATGTTCGAGGATTTAGAAGCTTCAGGCGGGATAGAGGGGGATGTAAAAGGGGTGGGGGAGTTGCATCACTTGTTAAGGAGAATATCACAGCTGTACTGCGGGAGGACACCTCGGCGGGGTCATGTAGCGAGGCAATATGGGTGGAGCTCATGAATAGGAAGGGTGCAGTCATGATGTTGGGGATTTACTACAGGCCTCCCAACAGCCAGTGGGAGGTAGAGGAGCAGATATGTAGACAGATTTTGGAAAGATGTAAAGGTAACAGGGTTGTAGTGGTGGGTGATTTTAACTTCCCCAATATTGACTGGGACTCACTTAGTGCTTGGGGCTTGGATGGAGCAGAATTTGTAAGGAGCATCCAGGAGGGCTTCTTGAAACAATACGTAGATAGTCCAACTAGGGATGGGGCCGTACTGGGCCTGGTATTGGGGAATGAGCCCGGCCAGGTGGTCGAAGTTTCATTAGGGGAGCATTTCGGGAACAGTGACCATAATTCCATAAGTTTTAAGGTACTTGTGGATAAGGATAAGAGTAGTCCTCGGGTGAAGGTGCTAAATTGAGGGAAGGCTAATTATAACAATATTAGGCAGGAACCGAAGAATTTAGATTGGGGGTGGCTGTTTGAGGGTAAATCAACATCTGACATGTGGGAGTCTTTCAAATGTCAGTTGATTAGAATCCAGGACCAGCATGTTACTGTGAGGAAGAAGGATAAGTTTGGCAAGTTTCGGGAACCTTGGATAACGCGGGATATTGTGAGCCTCGTCAAAAAGAAAAAGGAAGCATTCGTAAGGGCTGGAAGGTTAGGAACAGACGAATCCCTTGAGGAATATAAAGACAGTAGGGAGGAACTTAAGCAAGGAGTCAGGAGGGCTAAAAGGGGTTATGAGAAGTCATTGGCAAACCGGATTAAGGAAAATCCCAAGGCTTTTTATATGTATATAAAGAGCAAGAGAGTAACCAGGGAAAGGGTTGGCCCACTCAAGGACAGAGATGGGAATCTACGTGTGGAGCCAGAGGAAATGGGCGAGGTACTACATGAGTACTTTGCCTCAGTATTCACCAGGGAGAAGGACTTGGTGGATGATGAGCCTAGGGAAGGGAGTGTAGATAGTCTCCGTCATCTCATTATCAAAAAGGAGGAGGTGTTGGGTGTCTTGCAAAGCATTAAGGTAGATAAGTCCCCAGGGCCTGATGGGATCTACCCCAGAATACTGAGGGAGGCAAGGGAAGAAATTGCTGGGGCCTTGACAGAAATCTTTGCATCCTCATTGGCTACAGGGGAGGTCCCAGAGGACTGGAGAATAGCCAATGTTGTTCCTTTGTTTAAGAAGGATAGCAAGGATAATCCAGGAAATTATAGGCCGGTGAGCCTTACGTCAGTGGTCAGGAAATTATTAGAGAGGATTCTTCGGGACAGGATTTGCTCCCATTTGGAAACAAATGGACTTATTAGCGAGAGGCAGCATGGTTTTGTGAAGGGGAGGTCGTGCCTCACTAATTTGATTGAGTTTTTTGAGGAAGTGACAAAGATGATTGATGAAGGAAGGGCAGTGGATGTTATCTATATGGACTTCAGTAAAGCCTTTGACAAGGTCCCTCATGGCAGACTGATACAAAAGGTGAAGTCACATGGGATCAGAGGGGTGCTGGCAAGATGGATACAGAACTGGCTCGGTCATAGAAGACAGAGGGTAGCAGTGGGAGGGTGCTTTTCTGAATGGAGGGATGTGACTAGTGGCCACATTCCGCAGGGATCAGTGCTGGGACCTTTGCTGTTTGTAGTATATATAAATGATTTGGAGGAAAATGTAGCTGGTCTGATTAGTAAGTTTGCGGACGACACAAAGGTTGGTGGAGTTGCGGACAGTGATGAGGACAGCAGGATATAGATCGGTTGGAGACTTGGGCGGAGAAATGGCAGATGGAGTTTAATTCGGACAAATGTGAGGTAATGCATTTTGGAAGGTCTAATGCAGGTGGGAGTCAGTTGCCAGCGTTCGCCAGAGCTGCACACACCACTGACCACCTCCAGGCGCTTACCCATTGTCTCTCGAGATAAGGAGACCAAAGAAGAATGCAGGTGGGAAGTATACAGTAAATGGCAGAACCCTTAGGAGTATTGACAGGCAGAGAGATCTGGGCGTACAGGTCCACAGGTCACTGCAAGTGGCAACGCAGGTGGATAAGGTAGTCAAGAAGGCATACGGCATGCTTGCCTTCATCGGTCGGGGCATAGAGTATAAAAATAGGCAAGTCATGCTGCAGCTGTACAGAACTTTAATTAGGCCACACTTAGAATATTGCGTGCAATTCTGGTCGCCACACTACCAGAAGGACGTGGAGGCTTTGGAGAGGGTACAGAAGAGGTTTACCAGGATGTTGCCTGGTCTGGAGGGCATTAGCTATGAGGAGAGGTTGGATAAACTCTGATTGTTTTCACTGGAACGACGGAGGTGGAGGGGCGACATGATAGAGGTTTACAAAGTTATAAGCGGCATGGACAGAGTGGATAGTCAGAAACTTTTTCCCAGGGTGGAAGAGTCAGTTACTAAGGGACATAGGTTTAAGGTGAGAGGGGCAAAGTTTAGAGGGGATGTGCGAGGCAAGTTCTTTACACAGAGGGTGGTGAGTGCCTGGAACTTGTTGCCGGGGGAGGTGGTGGAAGCAGGTACGATAGCGACGTTTAAGAGGCATCTTGACAAATACATGAATAGGATGGGAATAGAGGGATATGGGCCCCGGAAGTGCAGAAGGTTTTAGTTTAGGCAGGCATCAAGATTGGCGCAGGCTTGGAGGGCCGAATGGCCTGTTCCTGTGCTGTACTGTTCTTTGTTTGTTTTTTATAGCCGTTCAGATAATCTGCCTTCCTGTTTTTGCTACCAAAGTGGATAACCTCACATTTATCCACATTATACTGCATCTGCCATGCATTAGCCCACTCACTCCACTTGTCCAAATCACCCTGAAGCCTTTCTGCATCCTCCTCGCAACTCACCCACCCAGTTTTGTGTCATCTCCAAATTTGGAGATATTACATTTAGTTCCCTCATCTAAATCATTAATATATATTGTGAATAACTGGGGTCCTAGCACTGATCCCTGCGGTACCCCACTAGTCACTGCCTACCATTCGGAAAAAGACCTATTTATTCCTATTCTTTGTTTCCTGTTCGCCAACCAATTTTCTATCCAGCGCAATACACTATCCCCAATCCCATGTGCTTTAATTTTACACGCTAATCTTTTCTGTGGGACTTTGTCGAAAGCCTTCTGAATGTCCAAATAAACCACATTCACTGGGTCCCCCTTATCAACTCTACTAGTTACGTCCTCGAAGAAGTCTCGTAGAATTATTGCCATTTATTTCCCATCTTTAGTTGCTGTGTGAAGGTGGCTTGATACCACTGAGTAGCTTGCTAGGCCATTTCAGAGGGTATTTAAAAGTCAACCACTTTGGTGTGTAAGTGGAGAGACGTATAGGCCTGACCAGGTAAGGACTCGAGGTTTCCTTCCCTAAAGGACATTAGTGTACCAGTTTTACTGATTGCAGCTTTTTATTTCCAGATTTTCAAACTGAATTCAAATTCCTATGTTCGGATTTGAAGTCCTGTTATCTGGATTATTAGTTCAGGCCTTTAGATTACTAGTCCAGTAATATAAGCAGTATACTCTCAAGCGCTGGCCTTCCAAGCTCTGCCTTTCATCAATTCCAACACATTCAGAACTTTACCACTCTCTTTCTTTCACATACTAATTCCTGCTCCCCCATCACCCCATTTTCACTGACATCTAGTGGCTCCCCTCACAACTACCAAATTGATTTCAAAATCATCCACTTTGTCTGTAAATCCCTCCATAGCTTTGCTTTGTCTTGCCCCATCACTGCAACCTCCCCCAGTTCTATGCCCTATTTCATACCCAGCACTTTTCTGATTCTTTTTCTCCCTTCGCAGTATCTGTTACACCACTTTTAAAACCCTACTCAAAGCTGACCATCAACGATGCCTTTGGTCACCACTTCTCCCCCCAACCCCAACCCCAACCTTTTCTTCTCCTGTTACTGTTCAGTGTTGCATTTCTCCCCTCTTTTAGGTAACATGGCCTATTTACTATGTTAAAGGTGCTAAATGCAGACTGTCTTGTAAGAATATAAACATAAAAACATAAGAACTAGGAGCAGGGGTAGGCAATTCAGCCCCGCCATTCAATACGATCATTGCTGATCTCATCTCTGATTCAACTCCACTTTCCTGCCCGTTCTCCATAACCCTTCAACCCATTACCAATTTAAAAAATCTGTGTATCTCCTCAAATTTACTCAATGTCCCGGCATCCACCGCATTCTGGGGTAGTGAATTCCACAGGCTCACGACCCTTTGAGAGACCCTTTAAATCTGTTTTAAATCTGCTACCCCTTATCCTAAAACTATGATCTCTCGTTCTAGATTGCCCCACAAGAGGAAACATCCTCTCTATGTCTACTTTGTCAATCCCCTTAATCATCTTACATACCTCAATTAGATCTCCTCTCATTCTTCTAAACTCCAGAGAGTAAAGGCCTAAACTGCTCAATTTCTCTTCATAAGACAAACCCCTCATCTCTGGAATCAATCTAGTGAACCTCCTCTGAACTGCCTCCAATGCAACTACATCCCTCCTCAAGTAAGGGGACCAAAACTGTACGCGATACTCCAGGTGCGGTCTCACCAATGCCTTGTACAGTTGCAGCAACACTTCCCTACTTTAATACTCTATTCCTTTAGCAATAAATGCCAAAATTCCATTTGCCTTCCTTATCACCTGCTGTACCTGTATACTAGTTTTCTGTGATTCAAGCACGAGGACACCCAGATCCCTCTGCACTGAAGCACTCTGAAGTTTCTCACCATTTAGATAATTTGCCTTTCTATTCTTCTGACCAAAATAGATAACCTCACACGTTAAACTCCATCTGCCAAATTTTGGCCCATTCACCTAACCTATCCATATCCATTTGTAAATTTCTTATTTCTTTGTTTCAACTTACTATCCCACCTATTTTAGTGTCATCTACAAATTTGGCTTTAGTACCTTCTATCCCTGCATCCAAGTCATTAATATAGATTGTAAATAGTTGGAGCCCGAGGACCGAACCCCGTGGCACCCCACTAGTTACATCTTGCCAACCAGAAAAAGACCCATTTATCCCGACTCTCTGTTTTCTGTTGGTTTGCCAATCCTCAATCCAAACTAATAAATTGCCCCCTAACCCCATGTGATCTTACCTTGTGTATTAACCTTTTGTGCGGCACCTTATCAAATGCCTTCTGGAAGTCCAGATATACTACATCTACAGGATCCCCATTATCCACTTTACTTGTTACATCTTCGAAGAACTCTAGCAAATTAGTCAAACACGATTTACTCTTCATAAAACCACGCTGACTCTGATGGATTGCATTTTAACTTTCTAAATATCCTGTTATTACTTCCTTAATAATGGATTCTCACAATTTCCCAACGACAGATGTTAAGCTATCTGGTCTATAGTTTCCTACTTTCTGCCTCCCTCCCTTTTTGAATAAGGGCGTTAAGGGTAAGAGCATATTATTGTGCTAAAATCCTACATTCAACCAGTTTGTCATTGACAAGTCAGTACACGTGACATAAAAATGCTGAGAAGAAATATTTTATTACTTTATAAATTCTGTTTTAATTCTGAGTTAGTATAAATGGTTTAGTTAACATAAATTGAATGTAGGATTTTATTGCATCCGTGAGCAGGACTTGAATCAACAGGAATGTCTCAGTTCTGTGGCATGCCTTCTGCAGAATGGGTACACATGTGAGATGAATATAGAATCTGCAGCAGGCCAATAACAGGAAGTTACAGAATTCCTCATGAGCAGGAAAGCTGATGTTTGCTGTCTGTTTTCCACTGCGGTATTATGGAAAATTAGTTTCCAGTTGAGGTTATGCCAAGTTTGTGAAACTGGAATAAATAGTTTCAAGTTATTTTTCATGTCTAACTTCTTATTGCCACCAGGTTTTCAGTAAAGCCGAATAGTGACATGAAATTTTCACACAGTTATGCTGTAAGTTACTATCAAACCCTTACGGGTTTGGTGAAGTGTAACCGTGGTTGTGTGAACTATTTGTTCTCTGTTCAGTTGAACTGTGAAAAAACATCCAATAGTCTAGCTATAAACTTTCGCATCCAAACTTTGGAGAAAGCATTTAGAGCTGTGCAGTACCAGGATTGACTGTCTTGTGGTTACAGATCTGTAATTGTAAAAGGTTAATACCTCAGATAAGGGCTCATGGAGTTGGGGATAATGTATTAGCATGGATGGAGGATTGGTTAATGGACAGGAAGGAGAGAGTAGGGATAAACGGGGCATTTTCAAGTTGGTAGGCTGTAACTAGTGGAGTACCCCAAGGGGCTGGGGCTTCAGCTATTTGCAGTCTATATTAATGACTTGGATGAAGGGACTGAGAGTAATGTTTCTAAGTTTTCTGACCATACATAGGTGGGAATGTAAGCTGTGAGGAGGCTGCAAAGAAATATAGACAGGTTGTGAGTGATGAGTATAGTGTGGGGAAGTATGAGGTTATTCTTTTTGATAGGATGAAAAGCAGAATATTTTTTAAACGATGTGAAACTTTTAAATGTTGATGTTCAGAGGGACTTGGGTGTACTCGTGCAAGGAAAACAAAGTTAGCATGCAGGTACAGCAAGCAGTTAGGGCAGCAAATGGCATGTTGGCCTTTATTGCAATGGGAATACAAGAATAAAGAAGTCATGCTACAGTTGTATTGGGCTTTGGTGAGACCACATCTGGAGTACTGTGTGCAGTTTTGGTCTCCATATCCAGGGAAGATTATACTTGCATTGAAGGCAGTACAGTGAAGGTTTAGTGGATTGGTTCCTGGGATGAGAGGGTTGCCCTATTATGGGAGGCTGAGTAAATTGGGCTTATTGTGTCTGGAGTTTAGAAGAATGAGAGGTGATCTCATTGAAACATACAGGATTCTGAAGGGGCTTGGCGGGGAATCTGGCACACGGGGCACAACCTCAGGATAAGGGGTCAATCATTTAGGACTGAGATGAGAGATTTATTTGCTCTAAGCGCTGTGAATCTGTAGAATTCTCTACCCCAGAGGATTGTTGATTCTTCATCGTTGAGTATATTTATGTCTGAGATAGACAGCTTTTTGGTGTCTCGGGGAATTGAGGGGTATGGGGAGCGGGCAGGGAAGTGTTGAGGCGAAAGATCAGCCATGATTGTATTGAATGGCAGAGCAGGCTGGAGGGACTTTATGGTCGACTCTTGCTCCTTTCTTATGTTCTTATGAATTGAGAGCATTATACAAAAAGCACATCGCTGGTTTGTGAGCTGAAGTGTGCTTTTTTTTCTCTTTGTTTATATAGTGTTTATTCTAAGTGTGTCTCATGACAACACTGTACATTAAGCTTTAGTTTGTGCACCATTAAAGTAATAGGGCATGAAATTTGTCTCTGTCTAGTTGAGCAGTCCCTGTATTGGGAGCATCTCTGTTTCAACAGTGGCTCGTGGCAGCATCTGCAAAAATCTTCTTGCCCAATTTCTTTACAGACCACCCCTTGATGCTTTCTATTTTTAAAGAAAATATACTGTTAGTTTCTGATATACATTCTGAGCCTCACGCTCTTCATATTCTTACCACGCCTGTCAGAAACCTCTTGAAGCGCATCAAGCACAGTGAATTGCTTTGACCTGCATTCAGTATCAGGGAGATCTGAGGTGCTTAAAGTCAGGCCACAGTTCAACAAAGATGTCTCTATAACACTCCTTATACAGAAATTAGCTACAGCATGACTTCTGTTTGCAGCACTTGGCACTGCCAGGTCCCACAGCAGTGGGTATTGACTGTAAAACATCCTTAAAAGATAAACCAATAGTTTGGTTACTGGGAAACTTTTTATTGGTAAAACCATCTTTTATCATTGGCACTAAGTTAAGGACTAAAATAAAAGCAAAATACTGCAGATGCTGGAAATCTGAAATAAAAACCAGAAATGCTGGAAATACTCAGCAGGTCTGGCAGCATCTGTGGAGAGAGAAGCAGAGTTAACGTTTCAGGTCACTGACCCTTCTTCAGAACTAAAGCTAAGGGCTCAATTTGTTTTTTAAAAAAATGTACATTTTCCTACCCCAAGCCTATATTTCCACATCCTTGTTCTCCCCTTACATTCAAGCATATTTTCCATCAGGTAGTGAATAGCGATTAATAACAGGCATCCTGACTGAATCCCTGTCCCAGTGTTTTATGGCCATACAGGTCCCCTGCTACCACGCCAGCTGGAGATCAGCCAACTCAGCATAGACTGCAGATCAAAACTAGGGTCTTCCTTGTCGCTACGACTCGCTGGAATTAACCACTGAGAAATTGGAGGAGTTTGGTCTGCTTTAAACCCACATCAAGAAATGATTTTACATGGCATCACTACTTACCTGACCAGAAGGAGGGAAGTGAACTGAGCCTCAATTGGCCCACTGGAGCCCACCTTTTGTAGATTCCCCCCATTCTGTTGAGCAGGGTGCCCCCAAGTCCGATCTCTCTCAACTGCGCATGCTCTGCAAACCTTTTTTCTGAAAAAAGGTTATTATTTCAAAAACACTTTTGATAATGTGAGATTGGGAGGCAAAAGCCTGTGTGTGTAGCAATTAATGGTTTTTTAAAATGATTCAAAATGATCACGTTTTTTGTCCTGCTTGGAACTAAAGCCAAGCTTTTTGAAGGAAAAACAATTGCAGGGCTGTGGAGAAAGAGCAGATGTGGGACAAATTGAATAGCTTTCTTAAAGAACCAGCACAGATAGGATGGGCCAAATTGCCGCCTCCTGTGCTGTATGATGATTCTATGATTATATTATTTTAGTCCTGGCTCATCTGTCAAAATATTAATGCAATAAAATTATTGACACACAAATCTTCAGCCTCATTTAGAAATGCATGATTTCTAAAAATTCTTTTATGGAATGTGGGTGTCGCTGACAAGGTCAGCATTTATTGCCCATCCCTAATTGCCCTTGAGAAGGTGGTGGTGAGCTGCCTTGAATAGCTACAGTCCATGTGATGTAGGTACACCCACAGTGCTGTTACGGAGGGAGTTCCAGGATTTTGACCCAGTGACAGTGAGGAAATAGTGATATAGTTCCAATTCAGGATGGTGTGTGACTTGGAGGGGAACTTGCAGGCAGTGATGTTCCCTTTCATGTTCTGTCCCTGTCCTTCTAGGTGATAGAAGTCACAAATTTTATAGGTGCTGTCGAAGGAGCCTTGGCGAGTTGCTGCAATGCATCTTTGCGATGTTGCACACTGCTGCCGCTGTGCACCAGTGGTAGAGTGAATGTTTAAGGTGGTGGATGGGGTGCCAATCATGCGGGCTGCTTTGTCTTGGATGGTATGGAGCTTCTTGGGTGGTGTTGGAGCTGCACTCATCCAGGCAAGTGGAGAGTATTTCATCACACACCTGGGGTGGAGATGATTGGCCTCCAACAACCACAACCATCTTCCTTTGTGCTAGGTATGACTAACCAGTGGAGAGTTCTGCCCCAGTTCTCATTGACTTCAGTTTTGCTGGGGCTCCTTGATGCCACATTTGGTCCAACGCTGTCTTGACGTCAAAGGCAGTCAGTCTCACCTCACCACTGGAGTTCAGTTCTTTGTCCATGTTTGGACCAAGGCTGTAATGAGATCTGGAGCTGAGTGGCCCTGGTGGAACCCAAACTGAGCATAAGTGACCAGGTTATTGCTGAGTAAGTGCTGCTTGATAGCACTGTTGATGAACCCTTACATCACTTTTCTGGGCAATTTTCCAAATTTTTCACCTCGACAGTCCTTTGACGCTCCAAGATCTCTTTTTTTCCACTCCTGCAATTCTGGGTTCTTACACATCCCCAATTTTCAGTTCACCATTGGTGGCTGTGCCTTCAACTGCCTAGGCCCTAAGCTCTGGAATTCCTTCCCTAAGCCTTGCCCCCTTTCTCCCTTTCTTTTAAGATGTTCTTTTAAAATCTACCTTTTTGATCAAGCTCTGGGTCACATGTCGATGACAAATTTTGTTGGATAACACTCTTGGGACGTTTTACTATGTTAAAGATGTTATATAAATGCAATAAAACAGAAAATGTTGGAAATATTCTGAAGGTCTGGCAGCACATGTGGAGAGAGGAACAGAGTTGACCTTTGGTCAAACAAAAGGTCATTAACCTGAACCGTTAACTCTGTTTCTCTCTCCACGTGCTGCTAAACCTGATGAATATTTCCGGTATTTCCTGCTTTTATTTCAGATTTCTGACATCTGCAGTATCTTGCTTTTATATAAATATAAAACTTGTAGTGTTCTTGCCTCTGAGAAAGTAGATTGTAAGGTGACACTTCAATACAGTACGGAGGTGTTGCCATCTTTTGGAGTTGCCATCTTTTGGATGAGATGTTAAACTAGGATCCCATCTGCTTGCTCAGTGAGACATAAAACATTCCTTGTTATTCAAGCAGAAGGGGAGTTCCTTTGGCATCATGCCCAACATTTATCCTTTAATCAATGCCACCAAAATAGATTAACTGGTTATTTTATCTCATGCTGTTTGCAGCAACTTGCTTTATGCACATTTGCTGCTGTGTTTTCAAACCCTGTGGTAGCTTCACCCCACCCATCCTTGGTGCTGCTCTTGTATGCTCACTTACACCCATTTCTCTTCTGACATGGGCTATTGCTAGTCTTCTGCACCACTATTTCTGGGCCAATATCCTCTTGCCCTCTGCAGTTCTCTTTAATCCATGTACTTCGTCACCTCTTCATTCCTGCCTTGAAGAACCTCCTTTCACAGTTCACTTCTACTGCGCCCTTGGACCTTCAGTCTAATCCTCTTCATTTTCCCTTTTCTCTTTGCTGTTTGGTGTCTGTTGCTTTTCCTCCACAATTGTGAAGAGCTTTGTGACATCTTTCTGTATGAAGAATGCTTAGGAATGCAGCTTGTTGGCACATGGGACTCCATGGCTTCCAGCTCAGTATCACCACCAGACAGTTCATTCATTTTCCATGGAGCTTCTGGAGGAAATGTACTGTTGGAATCAAGCATGATTGGGTGCTACATGCTACTGACTGCCATTATATTCTGGCCAAACTGGGACTAAGATCTAAGCTGACTTATAGGTTAGACTTTATATACCTTGCTACTGAAGCACAACCCTTCAAAGCTCCAGCCCTTGTCATCACAGAGCAATTGGTTGTGCATTTGGCACTAGGATTGGCTCACAGTAAGTCTCGGTAATTGGAGAGATTCACCTTGAGTCATTCCTGTGTCCCTTGTCCCTGTTAGTTGAATGCTGTCTGTTTAGAGCCTTATTGGCCAGGGGGTAGGTAACTAGATTGAATAGATGGGAAGAACATAGAATCATGCAGTACAGAAGGAGGTCATTTGACCCATTGTGTCTGTGCTGGCTCTTTGAAAGAGCCATCCAACTCACTCCATTCCCTTGGTCTTTCCCCATAACCTGCAAAAGGTGATGAACAAGGTGACTCTCTGGGCTATTTGAATGTGACCTCGTTTGAGAATTTCCATCTGGTTTTGCATGCCAGTTGCAGAACAAGATTGGCAGAGACCTTGGAGGAAGAAATCTAAAAGGATTAGGAGAGCATATACTGTTGCAGTAGCTGTAAAGTGACCCTAGATGTCTCTGACGCACTTTGACAGTATTGCATGGTGAAGAACGAGCAAAATCACTTAGCAAAAGGACTCTGCTCAATCTGTTTGTTTTGAATAACAGCAACAAGCTATTGAGATCATTGAACTCGTATCCAGTTGGGTCAGATTCTCTGGCAAATATGCTCTATTGCAAAGGGTGAGAAATCTCTCCTCAAGTTGCATGAATATTACTCTCCTGCCAAATGTGAGTGTTTTGAATTGCAGACCAGGTTATAAATGTTGGGTGATGCAACCAAGGTTTGTCATGCTCATGGCAGGTTCCAAGAAAGTGAATTGGTGGGATGGATTAATGTTATGGAGTAAATAATGTTCTAGGATATGCTTTCTTAATAGTCACCCGCAACTAGACAGTAAAAGAGCCATGTTACAGCGAGTGCAGATTTTTCAAAATTTCCTAGACTTTTTTTTAATTTTCCCTATCACTTGTTTTGGTAAGATTTTTTCTTTCATCACCTGCAGTTCCCCACCAAGCCACATGCCATCCTGACATGGAGCTATATATATATCTCCATTCCTTCACTGTCACTGTGTCAAAAACCTGGAACTCCTCCCTAGCAGCACTGTGGGTGTACCTACACCACATGGGCTGCAGCGGCTCACCAGCACCGTCTCGAGGGCAGTTAATGATGGGCAATAAATACTGGCCTTGCCAGCGATGCCTACATCCCAAGAAAAAAATGATTTTTTTTTTCTTTTGTGAAAGATGCCTTTATGGGGTTGTTGACTCTCCATATTTGTTTTCACTGTGGAATGCTATAGAGCATTGGAAATAACACCAGAATTAGTGTTTAAGTGGTAGTGCTTTCCCAGTTTAGTGTGACTGTACCTTTCCAGCTATGGCTTTTCCTTGTGTCACGGTTGATGCATGGGAGAAGAGGGACAGACCAGACAGAGCAGGCCAGCAATGCCTGCCTGCAGTCCCTCAGCCTTGCCCCCAGCTTTGTGCCTTTTGAGGCAGGTAGCAAAATCATCTTGTAAGGATGAATGAGAATGGTTCTGTAGCTTCATGTGGCTCACTTATAATATAGACTGTCACCAAATCCAGGACTAGTTCCTGAGACAACTCCATAATGTGAACAAGGTCTAAGAGTGTGACTGGGAAGTGTGAGCCTTCTGACTGTATTTAAATTGGATTAATAAGGTCTGGAGGCAGCTCAACTGCAGATGGCTGATTCTGTTTATGTTGTCTTAAGAAGCTTAGCCCTTGTTCTGTAGGTCTGGGAGGTTTGGTTGGAGGTGTTGCTACTGTTTTGCTTGTAATCATTCAGGTGACTTCATCTATCATCTATTACAATAGAGTGGAAATCAAGTGAACAGAAGCCCATTTCTGGAATTATTTTCTGTCACTCCTGAGCTCCTGAACAAAGAGTAAATACACAGCACAGAAGTGCCTGTTGCAAACCTCCACATAAATCACTTGGCACAACAGCTCATTAGGGTCAAGAGTGTAACGCCTCTCTTTTGAAAGACAATCCATACAAGAATCAGCACTGATTCATCTGTCACCTCTTGTACAGCTCTTACATGTTTACTTCCCTTTCAGAGATACATGGGTTATTAATAATCAGAGCTGCTAATATGACAGCAAGCAGCATGCTAGCAGATTTATTTATTCGTGAAACACTAGTTACCATGTTTGTTCTATTATCATTCTGAGTGTTTGCTGGCTGAGCTTTTGCAGTAGTTTATTTTCTGTTCATAGACAAACCTGGGCAAGAGTTCTGCTAATGACCAGTTGGTCAATGAGCTGCCAATGCTGGTACTCTTTTACAGGCCACAAAGGTGCCGAGTGTGCAAAAAGTTTTGAAATATTGTACGCTTGAACAACATCTGATCAATTTGTTCCAAGAAGTCAAATGTGAGGCTTTTGATGCCTTTTTTTTTTCTCTGTGTATGTTGAGCATGTTAGTACTGCTCTTAACTCGTGAGTCAAAAGGTTGTAGATACAAACTCGATCCAGCGCTTGAGCTCATAATCTAGGCTGACACTGTGATGCACTTGAGGGAGTGCAGGGGTGCAGTCCTTCAGAGGAGACAGGTCCTGCCTGTTTTCAGTGGTTCAAGTGGGTGTAAAAGATCCTATTGTACTGTTCGAATAAGAGCAGCGACCTTTCTTGGTGTCCAAGCCAATTTTCTTCCCTTAACCAACATAGTGAACAACTGGCATTCATATCTTGCTGCAAGTGAGATCTTGTTGAGTGCAAAATGGTGATTGCATTTGCCTACGTAAGGTGCGGCACTGCAATTCATTATGTGAGGCTCAAGACATTTCTAAGACGTGATAAGGAACTAAATACGAGACACACTCACCCAGATTCAGACTCCTTCTGTTCCTTTCTCTCTTTCACTGTCTCTATCACTGTTTTCTCTCTCTCGCGTTCTCTCTCTCTTTCTCTTCTTCTTTTCACCTCTCCTTCCCACTCTTTTCTCCCCTTTCCACTCTTTTTCTTCCAAACTTTCAGTCAGAATTTGCTTCCTTTTGCCCCACACATCATGTTGGCACATTTTTCCTCCTCCTAAGTTAATGCTGCCACTCTCCTATCTCCATCACCCAAATTGCTTACAGTTAGATTTTCCCTTCTTCCCTCCCCAGCCACCCGTCCAAGCCTTTTTCCTCTCCCTGTGCTTTCTACTTTTCCGCTCTGTTGTTTTTCATCCTTGGCTCCCCCACTGCCCCCATCATTGGCATCAACAACTTGCATTTAGTACCTTTTATGTCCCTCTGATGTTTCACAGATCAGCACGCTGAAATGAACACCAAGGTAGGAATGGAGAGATTGTTTGGTGACTGACCGCTTGGTCAAAGAGATGGGTTTTGAGGAGGTATTTAAAGGAAAGGTGGAGATCTATATGGAGGGAATTCAAAACCGTAGGACATTAGCGGCTAAAGGCTCTTCTAATGATGGGTGTAGGGTAGGATGTGAAAGAACAGCCCAGTATGTTAGGTGTGGGATGTAGAGTTAGAGGAGGTTGAGATGAGGCTATGGAAGATTTTATAAAAGATCATTTTAAATTTAATTGGTGTCTCTTTCTGTCTGTGTCTGTCACTGTCTGTCTCACTCTCTCTCTCTGTCTCTGTGTGTTATCTGGAACAGAGGCCAGCAGTGAGTATTAATCAATTATGGAGGTGACTTGGGGGCAGCAGAGTTGGGGTGGATTGCATCAATTTTGCTGCACTCTCTCCTCTTGGCATCACTCCTACCTGGCCACTGTTGCTGAGGTGATTTCAGTTGCTACATACAGGAAACATGGACTCCCCACCTGCAGTGCAGAGGGCTGGAACTACTTCTGATGACAGTAGGTACAGCATTGAGAAGGACATGAAATTCTTGCTGCCTAGTATGTGCATGGTCCCAGGACCTCTGCTATTACTGTCTTTAAGCAAGCTGATAAAAGTGTCACATGGCGTCTCTTCCTCTGTGCTCAACGCTAACCCTGATGGAAATTGCCTTGTCTTCACTGAACACTTTACTGAGCTGTATTACTGATGTGTGGGAATTGTGGTTATATCTTCTCACTCTTGGAGTATGTGGAAGCAAGCCCAAGAGTTGCCACATGTCAAATGTCATCAATTTGCATTTTGTTTTTGGAGATTTCAGGATAAGGTCTTAATGGGCTCTTTGTATTAAATGGGACTAATATGCTTTCATGTTCTGGGTGGCCAGGTTTCACAACTCTTCAACAATTGCATTATCAGAAGTGTCCTGCAAAAATGTTTTAAGCGAAAAGATTTGCTGAAATGGGAGTAAGCCGAATGAAATAAACACTTCCATTTCGGAAAAAGGCACTATTTCGCTCTGAGCAATAACCAAATAATACTACAAACGTTTGCACAAGTGTGTATTTTTAATGCGCAGTGCCAGTTGCTGGTATTGACTTGATGCATTTCTATACATCTCTGCTGTCGTAACCGTTAGCGCCAATCTTCAGAAGTATTGTGGAATTACAGATTGCAAACTGATCTGTGGCACAGTGTGCATTGTGACGCACTAAAGCCACCAGTAATTATCATTGCAAGATGAATCATTAAAGAGGAAAAATATTGTTTTGCCCCTTGGCAGATGAGAATCTGGCCTCTGCTTGCTGGCTCTACACATACCATTGTGCATCAGTTCCCGAACAGTAGTGTGTGTTGTGAACTAAAACAGACTTTTGTGGAAGCATTTTATATTTTGTTGCAAGACAATAATACAGTTCAATTTCAAGTAGACAAACTCCGAACTGCGCTCTCACCCCTGTCACTACCCCCCGTCA